>NC_047675.1:33040363-33340363 GCF_011762505.2 Arvicanthis niloticus
TGAATATGTGTGGTTGTGTGGGCTTTTGTGCCCCATATGCATACTCCTGTGGAGTAGGAGAGGCACCTGATCCTCTGGAGATGGATACAGTTGTCAACTACCGTGTGGATGCTGGGAATTGAACGCTAGTCCTCTGAAAGAGTAGTCAGTGCTCTTAACCCCTGCTCCATCTCTCCAGCCCTGGTTTATTTTCAATACAACTAAAGTGAAGTAGGGAATTCTGTGGGACAGTTATAAGCTCTGTGTTGTTTACATGTCTTTGGATGAGGATCAGTGAATGAAAGAGAGAAAAGACATGTTACTAAGGAAGTTAAGGGTATGTTTTATCAAAATGAGAAGGGACAAAAAGACTACATTGACTGGAGAATGTAGTTTTATTTTGCTACAAAGGATATAATTTACTTTAGACTGAATCTCCAGAGATGTTCTTTGAACCTTAGTTTTATTTTTTAGACCTAAAATATCTATCATGTTTCAGGTCTACTATTCTTCAGAGGATGGGGAGTGATTAAAATAGCTAACATTCATTAAGCATGCAGAGCTTGCTAGGCCCTGTTCCAAGTGCTTTCCAGCGGATGCTTCTGACTCCAAAAAAGAGATTCTTGTTTCCTCCATAAGTAACTTGAGGCAGTGGGATCTGCCCAAGAAAGAAAGGTCTGAGAGACATGCAGGCAGCCTGGCCCTGGAGCCTGTACTGTTTACTATGCTAGCTGTGTTAAGGATTCATCCCAAATATTGTTGATGCTGAAGTAGTCACGTAAGTGGGAATACATGCAACTTTGAAGAACAAAAATATGTAATGTGGACAAGACAGGGCAAAGTGATAAAAGAGTATCTATTCCACCCTTTGAATGTATCTGCAGTACGTGATACTTTGTCACGGAGGTAGCTATAGGAGGACATCCTGTATTTTCCTATGTCCACAGTGATTGTTTAGGTAAGTTCACAAAGCTCTTTCATCTATTATATTATATACTGCTATGGCTACTGAATGCCCAGTTCCTTTTACCATAAAAGAGGATAGAATTGTTTAAATTCTATGTTAAATGTTATAATTTATTGAATCAAATCTTAAGATAATCTTCCAGGACACTTTAGAGAAACAATACTTCTTTTAAAATATGTGTGCACATGTGTTTGTATGTGTATGCATTTGTATATTTGTGTGTGTTTGTATATATGTGTGTATTAGTGTGTGTGCATATGTTTGTATGTGCCTATGTGTTTGTGTGGTTTTGTGTATTTATTGTAAGTTGGAGGGTGGGGCTTTTTGCTTTGCTTCCTTGCTTCATTTTTTTGTTTTGTTTGAGACAGTGTCTTGCTGTGTAGCCCAGACTTGCTGTAGAGACCTGGCTGACTTCAAATTTGCATTGATCCTCCTCACTGTACTTCTTTGTGCTGGGATGAACCACCACATTTGGTTTTTTAAGGTGTTTTAATTGCCATTTCAAATGTAAAAGTCTATGTTAGTTAGCTTTCTAGTACTGTAAAAAGATACTTTAGGCAAATGTATGGTTTAAAATGAGCAGAAGGCTTTATTTTTGCTTAGTGTTTCAGAGAGTTCTGTCCGTGAACAATTGGCCTTGTTGCTTTAGGACCCATGAGGTCAAATACCTAGTGGTTTTTGTGGGAGAACAAAGTGGCATGTGGGAGAACAAAGCTGCTTCTTATTCTGCAGGGAAGCAGAGAAGGGGCCAGAGACCCCAGCTTCCCTTTGAGAATACATTCCCGATGACCTGACTTCCTGCCACTAGAACCATCTTCTAAAGATGCACCGTTTGTCCATTTCAGAAGTGGGACTAAGCCTTAACGCAGTGGGCCTTTGAAGTATGTTTACAATCCAAACTATAACCAGGTGTAGTGGTGCACACCTTTAATTCCAGCACTGGGTAGGCAGAGGCAGTGGAATTTGAGTTTGAGTCCAGCCTGGTCTGCAGATTGAGTTCCAGGAAATACTGAGCTACATAAAGAGAGACTGTCTCAAAAATAAACATCCAGGGCTAGAGAGATGGCTCAGCAGTTAAGAGCACTGACTGCTCCTCTAGAGGTTCTGAGTTCAATTCCCAGCAGCCACATGGTGGCTCACACCATCTGTAATGGGATCTTCTGGTGTGTCTGAAGACAGATTCTGTGTACTCATATACATAAAATAAATAAATCTTAAAACAATAAAAACTATCCAATTTGTAGCAAAATCATAAAGCTGTTTAATCAGTCTTCCATTACTCTTCAACATAAACTTGAGATTTAGGAAACAAAACAATTAAAAAAAAACCAAACCAAACAAACAAACAAACAAACAAAAAACAAAACGGAAAAAAAAAAAACAAAACAAAACGGAAAAAAAGGGCCGGCCAGTGGTGGCGCACGCCTTTAGTCCCAGCACTTGGGAGGCAGAGGCAGTCGGATTTCTGAGTTCGAGGCCAGCCTGGTCTACAGAGTGAGTTCCAGGACAGCCAGGGCTACACAGAGAAACCCTGTCTCCAAAAACCAAAAAAAAAAAAAAAAAAAAAAAAAAAAAAGAAAAAAGAAAAAGAATAAAAACAGTTCTGAATAGAAAAGGATTCCCTGTGTGGCTTCGTGTTTGGTTGGTTGTACTTGAATGTATGGCCTAGGACTAATCTGCAGGTGTTGTTAGAAGGCCTGGGGAGCTCTTGTTACTGAGCAGGAGTCCGTTAGCATGTCACATCTGTATCTCTTCAGCAGGCTGTGATGTGGGGATGAATGGGTGAGACTTGCCTTTTATATACTAAACTCTAAAAATCTACCTTTATCTACTGTCTTGTTTTGTTGTTGTTAGTTTGAGGCTGGGTCTCAGATATGTGTTCCCAGCTATCTTGAAACTGATTTTGTAAGTCTGGAACTCAGAGATCCATCTGCCTCTGCCTCCCAAGTGTTAGGATTAAAGGTGTGTGCCAACAAACGCAGCTGTCTGTTATCTAACATTGCTGACCTCTGTGTTGCAGAGGTGGTTTCAAACTGCTCAGAGGGAACTGCTTTCTGATGTTTGGGGGATACTTCATTATTTTATCTTTGTCTTTCCTTAAAGAGGAAAGGTCAAACAGCCAAAACTACCTTTCTGATATCTGATAACTCTTCAACTGATGCAGTGGATGACCTCTGTTGACCTTGACCCTACATTCTAGACTCCCTAACTACTTGGTTTTCTGTGACTGTTACTTCCTCTTTTCCTGTGCTTCTGGTTTTGTGCTGTAAACTTGTTCTGTCTTTTTCTTTTTTTCTAAAGATTTATTTATTTATTTTATGTATATGAGTACACCATTGCTGTCTTCAGACACACCAGAAGAGGATATCAGATCCCATTACAGATGGTCGTGAGCCACCATGTGGTTGCTGGGAATTGAACTCAGGACCTCGGAAAGAGCAGTCGGTGCTCTTAACTGCTGAGCCATCTCTCCAGCCTTTGTTCTGTCTTTTCTGCCTGGGCACTCTTTCTGTGACCAAGATTGATATGAAATATTTTTATGTTTTTATTTTAACCATATGTATTTGGGTGTTTGGCCTGCACATATGTCAGTGCCCATCAAGACCAGAAAAGCAGTAGATCCCCTAGAACTGGGGTTCAAGAGTGTATGAGGCACCATGTGGGTGCTGGGATTCAAACTTTGGCTCTCTGGAAGAGCAGCCAATGCTCTTAACCGATGGACCATCTCTCCAGCCCCAGTGTTTTGTTTGTTTTGTTTTTTAAAGATTTATTTTTAATTCTGCATATGTGGGGGGTGGGAGATGTGCCAGTGAGTGAAGGCACCACAGAGGCCAGAAGAAGGCACTGAAGCCCCTGGAGATGGATTTACAGGCACTTGTAAGCCACCTTATGTGAACGTGGGTGTCCATAACTGCTTGGCCATCTCTTCAGCCCCTGATAATACTTGATGGAAGGAGTGCCTAACTATTGTGCAATAAACAATACAATAAACACTTATTGAGCAAGTATTCTTTGCTAAGTACTGAACTAATTTCTGAAGCATGTAAAAATATTAAGTTTGCTATATTGGTTAAAAATGATGCTCCAAATCTGTATGGCTTTACAATTTCTAAAAATCTCTCTCAATACATTAATTCACTTAATCGTTGTAATGACTATCTTAAGATAGCTATCATAATTTTACACATGAAGAAACTGAAACCCAAAGAAACCAGATGGACACATAAGATGCACAGTCTCTTTCATGAAGTGATAACCTTTCTGAAGGTAGTACTCCCCTGTTTATGTCTGCTGTGAGTTGGCAGGGTCCAGCTGCTCTCTCCCTGTGCTATTGCCATGATGTCTTTGATAAAGAAAAGGTGCCAGTGACTATTTAGGCTCCTTTGTGCTACTTTTGGTGACTCAGAAGCCATTTGCTGCGTCTGTGGTAGATAGCCTCATAAATTAAATATTGAGCCCGATTGTAAATCTTATGTCTGATACTCACAAGATGAAATGCCATAGGATGAAAAAGCTCTGGCCCACAGGGTTTGTTATAGTAAAGTAATAGTTTGAAGGGTTAGTCTTTGACATGCCTGGTGGTAGCATGTGAGAGACTGAGGCAGGGCTATGAGTTGGAGGCCAGCCTGAACTACACACATAGATAGCAAGACTATCTTATTTTTTAATGAGTTTTTTTTTAAAAAAAACTTTATTTATTTTTATTTTATATACATTGGTGTTTTACCTATATACATGTCTGTCTGAGGGTGTCAGATCCTCTGGAACAAGAGTCACAGAGAGTTGTGAACTGCCATGTTGTTGTTAGGAATTGAACCCAGGTCCTCTGAAAGAGCAGCCAGTGCTCTTAACCACTGAGCCATCTCTCTAGCTCCAAGCAAGATTATCTTAAAGGAAAACAGCACCAACAAAAATGCAGTCTTCTGTCAGATATTATCTTAGATATATGTTTGACTGTTTGATCCACATTATTTTTTAATGTTCACTTATTTGTTTGTATGTATGTATGTATGTATGTATGTATGTATGTGAGTGTAAGTGCAGACATACATGTGTCACACCGTATGTGTGAGCTCAGAGGACAGTTTGCTGCTGGAGTTGGTTCTCTCTATCACATGGGTTCTGGAGATTGAACTCAGCATCAGCCTTCCACCAAAGGACTCTGACCTGCTTAGCCATCACCCTGGTCCCCTTTTACTTTGTGTGTGTGTGTGTGTGTGTGTGTGTGTGTGTGTGTGTGTGTGTTCTTGATGTGGTGATGGTGGAGGACGCTTGTGCCGTGGGACATGATTGTGGAGGCCAGAGAATGGCTTTGTGGGATCTATTTTTTTTTCCTTCCAGCTTTTCATGGATTCCAGAGGTTGAGCTCAAGTTTCTAGTATTGCTGTGCCAGCAGTTCTACTCACTTGAGTCATCTCTGTGGCTCGCTCTTTCTTTCTTTCTTTCTTTCTTTCTTTCTTTCTTTCTTTCTTTCTTTCTTTCTTTCTTTCTGAGACAGGTTGTTGCTGTGTATTTCAAGATTGCCTCAAACTTACTACCAGGTCCAGGTTGGACTTGAACTCTTGATCTACATGCTTTAGTCTTCCGAGTACTGGGATTACAGGTGTGTGCCAGGTTTGCCAGGTTTATGGACAGATGGTTTTTTTTTTGTTTGTTTGTTTTTTGTTTTTGTTTTTTTTTTTTTTGTTTTGTTTTTGTCAGATTCATTCATTGTTTTTTTGAGTCACAGTTTTATACAGCCCAAGTTTTATACAATCTTCTTGTTTCAACTTTTTGGGTACTAAGATTACCGACATGAGTCCCTATTTCTAGCTATTGGTTTATTTTTTGAGACAGGGTTTCCTATGTCACCCTGGCTAGCCTAACTTGACGTCCTCCTGCCTTAACCTTCAAATTGCTGGGGTAACAAATGGCTGTCATTACATCTCGCTTCTTTCTCACATTCTAAAACAGGAGTTAGATGACATGCTCACCTACTCTCACAGATTATTGTGGTAATCTTAGATAAGACCTGAGTTCTTAGTTATAAAGACCCTAGAAGTGAATTTCTGAGTCCTTACTCATGAACTGGTAAATAATCTGTACGTATGGTGATAACTGCATGCTATCTTAAAGATTGGAAAGAAAAGAAAAATAAGAATAAGATTGGAGGCTGAGTTATGTGTCCACAGGGCCCTGACTTCAGTCCAGGAGGAGAGGACAAGAAGAGGAGACAGGGGAGAAGGACAAGGGTTTTCTAATATCCTGGGCTTCAGTTTTCTTAGATTTGTGTTTGTGTGTGTGTGTGTGCGCGTGTGCTTGTGTATGACACTTTATACCCTTCTTAGTACTGGGCTTTGGAACTCAGGGCTCTGCACATGCCAGGCAAGCCTACTACCTCTATATCTTCAACTCCACAATGTACTTTAAGAGTCATTTTATTAACTTCATTAATCTTACCAAATGTGATAATATATAAGTCTATATGGAGTTTAGATCTATAGTTCTTACATCCTTCACTGCAATGGTGCATCTTTCTCCTTTTCTAGAATAATCTCCAGGAAGCAGAGGAGGATTTGCCAACACAGAGATAAATATAATCTCTGGATAAACACTCTTACGGATTCTAAGATTCTGATATTGACACAAATGGGCTGTCCAAGGACAAACTCCCACACATCCAGAGTTGGGCATGATGGTACACGTCTGCAGTCCCATCACTTGAGAAACTGAGGCAGGAAGATAGAAAAGTCAAGACCAAGCTTTATTTGCATAGTGAATTTGAGGTCATCTTTGGCTACATAGTGAGACCCATCTGAAAACAACAAAGTAGGGACTGGAGAAATGGCTCAGTTTGTTGAGAGTACTTGTTGTTCCTTTTTTTCTTTTCCTTTTTTGTTTTTTTTTGTTTGTTTGTTTGTTTTGTTTGTTTGTTTTGTTTTGTTTTATTTTTGTTTTGTTTTGTTTCCTTGAGACAGGGTTTCTGTAGCCCTGGCTGTCCTGGAACTCACTCTGAACCAGTCTGGCCTCAAACTCACAGAGATCAACCTGACTCTGCCTCCCTGAATGCTGGGATTTAAAAAGGCCTGTGTCACCACTACCACCAGGCTTTGAGGTTCTTTCTTAGGACCCAACTTTAATTCCTAATATCCACATACATCAAGTAACTCACAACGGCCTTTGACTCCAACTCTGGGATTCAAAACCTGACTTCCATACACATGTGGCATTCATGGACACAGTTACACACATAAATATATAATATATAACAAAATAAATAACTTTCTTTAAACAAACATAAAGCTACTATATAGTATCATTAGTCTGGAGCTAGAGTTCTAGGCAGTTGTAAACCTCCCAATGTGGGTGCCAGGAACTGAACTCTGGAAGAGCAGGTCATACTCTTAGCTGCTGAGTGATCTTTTCATCTGTAGAGCAAACATTTTTTTAAATTTATTTATTATAAGTGAGTACACTGTCTCTGTCTTTAGACAAAGCAAAAAATGGCATCAGATCCCATTACAGATGGTTGTGAGCCACTATGTGGTTGCTGGGAATTGAACTTAGGACCTCTGGAAGAGCAGTCAGTGCTCTTAACCGCTGAGCCATCTCTCCAGGTCCTGAGCAAACATTTTAAAAGACTTGATGACTATCGCTGATCTGCTTCCTGTGTATTTGTACTTGAAGAGTCAGTATAGATGAATGCTAAAGGTGACATTAGTTTCTAATTTGGGTAACTGGTGATAACTACTGTGTCAAGTAACTTAAACACTGAAGGTATGATTTTATAGAGGAGAATTTGGGCATCATGTAGCGTAGGAGTAACTTGGCTATGAGCAAAAGAAAACTCAACTAAGGATGACTTAAGTGTCAATGTTTTAAGAGGTCTGAAGTACATTCTTACAGGACTGGAGCAATACCTCATGATGTCATGTTTGTTTTGGTATTTGTGGTGAGTTTATTTGTATTATAGTTGTAGGCTCTGACACATCTAAAGCTGCCTTGAGACATAAACTGGAGGTAGAATGAAAGAGAAAGAGTTGCTGGTGGGATCTGTTCTCTGTATCAAGAGATGCTTTCCCAGCTGAGTTTGGTGACTCATACCTGGAATCCATCATTTGTGAGACGAAAGTAGGAGGGTCACCTCAAATTGAAGCTCACCTTTGTCTATACAGTGAGAAGCCAGGCCAGGTTACAGAGTGAGACACTGTCTCAAAGGGAAGGAATAAGGGCTTTCTTCATAAAATATCTTTTTATTGGCTAACAGCAGGCCTGCAGCAACAATTAGAGAAGTATGTGATTAGTTTCAGCAGACAGGGATGAGGATTAGAAACAGGAGCTGGGTTAGGCAGCCAAGTAGGCAATGGACACAGATTTTCAGTATCTGTAAAACCTCAGTAAGAATGAGAAGCTCTTTAGTGTTGAGCCAATATTTAGTGTATAGTCCTATACAAAACCATAGTTGGTTAATAATATGGAGGATTAATTGGCTTCAGGAAAATTATATTAGTACCTGCAAGGGCCAGCGTGGAGGAGCTGGGGTGTAGGGATGTGTTTTGTTTAATGTCTGGATTTCTGCAGATGTTAATTCAAGGAGTGTTCTTATACCTCTGAATTATAAGGTCTCCCTACAGGCTGAATGAGTAATGATACTGCAGTGTGTGGTGATTTACATTTAGCTGAGACTCTTAAGAGCATGTAATATCAATATAACAGTCATTACACAGATGATTATAATACAAGCCTAGAGATTAAGTAATTTGTTTATGGTTGGGTAATGAGTCAGTAATGGAGCAGGGTCAGGGAGAGGAGGATCTCAGGTCTCTGAGGCAGTGGTGTTTACATTCCAGAGGTATTGGAAAACCCTTTCATTTGCTTGTATCTTTTTTCCCCAGTGCTTAATGGTTTGTACCAACCAGGCTAGTATGGTGGTGCACACCTTTAACCCCAGCACTTGGGAGGCAGAGCCAGGTGGATATCTGAGTTTGGCCCAGCCTGGTTTACAGAGGGAGTTCCAGGATAGCCAGGGCTACTCAGGGAAACATTGTCTTGAAAAACCAAAAATAAAGTTTGTACCAACCATAATTCTAAGAAACCTGATCATTTATTTAAACTTCTTGGTGGTTTTTTGTTAACAGATATATATTCTTCTGTAAGAAAGATGGTTAGATAATGTGGGTTTTTGTTTGTCTATGTGTTTGTGTGTTTTATGTTTGACTCTTAATTATCACTGATATTATTATTCTGAAAATTCTCACGTAATCCAGGCTTGCATTGAGCTCACTATGTAGCCAAAGATGACCTTGAAGTTCTGATCCTTCTGCTTTTACCTCCTGAGTTCTGAGATTACAAGTATGTATTGGGGCTGGACCAGGGTTTCATGTATACTAGGTAATGTTTCTACCAACTGAGCTATATCCCCAGCATCCTCTCTGATATTTTTTAACTGGAATTCTTCTGCATGAAACAGATCATTCTTACCTGATTAGTTACTCAGTTGTTCATATCAGTACAGATTCATGGTTTTTATTTTTCTGGGTTATAATCCCTGTCATCCCACTATTAATTTTGATGTTGGAATTGTCCTACTCTTTGTTTTTATTGTAATTTAAACAAAGAAACGAATAAAACATTGTTACTGAATTATTATTTGATGTGAATTGACCAAAATATTAATACTGTTGCTCAAGAGTGTCAGTCTCAGTTGTCCTGCAGCTACATCCCTTAGTTATGTTACATAAGGAAGAGAAGGTGATCTCATCTTTGTCTTTTCTTCTCTTCCTGAACTTGGTTATTCTGCCAAATTGGTCAGAAAATCCCTAATGACAATAAAAGCCTGGCAGTTACAAATAGCAGTCCTTTTGTACAATTTAAAATGTTGCAAAGTGATTGTAGATATGGAAACTTGGATGAGTTCTTATTCCCAGTGTGGCTCCCACTGGGTGTTCAGGATGGAGTGCTTGCTGACCCCATGAAGGCAGCTATTGTGCTGGGTTAATACTGTATTTCCGACTATAGTGTATCACTCAGTGTGCTGATCTAAAACAAACCATCCGGTTTATCCAGCTAGTCCAAGATACATCCACTTAGCAGCAAAGAAAGAGGTGGATTTCCTTGCACTTAAATGGCTAGAACTTTTTTGTTTAATGGAGAACATTTTGCTTAGTATTTTCATAAGTATTTTCCACTGTTTCTTGTTGTTTTGCTAAAACATTCAATCATGTGTAACATTTTGTATCTCTGTATTTCCTATTATGTTTTACATCCCAATTTTATCTGTTGGCCTAGAATCTTTGGGGGTTGGGAGAGTATAGCTTTCTGTTTATTTATTTATTTTTTTGTAGTTTGTGTGGAACAGGGCCTCATATAGCCTTAAACTGCTCATTCTCCTTCCTCTACTTAAGTCCTGGGATGACAGGCATGGACATCTGGCTGATTCTCACAGGTGTGCCATTGGGCAAGTAGAATGGGTGACAAAGCAAAGCTGTGACATGACAAGTGCCAGGCTAGGATGGTGATACACAAAGTTCTGGGGGATCATAAACAAAGAAGGCTGTGTGCTGTCAAAAACCTGGTCCTTGTGAAAGGGAAGACAAAAAGCTGTCTTTGGGGAGCTGTCTGGATTCCCGACTCCAAGTATCAGTTTTATATATTAATCTCATTCTGTAGGTCATTTGTGTTCAGTATCTGCTGTCTTCTAGAACCATTTATATGTATTAGTATATGTATTGAGTAAGCTCTCTCAGTTATTTAGTTGATATTAGGGTTAATATTACATTTTTATGTGCTCTCCGTGGGTTATAAAAAATAAGAAAAAGAATGACTCATTGAAATGACTCAGCAAGAAAGGTGTGTTCTGCCAAGTGAGTTCAGTTCCCAAGTCCCATATGGTAGGAAGACTGAACCAACTCACATGACCTTCCCATGTGAGCTGACATGTGCACACCCAGTTGCATACAAACATACACCACACAAATACACAATAAATTGATAAGAAGAGTATATAGGTCTGGAAAGATGGCTTAGTGGTTAAAGCACCAGATGCTCTTACAGGGGACCTGGGTTTTATTCCCAGCACCCACATGGTGGCTCAGAAACATCTGTAACTCCAGTTCCAGGGGCTCTAACACCTGTAGGCATTGTATGCCTGTGGTGCACAGAAATTAGGAGCTGTGGACATAGCTCAGTTGGTAGGGTGCTTACCTAGAAAGCATGAAGGTCCAGGTTTGATTCCTAGCACTGTATAAATGTGGTGGGGTGGTTTATGCCTGAAGTCCCAGCACTCTAGAGGTAAAGGCAGGAGGATCAGGAACCCCAAATCATCCTCTGATACATAGCAAGTTCAAACCTTGTTTTGTCTCCTTTGTCGAGAGAGAGAGACAGAGAGAGCGAGAGAGCGAGAGAGAGAGAGAGAGAGAGAGAGAAAGAAAAATTGGGGGTGGTGTGGATATTTTCCCAAATTACAAAGTTTGTAACTAGTTCACATTTGTATCTAAGTTCAAATATTAAATTATGGGCTTGAAGGTATAGTTTAGTGATAGATCAGTTGTGTAGCATATGCAAGGCTCTGGATTGATTACCTCCCTAGGGTTGTAAACAGAATATTAGATTCTGTTCACTATACTGTAGTCCAGCAGTTCTTAACCTTCCTAAAGTTGCAACCATTTAATATAGTTCCTTATGTTGTGGTGACTCCACCCATAAAATTATTTTTGTTGCTACTTTATAATTTTAATGTTGTTACTGTTATGAATCATAAAAACCTGTGTTTTCTGATGGTTGTAGGCAACCCCTGTAAAAAGGTATTTAACCCCCTCCCAGGGGTTGCAACCCACATTTTGAGAACCACTGTTACAGTCCTTTGGAAGTTAATTCTGTTATGCCATGTCTGGTAATTCACACCTGTAGTCTCAGCCCTTAGACTTTAAGGCCTGAGAGTTGTGGAAAGGTCCTGTCTGGGCTGTAGCTCCATCTCTTGGGCAGGGAGAAGAGAAGGAAGACACTTAGAAAGCTAAGACAGGAGGAGGATCACTGTAAATGAGGCCAGACTAGCCTACAGTGTAAGATCTTCCCCCCACCCTCACCCCCAGACAGGGTTTCTCTGTGTAGCCCTGGCTGTCCTGGAACTCACTCTGTAGACCAGGCTGGCCTGGAACTCAGAAATCTGCCTGCCTCTGCCTCCCAAGTGCCGGGATTAAAGACGTGCGCCACCACTGCCCAGCTCAATGTAAGATCTTGTCTCAAAAACAAACAGACAAACAAACAAACAAAAAACGTAGGGGATTGGAGCAGTGGCTCAGTGGCTTAGAATAGTGGCTGCTATTTTAGAGGACCTAGGTTCAATTCCCATTATCATGAGATGGCTCACAACCATATATAATAACTCCAGTTCCAGGGGACTCAATGCCCTCTTCTGGTTTCTGTAGGCACCAAGCATGCTAGTGTGGCACAGACATACATGTAGGCAAGATATATACACAATAAAATAGTAATTAAAAATACATTATGTTTTTAAAAGAAAGTATGTGAGCCAGACGGTAGTAGCACATGCCTTTACTCTCAGTACTCAAGAGGCAGATGGAAGTAGATCTCTGAGTTCAAGGCCAGCTTGGTCTATAGAGCAAATTTCAGGACAGCCATAGTTACACAGAGAAACCCTGTATTGAACCCCATACCCCTCAAAAGAAGAAAAAAAATACTGTTCACTATATGAGTGTTTTGCCTGCAGGTGTGTATGTGTATCATGTGCAGCACCCACAGAAGTCAGAGGGCATCCAGATATTTCTGATCACTTTGTGGGTGCTGGGTGCAACCCAGATCCTGTAAAAGAGCAGAAAGCTACCTATTGGGAGGCCTAAGGATTACCTTTGATACCTCAGTTTCCCCTGTTGTATAAATTTTAACCTGAAAGAGTTTTTTGCTCATGGGAACTAAATGAGATAATATGGGAGAGACACATAGCTGAGATTCAGTGTGAATGTAGATGAGAACAATTAATAGGATGTAACCCAGGAACTGGAGCCCCAGTGGCTAAGAGCACTGACTGCTCTTCCAGAAGACCCAGGTTCAATTCCCAGCACCCACATGGTGGCTCATAACTATCTGTAACTCCAATTCCAGAGGATCTGATGCCACCTTCTAAATTCTGTAGGCACCAAATATACACATGGTCAGAGAGACATATATACAGACAAAATACTCATAAACATAAGTTAAAATAGATCTTAAAAAAAAAAAAACAGTTCAGTACCAGTTTTTTGTTCTGTGTTTGCTTGGTTTTAAGTTCCCTTACTGGGGAAGCAAATAGATCTCCATGAATTCAAGGCCTGTCTGATTTACCAGGAGTTTGGGCCAGCCAAGGCTGCACACCGAGATCCTGTTTAAAACTAATAAAACGGGACTGGAGAGATGGCTCAGCAGTTAAGGGCACTGACTGCTCTCCCAGAGGTCCTGAGATCAATTCCCAGCAAACAAATAGTGGCTGATCTGTAATGGGATCTGATGTCTTCTTCTGGTGTGTCTGAAGAGAATGACAGTGTACTCATATACGTAAAATAATTAAGTAAACAAATAATATCTGTAATTGATATAAATACTCTTTAAAAAAAGATTTAAAAAAAAAAAAAAAAACGCAGAGCAGTGGTGGCGCACGCCTTTAATCCCTGCACTTGGGAGGCAGAGGCAGGTGGATTTCTGAGTTCCAGGCCAGTCTGGTCTACAGAATGAGTTCCAGGACAGCCGGGACTATATATATGGTTTTTTTACATGTAAACCAAGAACTTGCATGTGTTCTTAGCAGTAACTTTTAAAAACTTGAATCTTTCATAGAATTTTCCTTCTCTGATTTTATTATTTACTTATTCATGTATATGAGTGCTCTGGTTTTATGCATACCAGAAGAGAGAATCAGATTTCATTACAAATGAGACACCATGTGGTTGCTGGGAATTGAACTCAGGACCTCTGGAAGAGCAGCCAGTGTTCTTAACCACTGAGCCATCTTTCCAATCCCAGCAGTAACTCTTGATAACTCCAGTTCTATAGTGTTTGAGTCATTTTATTAAGTTTAGAGAAATCTGGTAGGCTTCATGTTTTTCAAATCTGTGCTTTTAATATTTCAGCAAGAAATATTTAGGCAATTTGAAGTCCAGGCTCTGTTCTCAGCATGGAAAGCCAGGTGTAGTTCCAGCCCGAGAGCTGTCTCTCTCCAGTCAAACTTCTTACATACTCCCATTGGCTCTGCTTCAGTGAAGAGGGAAGGTCTAATCTTTTACATGATCAAAATTTGTTATTAGGTGTAGTAGCACACATCTATAATTCCCACTATGCAGAAGGCTGAGGCAGGAGGATAGCAAATTCAAGACCAGCATGGGCTATAAAATGTGGAACTCTGTCCCCTGCAAAGGCAAATGAAACAGAAACACATTGTTTTGTATGAAGCAGTGCTTTTTTGTAGAGAAAGAAGCAGGGGGAGCATAATTAACTACAGAAGTACCCCAGGAAGGCCATCGAAAGTTATAAATGGAGGCGGTGTGGGGCGTGCCTGTGATCCCAGCACTTACAAAGACAGGCAGGAAGATCATGCCAAGTTCAAGGGCAGCCTGGGGCCTGCCTACAAACGTTCGAGAGAGGATGAGGCCAGGAAGACCTGCCCTGCTGGAGGGAACAGCAGACCTGTGGCTTCTCCTGCCTCTTCCCCCTGCAAGCCTCTGAGTAACCGGAGTGACCAGAGAGAGTGGGTAGTGAGTGCCTGTGAATCAGTGTAAAAGGAAACTGTTCTTTACTTATGGAAGGGTCTGAAACAGCCATGCTTGTTGTGAGTCGTTCCAAAGGCAGAGTCACACTGGCTGTCCTCACAAGAACACTTAGCCATACAAACCAGGGTGCTTAAAATAAACTCACATACTGTAACAGTTTAAGGGAACTATTGCAAAGAACAGCATTTAAAATCTATTTAAGAAGTATTTACTTTATGAATAACCCACAGCTACTTGACCATATAAAATTAGTAGTTGAAAGTCTTCTACCAAAGAGAAATTATACAGTAAACAGACCAAAGCCCAAATTATTTCAGAGAGTTGGGGGTTTCTGTGTCTATGTATGTGAAGGTATGAAAGCTGATATTTCTCTGTTAACAGATATCTGTGCAGAACCCAACTGAGGACAGAAAAATCTTTTTTTTTTTTTTTTGACAGTTTGCAAAAACTTCTTTAAAAAAAAAAAATTAAAAAGTTCATGTTTTATTTTGAGACAGAGTCTCTCTATGTAGCTCTGGTTGGCCTGGAACTTACTATGTAGACCAGGTCTGCCACTCCAATGGTGCTGGGAGTAAAGGCGTTTGCCATTCTGTTTGGTTATAAAGGCCTCGTTGCTTGTTTGTTTGTTTGTTTGTTTGTTTTGGTTTTTTGAGACAGGGTTTCTTTGTGTAGCCCTGGGTTGGCCTGGAACTCAATGTAAACCAGACTGGCCCCAGATCTACCTGCCTCTGCCTCCTGAGTGCTGGGATTAAAAGCATGTGCCAACATGCCCTATAGGGCCATGTTTTTAAAATCCTCATTTTTGTTTGTTTTGTTTTGTTTTTGTTTTTCGAGACAGGATTTCTCTGTATAGCCCTGGCTGTCCTGGAACTCACTCTGTACACCAGGCTGACCTCAAACTCAGAAATCCACCTGCCTCTGCCTCCCAAGTGCTGGGATTAAAGGCATGTGCCACCACTGCCTGGCAATTTTTTTTTTTTAATTTCTGTTTTTTTTTTTTTTTTTTTTTTTTTTTTAAATTTCCAAGCTCACTTACTTCTGGTTTATTTGGACATATTCTATCACAGCCCACAGATTTAAAAGAAAACGTAGGGGCTGGAGAGATGACTCAGTGCTCTTCCAGGGGTCGAGTTCAATTCCCAGCTGGTGTCTCACAACCATCTGCAATGGAATTCAATGCCCTCTTCTGGTGTGTCTGAAGACAGTGACAGTGTACTCACATACATAAAATAAATAAATGAATAAAAAGAAAAGAAACCCTAAATTGTCTTTCCAGTAGTAATTTGAGATCTAAGAGAACAGCTCTGGATTGAGTCTGGCGGTGTACACCTTTAATCCTAGTATTTGGGAGGCAGGTGGATTTCTTGAGTTTGACGACATCCTGGCCTATAGTGAGTTGGAGGCCAGCCAGGAGAGGAGACAGTGGGGAAGTGGAGAGTAAGAGTGATCCTGCTGCTTCCCATGACTTGGAGAGAGCTTTGATTGCTCTGGAAAGGAAGCACATATAATAAACTGAACAGAAAATTCTGGACCTACATAGACTGCATTTGCTTCCCCCATGCACTTCTGAGCTGCAGCCCGTGCCATTCCAGAAAATGTTGAGATCCTGTCTTAGGGTATGCGCACATTCTGTTTCTGAAGATAGACCTACTCTTCTCATTAAAACCCTTCCCCTCCTGATGCCTGGCATGAACAAGCTATCTTCCAGTGTATTACTTACCTCATTACTAGGACAAAACACCTGGCTACAGTAAGATAAGGAGGAAGGGTTTATTTTAGATTATAGTTCTAGGCACAGCACACAGAGTACATCATGGCGAGGAACTGGTCATGTTCCACACTCAGGAAGCAGGAGATGACTGCTAGTGCCTAGCATACTTTTTCTCTTTTAGTTGTGGGACTCTGGCCATGGACTGATGCTGCCTACAGTTAACCTAATCCAGACAACCCCTCGCAGCATGCATGCGATGCTTGTTTACCAGGTCCTGTCATGTTGACAGTATTAACTGTCTGACCGGACTTAAATGATAAAGGGAGGAGTTCTATGGAAGGAAGGAGAGGGGAGTGTGGAACTAGGAATGGGGTTTAGAGACAATATCATATTTTATCTCATGGAGAGTCTGCATTTAATAAAGACAGGTCAGTCACATGTCTGGAGAGACAGCTCAGTGGTAAGAACACTTGTTGTCACAGAGGACCTGAGTTTGATTCCGTGTGCTTGTTGGTGGCTCACACCCATCTGTAACCCCAGTTCCCGGGATTCAGCAAGCATGCATGTATGTGGTGCACATAGACACATGCAGGCAAAGCATTCATACATGTAAAATAAAATCTATTTATTTATTTATTTATTCATTTGTTTGTTTGTTTGTTTGTTTTGAGACAGGGTTTCTTTGTGTAAGCCTGGCTCTCCTGGAACTCATTCTGTAGACCAGGCTGGCCTCGAACTCAGAAATCCACCTACTTCTGCCTCCCAAGTGCTGGGACTAAAGACTTGCACCACAACTGCCCGGCCGTAAAATAAAATCTAAAAACATTTAAAAAGAAAAAGAAAAAAAGATCTATAAGCCAGGCATTTTGCCCATGCCTGTAATCACAGCATTGGGGGGATGGAGCAGAGATATCGATCATCATAAACTCAAGGTTAGATTGGGCTGGGCAAGATCTTGTCTTAGGAAGGAGGCATTTTGTGTGTGAGGAAAGGAAGGGGGCTGATGGAGAGGATCAGAGGAAGGGGAATGTAGAAAAGGTAGATGAGGAGGATGCCGTGATAAAAGCCATATGTATGAGACTTGCTTTACAGTCAAAGATAAAGGGTAACTCGTTTGCATTAAATTCTGCCATTAGTGTCTCATGTTCTAATACTGCAAAGCACTTCTAAAGTGATTTCTCTGCTTTTAAGAAAAGAACATCTTGGTGGCTGGAGAGATGGCTTAGTGGTTAATCGAACTGACTGCTCTTCCAGAGGTCCTGAGTTCAATTCCCAGCAACCACATGGTGGCTCACACGCATCTGTAATGGGATCTGGTGCCCTCTTCTGGTGTGTCTGAAAATAGTAACAATGTACTAATATACATAAAATAAAATAAATCTTAAAAAAGAAAAGAACATCTTATATTTGTTGATTCATTGGGCAGTTTATGATCTGTTATATAGTAAATATTGTTTTTATTATCGTTTGGTTTTGAGACAGGCCTGGAGCTGATGGCAGTCCTTCCACTTGAGTCTCCCTGCTGCTAGAATTACCGGTGTGCACCGCTGCTCTTGTTGGCTGCCAAGATTGTTTTATATGATTAGTGCATTAGTCAGAGTTCTCTAAAGAAGCAAAACTGATAGAATGAGTATGTGTTACAAAGGAGATTTTTAAGATTGGCTTCCATGATAAGGACTGGATAGTCCAACAATGGCTTGTCTGCATGCTGGAGCTGCTGAAAACCCAGGAGCCTATCAGTCTATAGGTTCCTTGGCAGTTTCAAGCTGTCACTTACAGCCAAGGGGATTTCTGGAGAATCACTCATCTTCAACCCATATGGAAGGTTGAAGAAGGTGGTTCCAGGGTCAGCAGAGGATGGCAACACAGGCAGCCAAAAGGTAGATCCAGGGGCTAGCAAGGGGCAGAGGCCAGCAGGGGAGGAGCATGCAGCTTTCCTCTCATTCCTCCTCATGTATGGGCATGGGAAGGATCTCTTCTCAGCCATCTTCCTGGGGATAGCCTCACTTACTCACTGAGAGGCGACTCTTTACTTGATTCCACATCCAATCAAGGTGATACCACAATTAACCATCACAGCACCACTTTATGAGTCCCGGACATGCTCCTCACAGGATAAAATGATAAAATCTTTCTGTGGAGGAACAAATTGCCCATGTTTATCAGGAGTCTTGAGTGTTTCTCCCTGAAAAAGATGTTCATTGTAGAGCACTAGAACTAAGTACCCAATAATTAGAGAATATACTAGTAAATTATGATGTACATACAGTGGAATTTGATATAATGATTCTTAAATAATACTTAAGAGTTAGTGCATATAATATGGAAAATATAATACTAGAAAGTTTAGAAGGTGATATAGTAGAATTTTTTTATTTTATCTTTTCTTCCTCTCAGCATTTTAAATGTATTTATCTTTGGTGAAAGGATGAGGCCAACTGTGACTGTAAACGGCTACATCAGAATTTGTAACAGAAGGGAAGGGGCGGAGAGATGGCTCAGTGGTTAAGAGCACTGGCTGCTCTTGCAGAGAACCTGAGTTTACTTCCCAGCATCCATTTCAGGTGGCTTCATAGCCACCTGTACCTCCAGTTCCAGAGGATTTGATGGCCTCCTCTGGCCTCTGCAGGCACTACATAGAAGTGGTGCATGGATGGAGGCACGCACACATAAAAATAAAAAAACTTAAAAAGCTATGTGAACAACATTCTTTTCTCCTTTTCTTCCTCCCTCTTCTTCCCCCCCTTTCCTTTTGGAGACAGGCATAACTTGCTATTTAGTCAAGTCGATGACCTCATTTTTCAAAATACATAATGCAGGAATTAAATTTAAAATATGCAGAATTACATCTTTAAAACCAACATATATACAAGCACTACAATGTTTTGATTAAAAATCCTTCTCTATATTGTTACAGATAAGTGTACAGGACGGATAATGTTAATTACACTTATTATTTACTCTGTGTGTTTAGAGGACAACTTGGTGGAGTCCTTCCTCTCCTCCCACTCTGGGACTGAACTCTGGTGCTCAGGCTTGGCGGCCAGCGCCTTCACCAGCTGAAGCATCTCATGTCAGCTGTGCTTTTATCAGTTGAAAACAGGGAAGGGTTAGATTGATAGTTCTCAGGAAGGTGGGGGCCTTTTTCACTTTGCTTTTTCTTCTCACATTTTTTTTTTTCTGGATGGAACCCCAAGTCCTAGGCATGGCTACCTAGGCCCTTCCCTTGGTTTTAGTAAGTGTTGAAGACAGAAACTTAGCTTCAGCCACTTGGCACCTCACGCAGCTGCAGGCATCAGTATGTGGTTATTCTGAGGATAGTCTTTAACTATGAGGAAAAAGGTAAACTGAAAGTCAGTGGGTTGGTTGTAAAGGTGTTTCTTTTCAGGTCGTTGCCCAGGTTGATTCTATGGCAGCTGGGGAGGTCTTACAGGACACAAGTGTCAATTTAGAGGCATTAAACATTATGGATGGCTCATTAGCTGGGTGTACAGCAACACCATAATCTCAGGTGAAATTTTTTTTGAGCTAAGGTTTCATGGAGAACCTGCAAGCCTTGGTATGTATCCAAGAATGACCATGAACTTCTAATCCTCCTCTTTCTATTACTTGAGTGCAGGGACTACGGGCATATACCACCATGCTTGCTTTGTGAGGTGCTGAATCTCAAACGGAGGGCTCCATGCATTTCGAGAGAGCAGTTTGCCAGCTGCTGATCTGGCCCCAGCCCATATCCATTGCTCTTTTAATACAGTGGCCCTTAGGTTGTGTGTCTGCTTTGCTTTTGTTTTTAACATGTTTGCAGTAATCAGATTAGAGATGCTAATTCTGAGTGATCCTTAAGGACTCTTCTAATCACTGTACTTTTCAAGAGTGCTCATTTAGAATGGTTTTGTTTCCCTCAGTTGGTAGTCCAGTAGCTGGCATGGCGCCTTAAGTGTTGAAAAGCATGTCTCAGCCATTGGCATTGATTGAAAACCTTAGGAATTTCTGCCAAGTTCTCGTGACCTAATCCTCTCCTAAAGGCACAAAGCTCAAGTGTGTATTGAAATGCCTGAGTCAGCTGCTCAAGGGACATACTGGCTACACTTCTGCTCATTCTTCCAGGATGAGATAGCTCCTTGGTGACCCTAAGCCAGCTAACTAGCTTTTATTTTCTCCACCCAGAAATGTATTTATAAAAAACAGGAAGGAAAAATATGTACATATTCAAGCATCTGTCCTATATGTAAATGCTAGCATTAGAATTTTATTTCCTACTGTGATTATGCTTGATTTCAGCAGATATTGGTGTGGGGGTTTTTATTTCATTTGTTTAAGACAGGATCTCGCTGGGCAGTGGTGGCGCACGCCTTTAGTCCCAGCACTTGGGAGGCAGAGGCAGGTGGATTTCTGAGTTCGAGGCCAGCCTGGTCTACAGAGTGAGTTCCAGGACAGCCAGGACTACACAGAGAAACCCTGTCTCAAAAAACCAAAAAAAAAAAAAAAAAAAAAAAAAAAGACAGGATCTCACTGTTTAACCTTGGCTGGCCTGGAACACTATATAGACCTAGCTAGCCTTGAACTCATAGGGATCTACCTACCTGTCTCTGCCTGTCAAGTGCTTAGATTAATTTAATGATGCAAGATAATGGCTTCATCTCTTCTACTGATTAGGGTTAATTTTAAATTTATTTTCCAGCTTTCTAAGTCAGGAAGGCAAAAGAGAGGCAGGGGCTATTCACTGTGTGCCTAGAGTGTGCACATGTTTAGAGCCACTTGTTTTTTACATCCTTTCTCAGTGTCTTTGTGTCGTAGAAGTGTTGGGTGTTGATAAAACCCCATTGTTGATTGGTGAGGTTGGGGACGGGGTAGATAATGACTGACTGGCTGCTGTCAGCATTATTAAAGAATACAAGTAGTCTTCAGTAAGCCTCATACACTACCTTCCTGCGAGATTGGTGGATAAACAGACAGATGTGTTGTTCTCGAATTGTGCTTAGCGTATCCAGCACCTCCGAAAGATCACACCACAGTTGTCACTGAGAAATCTAGTTCTTCTGCATCTTGTTTTATATGAATATATATATCAAGCAAAGCTCTTTCCAAAACAAAAACCTGAAGCTTTGAAAACACATACATGATACAATTGGAAAATACACACCTGTCCTAGTACAGCATCCAAATGAAGATGCTCTTGCCGAGCTGCCTTCAAATACATGTACAGTTTATATGAAAATGAACTTCCTGTTCATCTTCCTGGTTATCTTCATGTACATACGGATACTTCAGAATCTGTAAGGCTTCTGCTGGCCAGCAGCCAGGTAAGGGATGCTAAACTGCATTCCGGATTCAAAGCAGATCTTAATGGGAACAGATTAGTTTGAAAGTGCAAGGGGATCAGTTGAGTCGGTTTTGTGCTTGTATATACTTGGACACTTTTTTTTTTTTTTTTTTTTACCACAGTATAATGTTTATCTCCCTCCACCCCATCCATGTGGAGCATTCATTTAGGCCAGGGTCCAAACCTTGTGTCAGTTGAGCTGAAATACTTGTGTAGCATAGGGAGAAAGAGATATGTAGATTTTCTGACATTTGGAAGGTTCTCATTACAAGAGATTGACATTGTTCTGAGTGTTTCAGTAGGTGGAAGCTTTAAGTGTGTCCCCTCAGCGCTGGCTCAGGAGATGCGGAGTAAAGCCTAAGGACTCTGATAGCATTTGAACTCTGTTTTTCACTTTGCTCTAGATGCTGCTTGTATGTGAATTGTGGCTCTGGCTGTCTTGGAACTCATTCTATAGACTAGGCTGGCCTCAAATCCTGCCTCCTGAATGCTGGGATTAAAAGTGTGCATCTCTACCACCCAGTACATGTATATGAATATTTTGGTTTTCATTTGATTAGAAACAAAATTACTAACCTCTTTTAATTTGTTTTTCATAGTCAAGTTCATCCGAGAAGTGACACCGTATATCAAGAAGCCATCTTTAGTATCAGATCTGCCATGGGAAGGTGCCTCTCCCCAGTCACCAAGCTTTAGTGGCAGTGAAGACTCTGGTTCTCCAAAGCATCAGAACACCACCAAGGACAGGAAGGTCATCCCTCTCAAAATGTGCTTTGCTGCTAGAAACCTAAGCATGCCAGATCTGGAGAACAGGTGAGCTGCACCTTCAAGAGCACCACACTGTCAGCCTACAAACTTGACGGTGCGCCACAGTGTCAGTGCCTGCTGTCCAGTCAGTTATCAAGAGCAAAATGACCATCTGAGATCAGAGATCTGTCTTTATTTTTGGAGCCCTAGACGGCCTCAAACCCACCATCTCCCTGCCTGTCCAGCTTCCCATTGTCTTTATAAGGAAGTTTCTTAATTGTGAGTAATGTTACAATTCAGGGGCCCCATTGTAGATCTGGGACATCAACTGGCAAAATGACTGACAAGGTCTCTTCTCTGACCTCCCTGTCTTCTTTAAAATACAAGCAATGGATGGAATAGTCTATAACTTTTCTTCTTGTTCTATAGCTATTTATGTTCTAGGATGACTTTGATTTCATTAAATTCATGTAAAAGCATGGGTTGACTCAGTGTTAGGCCAGAGATTTGGCAAACTGGTGTGGCTTTAAAAAAAAAGAAAAACTTGTTCAAAGACCTAAAGATAGGCTTTGTATAATCTGCTTTCAGTCTTACATTCTTCTCTAATCTGAATACATCAAAGTATCTAAGCAAAGTAGGCTAGACCATGGGACACAGCAAGAAACTGAAGCCAGGCTTTTCTTGTCAGGCATAGTACCACATGCCAGTAATTTCATCAATAAGCAGGCAGAAGGAGGCAGATCTCTGAGTTCAAGGGCAGACTGGTCTACATAATGAGTTCCAGACCAGCCAGAGCTACACAGTGAGAAGGTCTTTTTTGGTGGGAGGGGGTTGTAGACAGAACCTGAATGACCTTGAGCATATAAGGCTAATATTAAAACTTGTGCTTGGTGTTTTTCACATAGTATCACAACATTGTAGGTTATTTTAAAGACTTTAAAACTTGTTTACTCATGAATATGTGTATTTATTTGAATGTATGTTATGTGCCTTCAGAAGTCAAAACTGGAGTTACAGGCAGTTGTAAGCTGCCCAGCATGGGTGCTGGGAACCAAACTTAGGTCCTTTGCAAGAACGAACGTCAGGTGCTCTTAACCTTGAGCCCTGTCTTCATTCCAAGAAGTTGTAGCCTGAGGTGTCATAATTGAGGCACTTGTGGCTCTTACCTACAATCCCAGCTCCTGGGAGGCTGCAACAGGAAAATCTCTGTGAATGTAAGGCCAGTTTGGGTGACATAGTGAGTTCCAGATTATAAAATAACTAAATAAACTAGTTTCAGAAAAAAACACAAGGGGGCAAAAAGCCGTAATTCATTTAGTGCTAAGAGTCACATGCACGCCTTTAGTCCAAAGAGGATAGAAAAGCCCTTCCATTAAAAACCGCTTCTGAGGTGGATACCTATGTTGTTGCTGGTATCGCTTGAAGCTGGAGAGAAGAGCACAGTATAAAATTTCTGGGGCTGTGGGACAGGGAAAAAAGGAAGACTGAAGTGATTACTGAGAGTTCTGCTACCTTTATTATTAAGACATCTGTTAGAACATAGCAACCTTGACTTGCCTTAAAACTCAAGGACTTCATTCTCCTTGGTTCATTTATATGCTGGAAACATTTTCTAGAAACGTATTAATTTTAAGCCTGCCAATCAAGGTATATGCCTTTACTCCCAGCTCTCAGGAGGCAGAGACTGGTGGATCTCTGAGTTCAGGATAGCCATGGCTACACAGAGAAACCCTGTCTCAAAAAACAAACAAACAAACAAACAAAAACAAACAAAAACAAAATCAACAACAAAACCATTTATTTACTTTTTATGTGTGTGAGTTTTTGCCTGCGTTTATGTCTGTGCACCACATACATACTTATTGCCCACAGGAGTCAAAGAGAGTACCTGATCTCCCCGGAACTGGAGACACTTGTGAGAAACCATGTGGGTGAGGAGATTGAGCCTGGGTCCTCTGCAAAAGCAACAAGTGCTCTTAACCTAACCACTTAGCCACCCACCTCTATAGCCCCATATACTGGAAATGTTTGATAATGATCAGATTTGAACCAAGTGTGGACAGCAGTTTGGAAGTACTAAAATTATAGCAGACTCTGTGTGTGTGTGTGTGTGTGTGTGTGTGTGTGTGTGTATCGCTCAGAAAACTAGGGCAGGGTTATGAGAAGGGAAAGTGATCTTCAGGGAGATAGGAAATGGTAATGAATTCCATGTAAAAGGGAGGCAGACTGGGACTCAGTGGGGACAGAAAGGGAACCAGCTGGAGGAGGGAAAGCGGGCAACAGAGGGGAGGGAACAGTTGACAGCAAAGCATGACAATAATCATGCAAGGATGCTATGATGAAGTCCAGGACTTTCAGCCTAGCAAAAGTCAAATGCTGTATAATATTTGGGGGGAGGGGTGGCACACCCTTCCTTCCAGTCACATGATCTTGAGACTTGACCATGGCATGCTGTATGAGGCTTGGTCTTAGTGGTCAAGACCAGGGTAAAGATTTTTAGTCTTGATGCTGAAGAGGAATTTGTTCCTACTCTCACTTGAAATACACTTGAAAATGACTATCGTTTCGTAAGATACAAATGAGAAGAGACGAAAGGTTATGAAAATCAGGTGGCAGAATTGCAAGGAGCTGGTGGGGATCACTGGTAGCTTTGCTTATTTCCTGGGATGTGGGCATCCAGGTCTTCTGGAAGAGCAGACAGTGCTTTTAACCACTGAACCATCTCTCTAGTCCTGTCTGTCCCTTGATGGTCACCTGGCGATTTTCTGTTTAGATTTAATTGTCACAACTCTTTTGTACATCTTTTTTGGCCATGCGTTTTCATTGCACTAGGGTAAATTTGGAGGAATGGAGTCATGTGAAATCATATATGGTAAGACATTGTGGTGCATGCCTTTAATTCCAGAACTTTAATTTCAGCTCTCTAAAAACAGAGGCAGGTGGCTTTCTGTGAGTTCTAGGCCAGCCAACACTACAAGTGAGACCTTACCTCAAAAAACCAACAAACTGCTGGGTGGTGGTGCATACCATTAATTAATCTCAGCACTTGGGGGGCAGAGGCAGGCAGTTCGAGGCCAGCCTGGTCTACAGTGAGTTCCAGGACAGCCAAGGCTACCCAGACAAACCCTGGCTCGAAACAACCAAAAACCAACCAAATAAATAAATGGCAGGTGTCTGCTTGGTTTTAAAAGGAAAGCCCAGAGCTGAAGAGATGGCTCAGCAATTAGGAGCACTGGTGGCTCTTTCAGAGGAGCATTCACTCCATCACCCACTCACCTCACAGCCATCTGTAACTCCAGTCCCAGGGGCTCAGACGTTCTCTGAACCCCATGGGCATCAGACACACACGTGGTACAAACACATATATGGAGGCAAAACATGCATGCACATAAATTAATAAATTTAAGAAAGGAAATTTCCAGACATTCTTCCAATGACTGTGCCATTTTATGCTAAATCCAACAGCAGCCAACAGTATGAGTTTCCACTGCTCTGCGTGCTCGCCAGCATTGTTAATGGCATTGTAACACCACTGCAAATGGTTTTAACTGTTCTGGGGGGATGCAGTAAAATCTCATTGCGGTTCATCTTTCATTTTTTTTATGTAGAGTCTTCACTAAAATGAAAAGGGAAGCCACTTGCTTTTATTCTCACTATTTTACTCCTTTGATTTGGCTCTGTAAAGCTGGTGGGTGTTTATCTGTGAAAATGAGTAAGCGGACGTTACTGCTGTGCCCACCTCGAGTTTCTCCTGCCTCACCAATCTAATTAATTAATGATGTCGTCCAGTGAGAGAACATGAGCCATTCCTTAGCAAGCAGTACCATGTCCTGTAGGAATGTAGCAGTTTTAAATTTGTCCTTTGCGTTGGCTCACAGTACTTCATCTTCATTTTGACTTTTTCTAGTAAAAGGTAAACTTGAGGTTTGTGACATATAAAAATTACATGACTGTTACTAAATTTAACTCATAATTTATGTCAAAGACATAACCAAGCAGATATATTAATATAGGCTGAGCTTACAACTCCATGCTTCTATCTACCTAAATATTGATTTGACTTGTCTGATGAAACTAGAGTTGAATTTCCCAGGAGTTCCTCAGTGGTTTGACTAGAGTCCAAAATCTTTAACCTTGTAGCTGCCTCCTCATTTCTCCCGTGGGCTCAGTTCCTGGAAGACTGCCTCCATGTTTGCTATTAGCAGGGTTCTCATTGTCAATTCTCATTTAGAACAGCTCATTTCAAGCATTACTATG
Organism: Arvicanthis niloticus; assembly: GCF_011762505.2. NCBI lineage: Eukaryota > Metazoa > Chordata > Mammalia > Rodentia > Muridae > Arvicanthis > Arvicanthis niloticus. The sequence goes on from NC_047675.1 coordinate 33,067,084, forward strand.
TTGCTTTTATCAATTTAAAGGGCTACTACAAGACTCTGCTGGATCCTGAACTCAGTTCTGCTTTCCAGTTTATTGGTTTTTTTGGTTGGTTGGTTGGTTGGTTGGTTGGTTGGTTGGTTTTAGTTTTGTTCTGTGTAGCCTCTGTGTAGCCTTGGCTGTCTTGGAACTAGCTCTATAGATAATGCTGGTCTCGAACTCACAGAGATCTACCTGCTTCTGCTTCCAAGTGCTGGGATTAAAGGTTTGTACTACCAATGCCTGGCCAAAGATACTTCATCTATTTGAGTCTTTTTTTTTTTTTTTCTTTTTTACAAGTTAGTATTTCTTACTGGGCATGGTAGTGCATGCCTTTAATCCTGGTACTCAGGAAGCAGAGGCGAGGCAGGCAGATCTCTGAGTTCAAGGCTAGCTGGTCTACAGAACAAGTTCCAGGACAGCCAACACTTCACAGAGAAACCATGTTTTGAAAACAAAGTAGTATTTTTTTTATAATTTATTTTCATTTTTCTGTATTAGTGTTTTGTCTGCATATATGTCTGTGTGAATGTTGCGGCCCGAGCTGCCCCACGTTGGGCGCCAAAAATGTCAAGAACTGCACTAGCCTACGTTTGGGGGCCAAAATGTCAGACTGCTCTGTCAGTCTTGGGACCCGCACTGCCAAAAAAGCCTTGGGGGCTAAAGTGTTAGAGACTGCACTGCCCCAGGCTGCTCAGGGTTCAGCAAGAGAGAGAGTGAGGATGGACGTGAGGAATGGAGACCAGACAGAGTGTGATTCAATCCCACTTATTCTTCAGTCTCTCTTCCTAGTCCAAGTCCCAAGTCTTGAGTTCCTAGTCCCTAGTGCCTCCAAGTTCCAAGTTTCCAATTCCAAGTTCTAGTGCCTAATGTCTAAATCCAAGTTCTTCCTCCAAGTGCCAAGTGTTGAATAATTATTGCCTGTCTTGAGTCTCAAGTGCCTACTCCCTGTGCCTAATACTTAATAATAATTTCTCTGTCTGCCTCGAGCCTTTTATATGTCTCACTTCTAAGCCACACCTTTAAGTCATGCCCTTAGGTCTTGTCTCTAAATCTGATCTCTAAGTCACACCCTTAAGTCAAGCCCTTAAGGCCGGTGGAGGTGGCGCACGCCTTTAATCCCAGCACTTGGGAGGCAGAGGCAGGTGGATTTCTGAGTTCGAGGACAGCCTGGTCTGCAGAGTGAGTTCCAGGACAGCCAGGACTACACAGAGAAACCCTGTCTCAAAAAAACAAAACAAAACAAAACAAAAACAAAAACAAAACAAAAAAAACAGTCACGCCCTTAAGCTCTGAATCACACCTTTAAGCCTTACACACCCAAGGGAAGATCTAAACAAGATCTGGGTATCTAAAACAAGATGTTATCAGAGTGTGCTCAGCTATTGTAGGCTGTTGTAATCAAGTCTCTTGTCAGGGTATATGGCTCAAGATGGCTTCAAGGATGATAACCACCTTCTGTCGGCTCCCCACATGTGAGAATATCAGATCTTGAAGTTACAGGTTTCTGAGTGGCCATGTGGGTCCTGGGAGTTGAACCCAGGTCCTTTGGAAGAACAATCAGTGCTCTTACCTGCTGAGCCATCTCTCCAGCTCCTTTTATTTATTTATTTATTTATTTATTTTTTGGTTTTGGTTTTTTGTTTGTTTGTTTGTTTGGGTTTGTTTGTTTGTTTTGTTTTTGAGACAGGGTTTCCAGCCCTGGCTGTCCTGGAACTCACTCTGTAAACCAGGCTCTCCTCGGACTCAGAAATCCCCCTGCCTCTGCCTCTGCCTCTGCCTCCCAAGTGCTGGCTCCTTTTATTGTTTTCTTACTAACTTGTCCACACTCCCTTCCCAAGAAGCCCGAGGTTTCTTTTTTCCTAAGAGCTGATGAGCCTACCTCCAAACGACTTCCCGCCCGTTCCATCGTCTGAGCTCTCCCGCTGCAGTGGCCACCACTGATTACTCAGCCATCGTCTTTTATAGCAGATCTATTTTCACTTTCTGAGAGACTGTCTTGGGACTGTATATGGTGTAAAAGATTTTTGTTGTTGTTGCTCTTTTTTCCTTCCAGGAAGTAATCATTTTGTGCTTAGAGAAGGATCTTCAGTGCTAAGTGGGTCAGTAGGAGGGGTGAGGGAATTTTCTTGCCTGTTTCTTGCCAGTGAACTTTAGCATATGTCTAAAGAATGTTAAGCTGGCCTCAGTGACAGCAATGGGGTGGAAATACATAAGCCCTTCTAGGAACGATCAGCCTGGAGACATGCAGTCTGAACTAAGAGTCGCTTCTCCCAGTCAGTTAGGTGAGAATGAGAAGGACTTGGAGTCTTTTTGCTAGAATGAGGTCATGGTGGTCATTGGCCACTGAGTGTGGGGAATTCTGTTTGTTTGAGACAGTCTCACGCTGTATCCTAAGCTGTCCTAGAGTTTGCTACATAGCCCAGGCTAGCCTCAGATCTCTTGCAGTGTTGCCTTAGCTGCCTGAGCACAGGCTCCAGCCATATCCAACTAGGTGCTTTTTGGTTTGGGGGTGGGTTTTTGTCTGTTTGGAATAGGGTGGGAATTGAACCTTAGGGTCAAGCATTCAACTGAGGTTCGTCCCAGTTTTTGTTTTTATCCTTTGAGTTATAACTCACTAAGTCAGGATGGCATGAAGTTCACAGTCCTGCCCCTCTCTGCAGTATATACTTTATGAGTCTCAGTTTCTGAGACAACCCCTAAGCATTTAGGGATTGTATAGTAAGGCCAGGATTTGGCTTTCTCCAGTAGTTTTAGTATGGGTTTCTATTGTTGTTACAAAACACCATTGCAAAAAAACAGTTTGGGGAGGAAAGCTATATGCCATCTTAGAACTTTCAGACCATCTTCCGTCACTGAGGGCAGGAACTGAAGCAGGTGCCATGGAGGAATGCAGCTTACTGGCTCTCTCCTTAAAGCTTGCTCAGCCTGCTTTCCTTTACAACTCAGGACCTCCTGCATAGGATGTGGCAGTGCCCAGAGTGGGATGGACCCTCCCACATCAATTGTCAACCAAGAAAAGGCCCACATAGACTTGCCTGTGGGCAACCTGGAGATACTGTCTCAGCTGAGGCTCCTTCTTAGCAGATGACCCTAGCATGTGTCAAGATGATTAAACCAACTAAAAGACCACTTTTCTAAATCTCTTGGCTCTTTTCCAGCTTCCCAGTCTTTGTCCTCATGACCTCTCTGAGCTTATAGAATTATTCTTTAAAATGTTTAAATTAATTTATTATGTGAATTCAAGCATGCCACAGTGTATGTATAGAAGTCAGAGGGTGACATGCAGGCATCTGTTTCTTTCTTGTAGGCATCTGTTTCTCTTTCTTGCAGGCTCTCTTACTACCAGGTGGGTTCTTCAGATCAAAGTCAGGCCATTAGGCTTAGCAGCAAATGCCCTTACCTGCTAAGCCACCTCACCATCCCGAGGTTTGGTTTTTGAAAGGCTTCCTTAGGGGAGGTACCTGATTTATAAATGATCTTACCACATGGAACCAGTTGGGTGTGTCCCAGAAGTGTGGAGGTTTCCACGGTAGTCCTGTGTTGCCTCTACTATCACAGACGTGTCTTTTAGGACAAGGTCTTCATAGTGGTCACTTTCTGCCTTCCCATTAGACCGTGGACTCAGTTAGGGTAGAAACTGGACTTTTTTTTTTTTTTTTTGTCTATGTTCACATCACTGTATCTATAACACTAGCATAGCATCTGCCATTTAGTAGGGGGTCAATTACTATGTATTTAAGGAAGGATAGACTGGAAGCCAAACCCTGACTCAGGGTTTGAGAGTAATTGTTCTTCTCCTAGAGGATCCAACTTGAGTTCCCAGCACACAGCTATAACTTCGGTTCTAGAGCATCTGATACCCTCTTTTGGTATCCATGGGTGCATACCAATACCATAAATATAAATACAAATGAAATAAATCTTAGAAGAAAGGATAGACTAAGCAGAATTTGATGAGAATAAACATTTGCCATATAAAATAACAACTTGAAATATTTGGAGCTAGGCATGGTGGTCCAGACCTGTCCTCCCAGCATTTAGGAGGATTGTCATGAATCTGAGGCCAGTCAAGGCTGCATAGTGAGACCTTCTCTCAAGTAAGTAAAAATTAGGGCCCGCAAGATGGCTCAGCAAGTAGAGCTGACTCACTAAGCTGCCTGACAATCTCAGTTTGGTCCCTGGGACTCACATGGTGGAAGGAGAAAAATGATTCCCACAGGTTATATACTCTGACCTCCACACTCAACACTGGCGTGCGTGTGCGCACACACACATTAAACAATAACATGCCCCCCCATTTTTAATACAAGATGAAAAATTAAAAATAAAAATAAATAAATAAAAATAAACTAGCAAGATAACTGCGCTTGTAAAATACTTGGTGTATAACCCAGTGACGAGTTTGAGTCCCCAGTTCCACTGATGAACTAGAAGAACAGGGATGCCTAATGAACGTTAGTAACCCTGGAGCCCACCCTTGGAACTGCTGATCTAGCGTTAGCTTAAACCACGTGTAGTGATAGTAATAGCAGTCAAGAGGCAGAAGCAGTGGGATATCTGTGAGTGTAAGGTTAGCTTTGTCTATACAGCAAGTTTCAGATCTGCCAGGAATACATAGTGAGTCTCTGTCTCAAGTAAATAAATAAATAAATAAATAACAAACATTCCAAATTTTCATAAAGAATAATATTCACTAAAAGTAATGTTCTTCTGCTATTATTCCTTTATTTCAAATAATGCATTTCAGTTCGTTGTGAGGCTTTTTATGGCTTATGCCAGAATTACCTAATTAAAAAAATTATGTGTATATGTGTTTTTCTATGTGTCTGTCCACATAAATGTAGGTAACCACACAGACATCAGATCTCCTGGAGCTGAAGTTATAGGCAGTTGTTTTTGCTGTTGTTGTTGTTGTTGTTGTCGTCGGTCGTTGTTATTTGAACCACCTAATTTGGGTGCTAAGATTCAAACCACTTGGAAGAACAATAAGTGCTCTTTAATCAGTGAGCAGTCTCTCCAGATTCTAATTATTTGTTTATTTACTTATTTACATATGTTTATTTATTGGTTTTTCAAGACAGTTTCTCCGTGTAGCCCTGGCTATCCTGAAACTCACTCTGTAGACCAGGCTGGCCTCTGCCTCCCAAGTGCTAAGATTAAAGGAGTGTGAAACTGTCACCCAGCTATTATTTTTTTAAATATCAGTTCTTTTAGCTTTGTATAGTAAGGTTCATCTATAATCCCAGCCTTTGATAGATGAAGGCCAGAGGAGTGAGTTCAAAGTCATTCTCAGCTGTATAGCAACTCAATGCCAGCATAGAGTACATGAGACCCTGTCTTTTACATATATATTTACATATACATATGTGTGTATATGTACATATGTGTGTATATGTAAATGTGTGTGTGTATGGTGTGTGTGATCCTTAGTAACATCTTACCTGCAATGTCTAGCAGACAGTGGTTTCTTTGACATGGAAATTAAGGGAAAGTGAAGTGCCCCACTAGTGACCATCCTAGTACAAGAGAAAATCCAGCTGTTAGTGCCCATTATTGTTCATCCATTTGTGGTTTTCTCTGAAATAGAACTCTGGGGGGTTAAAGTGTCTCTATTAGACAAACACAATATGAAATATGAGACTGGGTTTGCAGTTAGAATGTTAACTGTGGTTGTGTGAGGACTTCCCACCTAGCTCATTTTTCCCTTTTCTCTCCCCATACAGATTGATAGAGCTGCATTCTCCTGATAGCAGGAACACCTTGATCTTACGCTGCAAGGATACGGCCACAGCACACTCCTGGTTCGTAGCTATCCACACCAACATAATGGCTCTCCTCCCACAGGTACTGGCTGAGCTCAATGCCATGCTTGGTGCAACCAGTACAGCAGGAGGCAGCAAGGAAGTCAAGCATATTGCCTGGCTGGCAGAGCAGGTAGGTGGGAGGCAGAACAAGGTTTACTCATCCCCACTCAGAGTTAAAGTACTTCCTTTATGGCATATTTTTAGACTATTTCTATCTATACCTATCTATATAATCTCCCTCCTCTCTCCACTCCTCTGTGTGTGTGTGTGTGTGTGTGTGTGTGTGTGTGTGTGTGTATGTGTGTAAGACAGGGTCTCACTATGTAGACCAGGCAGACCTTGAACTCACAGAGAACTGCCTATCTGCTTCTCCAGTGCTGGGATTAAAGGCCTGTGCCACCGTGCCTGTCTACAGATACTCATACAGATTTTGTATCGCTCAGTTCCTGGATATCCACTTGGCAATGCTTCTATTTGTCTTTTGTTTTCCTCCCTCATTTCCTTTCTACCATTTAACTCTGGTTTCTAATCATTACCCCTAGCAGCAGAATTAACCTTCATGGTACCATTGTACTATAACTAAAAGAAGTTCCTGTTACCATTTCTCCTTCTAAGCAACATGGGATGTTTTTCATGATTTAGGGTTAGGACCAAGAGACTGAATGATGTCTCAGTGGTCAAGAATGTTTTTTGTACAATCATTAAGACAAGATTTAAATGCTAGCACCCACATAACAAGCTGAGCATTGTACATGCCTATAACTCCTTTTCCAAGGAATTTTTACACCGTTTGTTGGCCTCTGTGCACCATCTACACACACACTAAATACAGTAAATAAATACATGTTTAAATGGAAGTCTGGGTCTGTGTTAATAGAGCATAGCAGCATGCTTTGACGCTGTTGTAATAGCAACAAGCAGTCTCATGAGAGTCAATTGTAGGAAAATTTAGAAAAATAGGTTGAAGGTTGGATTTGACCCAGAGGCCATGGTTTCTCCATCCTTTCTGTAGAGTGTTTATTGGTAGTGTTCTTAGAGGCAACAGTCTGTATTTATATGCCTGCACTAAAAGAACTTAAAATATACAAAATATAGAGTTGGAGTTATAACTCCACAGTAGGGCACTTGTCTGATGCGTACAAGGTCCTAGGTTTATTCCCTAATACCAGAGGGAAAAAATATACAAAATATTTTACAAGACATTAAACAAGATTCAGTTCAGTCCATAACTGAACAATGAGAAGAAGAAGCCCATGTGGGCGCTGCAGATCACGGCTCTCAGATCCCAGGGCAGGCTCACATATAACATCGAAGCACATCCCTCGTTGTCAGCCAGCAGGAGTGAGTGAGTGTTCAAGTCCTGCCCTGTGGTGTTTTATCTCTGAATCCTGGTGCACCTGTGTGCAAAGGGATGCGGGGGGGGGGGGGGGGCGGTACAGTTGCTGCTTTTGTTCTATGTTCTCTTGCTCTGGATTTCTGCCCTCAGCCCCAGCAGAGTTCTAGATTTTTCTCAAGTTGAGGATACTTTGTTTTGTCTAAAAATGATGTTGGTTGTTTCCAAAAAAGTTCCAATTTGGTAGATCTCTGGCTAGGCCTGACAGTCTTGTCTCGTAGTTCTCAGGGAATCAAGCCATAGGACCAATTTTAGATGCTGTTAATCCTCCTTCTCTTCTTCTTCCTCCTCCTCCCTCCTCTTTTAGATGCTGTTAATCCTCCTTCTCTTCTTCTTCTTCCTCCTCTTCCTCTTTTTCCTTCTTTTCCTTTTTTGTTTTTTGTGATGTTTTGCTTTTGTTTGTTTGTTTTGTGTTGTTTGGCTTTTCAAGACAAGATTTCTCAGAGTAAACCAGGCTGGCGTTGAATGAACTCACAGAGAACCACCTGCCTCCAAGGTGCTGAGACTAAAGACATGCACTACCACACCACCATACCTGGCTTTTTTCTTTTCCCTTTTAAACTTTTGAACTTTTCAGAAAATGAATTTATTGTGTGGGTATGCATATCATGGCTCTCAGGGAGGTCAGAGGACAACTTGAAGACATTCTTCTCATCCATCATGTGAGCTTCTGAGGATCAAACTCTGATCATTCTTTGACAGTAAACATTTTTGACCAGCTAAGATGCCTCACCTATCCAACTTCTGAAATTGTTGAACATTTTAAATAAACTAAAACATACAGTAGCTGCTGGGCAGTGGTGCACACCTTTAATCCTAGCACTCAGAAAGCAGAGGCAGGTAGATCTCTGAGTTCTAGTTCAGCCTGGTCTACAGAGTGACTACCAGGACAGCCAGGACTATACAGGGCAACCCTGTCTCAAAACAAGAATAAAACATATAGTAGCCATTAGAGCATTTGTCTAGTATGTACTGTTGTTTTTCCAGAAGACTTGGGTTTGATTCCCAGTGTCCGAACAGCAGCTTATAATGATCTGTAAACTCCACCTTTGAAGAATCTGATACCGTGGGCATGCAAGTGGTATATAAACATAATGTAGGCAGAACACTCATATACATAAATGAATAGAAAAAAATAAGTTTATATCAATTCTTTATTTTTTTAAAGATGTATTTATTTTGCCTGGCAGTGGTGGCGCACGCCTTTAGTCCCATCACTTGGGAGGCAGAGGCAGGTGGATTTCTGAGTTCAAGGCCAGCCTGGTCTACAGAGTGAGTTCCAGGACAGCCAGAGCTACACAGAGAAACCCTGTCTCAAAAAACAAAACAAAACAAAACAAAAGATGTATTTATTTTTAGCCAGGGGATTGTGGTGCACACCTTTAATTGCAGCACTCAGGAGGCAGAGGCAGGTGGATCTCTATGAGTTCCAGGTCAGCCTGATTTCCAGGATAGGCAAAGCTACAGTAAAAACCCCTGTCTTGGCCTGCAGAGATGGCTCAGTGGTTAAGAGCACTGACTGCTCTTCCAGAGGTCCTGAGTTCAAGTCCCAGCAACCATGTAGTGGCTCACAACCATCTGTAATGGGATCCAATGCCCAGTTCTGGTGTGTCTGAAGACAGCGACAATGTATTCATATAAATAAAATAAACAAATCTTTAAAAAAAAAAAGAAGAAGAAGAAGAAGAAGAAGAAGAAGAAGAAGAATCTGATAAAGGCCTTAGCTGGGTAGTTGTAGCCAAGGCTATCTCTGAAGGTACAGTCAAGCCATCAGCCAGTTCGGCACTCATCTGTAGGCTTCAAGTCCCCATCTCAGAGACAGAGAGATTGACTGATTGGATCACAGGGTTTCAGGAAAAGATTAATAATATCTTTCAATAGTATCTAGTGTTGCCTGTTTATTAGAAAATAAAATTTAGAAGAAGCTGGTTGTTTAGCCAGGTGTATGTGTGTGGGTATTGAAACACAAGCGAGCTAAAGCCCCCATTAGCATCCCCATTTTTCCTAGCAGAAGCTTGGAAGTGGAGCCTCAAGGCTGTTTGTGCTGATGCCACACTGCAAATACATACTATGTGTAGCAAGCCGCACTTCAACTCCACTGAAAACAAACAATACCCTTAAACAGTAAGGCAAATGAGCAAACAATGAATAAAGTTGAGCATCCCCTCATCCTGGTAAGTAGAAGACAGTAAAGATGTTCTTTGAAAATTAAGGGCTTCACAAAAAAACAAAACAACAACAACAACAAAAAACAAAGGAAGGGAAGGGAGGAAGGAAAAAACCAAAAACCAAGGCCTTGCACCTTAGGCTTGCCTTTAGTCCTAGCTCTCGAGAGGCAGAGACAGGCAGATAGCTCTTCATGAGATCTACATAGTGGTCTCCACGGTGAATTCCAGGCTAGCCTCAGCTATATAGTAAGACCTGTCTCAAGTCACTAATACATATAAAGTGCTTCAGCTAGTGAGGTGGCTTGGTGAGAAGTGCTTGCTGTAGGAGCCCCATAAGCATGGGACACACAATGGAGGCGTCCTTTGACCTCCACACATATACACAGCACACTCACACAGACTTGAAAGCTGGGCAGTAGTGGTGCAAACCTTTAATCCTAGCACTTGTGAGGCTGAGGCAGGTAGATCTCTCAGTTACAGGACAGCCAGGGCTAACAGAAACCTGTCGCACACAAAAAAACCAACCACAGACTCGGAAGCTGGATGTAGTTGTACATGGCTATAGTCTCAGCTATAGTCTCAGGAGGCAGAGATAAAACTATCAGGATTTCATGGACAACCTCTAGATAATAGTGAGTTCTAGGCCAGCCTGGGCTACTTTCAAACCTATCTCAAACACCTTAAGTGCTCAGAGCTGTGGCTGTAGCTCAGTTGGCAGATTGTTTTCTTGGCTTACATAAAGAAAGCCCTGGGTTTCATCTCCAGCACAGTGTAATCTGGGCATATCTGCAAACCCATACTCCTGAGGTATAGGCAGGAAAACTAGGAAATTTAAGACCTTCTTTGCTACTTAGGGAGTTTAAGGACGACCTGGTTCCAAGAGACCATATCTCTAAACAGACAAAAAATTTAAAAGAACAAAAGAATCAACACTTCTAATTTGTTTTTAATGTGTGAGTATTTTGCGTGTATATATATATATGTCCGCCTGGTGCCTGAGGGGTTCAGAAGATGTTGTATCCCCTGGAACTGGAATTATACAGATTGTGAGCTGCCATATGGATGCTAGGGACTGAACACAGGTTTTTTTGCAAGAGCAGTAGGTGCTCTTAACCACTGCACCATCTCTGCAGCCCCAAGAATCAACACTTTTAACAAATTATAAATTAAACAAAATGTTTTCTCCTCTACTCCCTTCTCTCTTTCTCTGGAAATTAGACATTATTTATTGATATTAAGGGCCTAAAGTATCTTTTTTAGGAAGAAACACATTTAATGTATATAATCTGGTGTAGCCTTCAAATTTACTCTTGTAATTTGGCGGAAATTTTCATTACTAACAATAAGATTATTCGAGTAGCTCAGTTGGTAGACTGTTTGCTTAGCCTTGGGTTTGAACTCCAATACTATGTAAACTTAGCATGATGGTGGCTATCTCTAACCCTGGAGGAACCCTGAAGGTAGAAGTAGGATTAGAAGTTTGAAGTCATCCTCAACTATGTCGCTAAGTGTGAGGCTGGTCTGGGCTACCTGAGACCATAGGAAGAGAAAATTATCTTAGTGTCATTTTACCTCTTTGGGAAGATAAATTGGATGTTGTCTTCTCTATTGGGATATGAATATTATCCAGAACAGTCTTGGGACACAGGGTCAGTACTGGTAATCTAGAAACTACTTTGGAAGCTTTATGATCCAGAAAGTAAGAATCTCTTTTCTCTTTTGTTTTCCAACGTGTGTGTGTGTGTGTGTGTGTGTGTGTGTGTGTGTGTGTGTGTGTATGCGTGTATGTGTCTGTGTATGTGTACATGATGCATGTGGAAGATGGGCTATCTTAGAAATCAGTTCTCTCTTTCTACCTTTGTGGTCTTGGGGACTGAACTGTAGGATTGAAGCAAGCACCTCTTCCTGCTGAGCCATCTTCCTTGCCTTCACTGTTTGTTTTGTAGAGGAAGGATTTCTATAGCTCTAGTCAGCCTTGAACTCTCTGTGTAGCCAAAAATGACCTTTAATAGCTGGTTTAATCCTCCTGCCTTCACTTTTCAACTGCTGGCTGGGCTTATAGACATGGCCCAGTATGCCTAAGAACTGGTATTCTTCTACCAGGTTGCAGCTAGCCAGAGGTGAGACTCTTAGAAAACTAGAGTGCATTGTCCTCTCACAGGCTAGACTTCATTTCCTTCTCCTGGAATCAGCTGTAGCTTTGGCTAAGAGAAAAGAGACCCAGAAGTGTGTGTGGTGGTGCATGCCTTTAATCCCAGCACTCAGAGGGCAGAAATAGACAGATCTCTGTGAGTTCAAGGCCAGCCAGAACTACAAAGTGAGACCCTGTCTCAAAAGAATCAGAGACCCCGAGTTAAATGTTTTTAGTACACGCCAGGCACAGTGGTACATGAAAGGCTGAGGCCAGCCTAGTCTATTCTACATAGTGAGTTCCAGGGTTACATAGAGAGACCCTGACTCAAACAAAATCAAACCAAAGTTACAACTCAGAACCAAATGTCTTAGGCTTTTTCAGACTTGAGGTGTGTGTTTAAAATATTCTGCCACAACTAAATTACCTGCAGAAGTCCTTTCTTTTAAAACATGTGTTTGGATGTTTTTGCCTACATGCATGAACACTAGTGGCAACAAAGGCTACAAGGAGGGAATTTTTTTAATCCTGTGGAACTGGAGTTCCAAGACAGTGTGAGGTCCTCTGGAAGAGTGGCCAGTGCTCTTAACCACTGAGCCATCTCTCCAGTTCCCTTCAAAAGTCTTAAAGAAAGTTTAAAAAAAAAAAAAAAGTGACAGCTTTCAAGAGACAAGTGATTCACCAACTTGAATTTTCCTCAGCTTGAATTGGAGGCGGTCAGGGAACCTGGAAGACTCCACGGGTGACGGTTTTGATGATGACAAGGATTTTCTTGAACAGTCTTTTTCATTTTGGCCCTGGATCTTTGACATGTGAATAAGTAGAAGGTGGCTGTTTTCCTAGATTTTAAAACTTTTCCTAGACAACTGAGCTTTATGCAGATAAACATGTGTATATTTGAAGCCAAAATCTATACTTCGTAAATACAGTGGAGAACTCTTGCATTTGTGTTTTCCAAAATAGAAAGCAGCTCCAGGGGCATAGTTCAACAGTATAGCCATGCCTAGAATGAAGGGCCATATTCAAATCAGAGCATCAGAAAGACAGACTACACCATGGCCAACATTTACTGTTGTGCGTGTGTTTGATGTATGTGTGTGTGTGAGCCCAGTGAAGGTGTGGAGAGGTCAGAGGAAAACTTTGGAGTCAGTTTTTTCTATCTACCATGGGCTCCAAGGGTCAAAGTCAGGTTGTACGGTATATATAGCCAGCACTGTTTAAGTGATGAACCATCACATTGATCAATGGTCAACATTTAAAAGAAATAGGCTCTAATTTTCTGTAACATATAGAGTGTGTTATTTTGGAATGTATTCTATGATATTTTAAATACTAATTAATACAGATCTTGTGTGTTAGATGGCAAAGTACAATGTGGTTTTTAACTCTAGGTTGGATCTTTTGCTTTGTTTCTTGAGACAAAGTCTCACTATATAACTTACACTGGACGAATTCCTAGAGCTCTAGCTGCCTCTGCCTCCTGAGTGGTGAGATTACAGGCACGCACCACACCACACCCAGCTTCCTAACTGTAGATTTTAATCAAAACATTGCTGTACAGATTCTGCAATAGAAGACATGAATTTCCATCCTGTTCTTAAAAGATACCATACATTAGACCTGTGGAAACTTTTATTGTTTTGAACGTAACAGTGTATATTAATTAGAATCGGTGATGCTCAGTTGTTATGGAATGGGGTAAAATTGCCATTGCGCTAGATACTGCGTCTGACCTGTTAGGAGTGAGCTTTTCAAATACCATTTCATACCTCCCAACCTGTGGAAGTAACCGCAGGAGGATGATCCTGGATCTCAAGTCTGTTAGGGAGGGAAGCAAAGGCCTCAGGGTTAGGCCAGTACCCAGGTCACTTCTGCAGAAAACTTACTGTTGTTACAGTTATCTCTGATTCTGTATCTCACCATTGAAACAGGCAAAACTAGATGGCGGAAGACAGCAATGGAGGCCTGTTCTCATGGCTGTGACTGAGAAGGATTTGCTACTTTATGACTGTATGCCATGGACAAGAGATGCCTGGGCATCACCATGTCATAGCTACCCTCTTGTTGCCACAAGGTAAGACAAAAGCAAAAAAATACTCTGTCTGTGAAGAGTCAAAGTGAGTGTTGTTGCCTTTAATGCCTAAAATAGTACTGAAGAAGATAATATAGACAGAATGGTCTTTCCCAACTTACTGAATAAATTGTTTCAGTCACTCGTGGTGTGTGAAATTACTAAAGGCTTGCTTAGTCATGGAGATAATAAGGGGTTCAGGCTTTGGAGGTGGTTTTGTTTTGTTTTTTTATTATTGACTGTGACTAAAAACCACTGAAATTGCAGCAGCCTTTTGAGTAAGTGATGAAATTATTTAAACCAGAATGTGGTACAGTGGATAAACCACTCAAGTAGGCCAAAATGTCTTTACAGTGAAAGAACACATAGAAATGAACATGGCTTTGTCCTGAAGCCACAGAATGTTCCCCTCATCCCAGATGTAGGGAGTGGAGGAGAACCGTTGGGAAGGTTTAGGATGCCCTAAGGGATAGCAGCCACAACTACAAGCATATCCAAAGTTAGGTTTACTTGGGTGTTAGAGTCAGCTGTTGGTGTAACTGAAAGGCCCCATGAGATGTGCATTCAGAGATCACTTAGAAGGTTCCCTCAGTGCAGTAAACCAGAATCTACAAGAAGTCTGTGTTCTCTACTAAGCATGAAGCTACCACCATTTGCCCTTGACAGAAAGAACAAGTGGATGATAATCTGGTGGTTTCATTAAAGGGGATGAAGGCTAGTCAGACAAAGTACTGGTACTGAGAGAGGGAAGGGATGAGACTGTCTTCTCCTGTGCCCCATAGAGAGGACTGCAGGTTTCCTGTGTTGAACAACAAAAAAATTATTTTGTGATAGGCTTTCATTGTGTAGCCCTAGCTAGCCTAAAACACAGTATGTGGCCTAGCTAGCCATGAATGCATAGAGATCCACCTGCTCTGCCTTCCAAGAGCTGGGAGTAAAGATGTATTCTCCACGTGAGGCATGGTATCATTCTTTCCATGAAAATAGAGTTTAAAATTTTGCCAGGCAGTGGTGGCGCACGCCTTTAATCCCAGCACTTGGGAGGCAGAGGCAGGCGGATTTCTGAGTTTGAGGCCAGCCTGGTCTACAGAGTGAGTTCCAGGACAGCCAAGGCTACACAGAGAAACCCTGTCTCAAAAACAAACAAACAAACAAAAAATTTAGTAGCTTTCCTGGAGTTTGTCTCATTCAGAGCTAAAGCTACTCAGCCACCAAATAGAGCTACAGTGCCTCCTGGCCTTCAGAGCTAAAACAGTGTGTTCCCCTTTATTCCTCCCTACCTGGAGTGGAGAAGCATCTTACAGAAGACTGAGTTTAAGCATTGGTTTCCATGCCCTCACTGAAATAAAGCTATCTTGACATCAAAAACTATGAAATCATCTTAGAATGTCCCACTGTGCTTGATTACTGTGCTCCTCACAAAGACTGAGCTTGGGGGAGGGGGATGGCCCACACCTTTAACCTCAGCACCCAGGAGGCAGAGGCAGGCAGAGGCAGGCAGAGGCAGGCAGATCTCTGAGTATGAGGCCAGCTTGGTCTACAGAGTGAGTTCCAGGACAGCTAGGGCTACTCAGAGAAATTCTGTCACAAAAATAAAAAACAAAATCCCCAAAGCTGAGCTACTCACTGCTTCAGGAGCACTGAGTGCAGAACAGGCGTCCTACAGAACGAGAGTATGGCTCCACAGTTACAATTAGACCATAAGGTATATCTCAGCAATGTAGAACACTGTAGATGAGCCTGTGTTCTGTTGTCTAAGTACAGTCATCTCATAAACTGCAGGATCTGTCCTTTGGATGCCGCTCATCAAAGGCCTTTAGTAATAAAGTAAATGGGGCAGTTGTGTACTTAGGAGGAAGTCTGCCCAAAACCTTCTTGGTATGATGCCAAAAACACACAGATAGCCAAGCATAGCAGTACATAGCTATACTCATGGCACCTGAAAAGAGAGAGTAAAACCAAGATTTGGCTGGGCTATATGAGAGCCTATGAGAAGGAAGGAAGGAAGGAAGGAAGGAAGGAAGGAAGGAAGGAAGCAAGGAAGCAAGGAAGCAAGGAAGCAAGGAAGCAAGGAAGCAAGGAAGCAAGGAAGCAAAGAAAAGAAAAGCCACGTGAGAAAAAAAGAGAGTGAGGCATGGTGTTTCTACTTGAAAAACACCATCAGGAAAATGAAGCTAGAAGGGCTGGTAATTCTTATATAAGCAGAGACCTGAATTCAGATACTCACAACCCTGAAAAAAGCCAGTGTAGCTGTAATCCCAGTCCTGGGGAGTCAGAGGCAGGCAGTTCCTGGAGCTCACTACCTGCCAGCCTAGTGGAATCAGTGACTCCAGGTTCAGGAAAGACTCAAAAAATAATGTGAAGAATGATTGAGGAAGACACCGAAATGACTTAGCCACTACATGCATGAGTGCACACAAGCACAAACACATACACATTTGTTCTTTAAAGTGAATAGACAGGGGAAAATAGCAGAAACACATAAGAAAGATCATGATTATCTGCAAAACTAAGGAAATCCTGATAAATTAAGAGTTGACTGTGCTTCAAACTTCAAGATCAAGTAACATTAGAGTGGTGTAAATTAACAGGAGCTACAGTTTATGTTGGATTACATATTTAGATTCTTAGGAATCAAAACTCTCCCTCTCCTTCCTTTCTCCTCTCCTGTGTCTCTGTGTATTTTCTCTCAATACATGACATTTTTGGCCAATGAAGAATTAAGTAATGTCTGGATGTGTTGAAAGGAAAGACATGGATGTCCTAGGTGCTAAGTATGGATTTTGTGGTCTTTTTCTTTTCTTTTCTTTTCTTTTCTTTTTCTTTTTTTTTTTTTTTTTTGGTTTTTCGAGACAGGGTTTCTCTGTGTAGTCCTGGCTGTCCTGGAACTCACTCTGTAGACCAGGCTGGCCTCGAACTCAGAAATCCGCCTGCCTCTGCCTCCCAAGTGCCGGGATTAAAGGCGTGCGCCACCACTGCCCTGCTTTTTTTCTGGTTTTTCAAGACAGGGTTTCTCTGTGTAGCCCTAGCTGTCCTGGAACTCACTCTATAGACCAGGCTGGCCTCGAACTCAGAAATCCATCTGCCTCGGCCTCCCAAGTGCTGGGATTAAAGGCGTGCACCACCACTGCCCAGCTTGTGGTCTTTTTCTATAAGCTGTCTTTGACTGGGAGAGACATGGCTACTGTACCTTGTGGTATTGAGCTTGTGGGACTAATATGGCAAAACTGCTGAAGCTCATCTTGCATGAGCTCATCTGGCCACCCCACAAAAGTGGGGGTGGGGGACATTGGCAGTGTGTCCTAACCAATGGCTGCTCCCCAAATCCAGCAGCTGGTTTGAATTAGATCCCCTTTGCCAAATATTTCAAAATCAAATCTAGAAGGAAAGTATCTCCCTAGACTTGATATTTTGTAATGTCTGACGTGGGGTTAGCAATCAAACTGAACGTGGTACTTTCCTCTTACTTGGATCATGTGTAGAGTAATTTTAAGACTTAACTCTTTCTGAGCTAGCTCATGTTCACCTGGTAGGTAAGTTTCACAGGAAGCACTTTAGTAACTCCATAGGCAAGTCTGTAAGTTCAAATGTATCTCCCAGTAATACTAAAATGTTACTTGTGATTTTCACTGTGCTGACAGTTGCCCTGGGGGTAAATTAAAATGTTGATAATATTTTAGGGCAGTTGGTAACATGCACAGAACACACCTATGTGGGTAATCATCATGTTTCTCCAAATGGACTTTGGGTGTGGGGAACCAGTTTAACTTTAATTTTTTTTTTACTGAAGTAATAAGAACTCAGTTTGGGGGCTGAGGGGGTGCTCAGTTGGTGAGAGTGCTTGTCTTGAGCACACATGGACTCTGATTCCAGCACCCAGATACAAAGTCATCCCACACGTGTGCCTGTAGTCCCAGTGCTATAGGAGAACAATACAGGAGGATTGCTAGGACTTTCTGGCCATAACCTAACTCCAGGTTTAGTAGGAGACCCCATCTCAAGGGAATAAGGTCATAGAGCATGCCATCATAGAACAGAGCAAATGACGTCCCTCCACATAAGTACAGGCACACACACACACACAGGCCACATCCACAACACAAATTATCAGCTTTATTTATTCATCTTAATATTCTACATGATGAATAGGAATTACTAAACTGAGATACTTATACTTCATTCTGAAATATGATTTGATGAATCATGCTGCAAAGAAAAGGACTCGTGTTGTTGAGTCCTCCCTCAGCTCAGCGCCAACTGTTCCTCACGAACTTCAGTTTCCCCTTGGAAGAGGAGCTGATGAATATAGGCCACCATGCTCAGGTCCACGTCTGAAATAACCAAATTGATCTGTCACCTAAGGAAAATACTGGTGCTACTTGTTGCCTGTGATAAAATTCTGCTTTTCAAGGAAAATTATAAATCTGGATAAGGTTTCAGTGCTGCATATAAGGAGAACATGCACATTCTGAATTTTTTTGTGACGTTCATTTCATTTGACATAAAATCCTCAAAGTTCCTCCATGTGGTAGTTGATCATAGGACTTCCTCTTCTAGTCCACTGAATGGAACGTGCCATTGTTGGTTTTGTGTGTGGTGTTTTGTTTTGTTTTAGGCTGGCCTAAAATTTAGTAATTTTTTTCTGTAAGTGAATGTTTTGCCTTCATGTATGTCTGTGTATCATGAGTGTGTCTGGTGCCTGTGGAGAACAAGAGAGGATACCAGAGACCATTTTGAACTGCATCAAACCCTAGTCTTCTGGAAGAGTAGCAGGTGCCCTTAACCTGAGTCATCTCTAACCCCTGGCAGAATTATTTGCATCTATTTTTCTATTGGTAGGTATTTTCTTTATGAAAACAGTAAGTAGTGTCCTGCCTCCTGTGGCACCAGGGATTATTCTGTAGGATTAAAGGATATCAAAATATTATAATTTGGCTTTGAAATGCATTCATCTAAAAACTTGCTTGAAGGTAATGATCACTTTAGCTTTCTGTTCTATTTGTGGCCCTAGGTTGGTTCATTCGGGTTCTGGATGTCGGTCGCCCTCCCTTGGATCTGACCTGACCTTTGCTACCAGGACGGGCTCACGGCAGGGCATTGAGATGCATCTCTTCAGGGTTGAAACGCATCGGGATCTGTCGACATGGACCAGAATACTTGTTCAGGGCTGCCATGCTGCGGCTGAGCTGATCAAGGAAGTCTCCCTAGGTAGATACTTTGGTTTGTTTCGTTTCTTTCTTTCTTTGCTCCCTACTCCCTCCCTCTTCCCCCTTTCCCCCATCTCTCCCTGTCCCTCTCCCTTGCCCTCTCTCCCTCCCTCCCTCCCTCCTTGCCTTCCTTCCTGTTTGTGACAAGGTCTCACACAGCCCAGCCTGGCCTGGCACTCTTGATCCCCTGCCTCCACCTCCCCAGTGCTGCAGTCACAGGTGTACACTATCATTCCTGGCCCTGACCTTGGATTTCTGACAGTATTTAGTAGTTTTTTCAAGCCTTATCTTTATCGATATGTGCACTTTATGCCATGAGTGTACAGGTGCCCCTGGAGACCAGAGAAGGGCAGCCAAAGACATAGGATTTGCTTTTGTGGATGCTGAGAATCAAACAGGAATCCTTTATAAAAGCAAAGGATGAACCTTTTTTTAATTTTAATTTTTATTTATTTATTATATGTAAGTACACTGTAGCTGTCTTCAGGCATCCCATAAGAGGGCATCTGATCTTATTATGGATGGCTGTGAGCCACCATGTGGTTGCTGGGATTTGAACTCATGATCTCCAGAAGAGCAGTCAGTGCTCTTAACTACTGAGCCATCTCACCAGCCCAAAACTATTGTTTTTGTATGCCAATTATATAAGCTGTTAAAACATAATAGCTGTACTGGTGGTGGAGGAAAGAAACCTGGTATCTGTCTCACACAGTGTTAACCACCATACTACCACATGTTGCTTTTTTCACTGTGCATCATTTTAATCTACATTTAATAGTATAAGAACCCAGGATAAGAATTAGATGCACTGACTATAGTTAAGAAGATTTGGTGTCTAAGGGCATTTAGATACCCTTAAATACAAGCGTCTGGCAGTTTGTAGCTATGGAAGATACAGTGTTTGGAATGAGTTTCTCTTCAAAAATTTGAAAATGTCTGTCCAACACTCCTCATTTCCACTATGGACGCTCCCTCTAGTGGCTCGTCCCTACTGGTTGTTTTGTTCTACCGTGGATGTGCCCCCTGGTGGCTAGACATTATGAACTTGGTGTTTCACATATGCTCTGTAGACATACAGGCATTCCAGTTTGCCTTTCGGTTTCACGAAACAAGGGTCAGAGTGGCTGGGACTTGAGTTGCAGGTCTTATATACAGCCAGTGCCTTCAGCCCCTCCTTCCCTCTCCAGATGACTCCTACTCTTGAG
Organism: Arvicanthis niloticus; assembly: GCF_011762505.2. Lineage (NCBI taxonomy): Eukaryota > Metazoa > Chordata > Mammalia > Rodentia > Muridae > Arvicanthis > Arvicanthis niloticus. The sequence goes on from NC_047675.1 coordinate 33,087,081, forward strand.
CAGATTAAATGCCTGAAGGACAGACAGTATCAATCCCTATCATTCATTAAATCAGCAAACATTTTCTAAGCACTCTACTGTTTACCAAGAGCTAGGCTTTATAATGATAGAGATAAAAGTAAATAAGACCTATTTCCTGTCCTTGACCAAAGAGTTGTGAGAAGAGTATAGAACAGCATCCTGTTGTTCTCGGTAATTAGTTTGTTGGTGAGACTAATAGGGTGGTTTTTCTTACAGCATTAACCAGGAATGCTATCCCAGCCTTTCATATTTGGTGTTTTTATAAGCTTCTGCTTACCAATGAGCATAAATTCGTGACATTTTCCTCCAGTAATGTAGTAATCACCTTAGGTGTCTTCTATTTGTGGTCCTAGGTTGTTTCATTCAGGTTCTAGGACCTACTTCCTTCAAAGTTGTCCTATAATGCTCAAAAGAGCCAGAGTCAGTCAGCTTCTCTCCCCTTCTCTCCCTCCCTCCCTCCCTCCCTCCCTCCCTCCCTCCCTCCCTCCCTCCCTCCCTCCCTCTCCTTCATGCACTGTCTCTGTCTCATGCTCTGCTGCTATAGGGTCAGGTCAAAGGACTCTCCAAAAATACTGAAATTCCCTAGAACTACAAGTTAACTAAATAACTGATCCCAGAGTAGTAGAAGCAGAATTTGTAGACGGTCTCCATCCTCCTAATAATACCAGTCTTTGGTTTTAAGAAATGCAAAGTGGAGATGGGCAGCGGAGCTCAGTATCACCATGGAGAGGCTTCGGATTCGGTCTTCAGCACTACAAAAAGAATAAATAAACAGGCATGGCTGGGAAGATAAAGTGCTCGCCACACTACATGAAGACCCAGGTTCAATGACCAGAGCCCATGTAGAAATCCAGCTGTGCTGGCTTGTATGTGCACTCCCAGCGCCGGGCAGGTCAAGACAAGGATCCCCAGGACTCACTGGCTGGCCAGTCTAGCTGAATCAGTGAGCCCAGACCAACATGAGACCTTGTCTCCAAAAAATAAGGTGGATAGCACCTGGGGAGGAATAATTCCTAAGGTCTTTGCTCTGGTCTCTATACACATGTACCTGTGCATGCACCCACACATGCACACAAACATACAACATGATTGACATTCATTTCAGTGTAACACTGATTGACTCCTGGCTTTAGTATGTTACCTTAGTGTGTCTTTCTATTCAGTAATGCCCTGTGATGTGGAAAAGCCAATGTCCTTTCCACTTATGAGTGTAAGACATAGTAACCAGAGCAGTGGAATGAAAACCAGATTTGCGGGGATGGTGAGTGTCATAGAAGTAAAAGAAAGAGGTGTCAGGGATGAATGGGGGAACCATCGGCTGGTGTGCATTAGACTGACATTAACAGTGCTTTGTGAGGCTCACCAAAACTAAATTGTTTTTAATTTTTCAGCTAACATAATAGCTAAACTAATCAATTTCATTGTGTATGTGCACCACATGGATACAGTGCCCATGGAGGCCAGAAGAGGGCTTGGATCACCTGGAACTGGGATCAGACATGGTTGTGAGCTGTCCTGTGGGCCCTGGGATGGAAACAAGAACAGCCAGTGCTCTTAACTGAGCCATCTCCCCACCAGTCACCATGACATTTTCATGCACACACATCCATGTTCATCCACCAGCACCCTCTCGTCCCAACACTCCTCCTCTTCTCTCCTCAAACAGTCCCTGCCTTAGTTAGCATTACTATCGCTGTGCTGAGACATCATGACCAAAACAACTTGGGGAAAAAGGATTTATTTCATTCACAGTTCCAGAGAACAGTTTATCACTGAGACCAGTGAAGGCAGGAACCTGGAAGCAGGAGCTGATGCAGAAGCCATGGAAGATGATGCTAACGGGCTTGCTCCCATGGCTCGCTCAGCCTGCTTTCTTATGGAGTCCAGGACCACCAGCCTAGGAGTGGCACCACCCACAGTGAGCTGGGCCCGCCCCCATCAATCACTAATTAAGAAAATGCCCTACATGCTTGTCTAGGCCTAATTTTATACAGACATTTTCTCAGTTCAGGCTCCAATTTGTATCAAGTTGTCATAAAACTAACCATTACAGTCCCTCTTCTGGGTTTATGTTTTCTTTAATTTATTGTTTGTGTTGGCTGTGTGTATGTACAGGTCTGTGGGTGTCATAGGTCAACCATGGGAGTTCCTCAGGAGCCACCCACTTTGATTTATTTTTAATTTTTGTTACATTCATGTCTTATGTATGACATGTATGGGGGTCACATGCAGGAGCTAGTTCTCTCCTTCCTGTGGGTCCCAAGGGCTCAGATCCTCAGGCTTGGCAGCAAATTATTTTACATGCTGAGACATCTTGGTGGCTAACTTTGCTTTGGAGATATGACCTGTCACTGCATTGTGGGGGCTCATTGATTAGGCTCTGCTGGCTGGCACTGAGATTACAGATGTGCAGTACCACACCTGGCTTTTGGGGGGTGGAAAGGAAGTTGGGTTTTTGTGTTGTTTTTTGGTTTGGTTTAATTTTTTTTTTTTCAAGATAGAGTTTCTCTGTACAGGTCTGTGGGTGTCATAGGTCAACCATGAGAGTTCCTCAGGAGCCACCCACAGACAAGGCTGGCCCTGAACCCAGAGATCCGCCTGCCTCTGCCTCAGAAGTACTGGGATTAAAGGTGTGTGCCACCTGGCCTAGCCCACACCTGGTGGTTTATATGGGGGCTGAGGATGTAATTCAGGTTCTTGTGCTTTTTACCAACTTAGCCATCTCCCTGGCCCTACAACATCATTTTTGTTTTTTTAAAGTTAGACTAAAATTGTTTCCTTTTGTTTTCTGAGATAGCTTTTTCATAGCCAGTGATGGCAATCAACTCCTGATTCCTCTCCCTCTGCCTCCTGAGCACTGGGGATTACAGGCATGTTCCATCACACCCTCTGAAAACAAATACTAGAAATACATGAAGAGGAGCTGGAGAGATGGCTCAGAGGTTAAGGGCACTGACTGTTCTTCCAGAGGTCCTGAGTTCAATCCCTAGCAACCACATGGTGGCTCACAGTCATCTGTAATGGGATCTGATGCCCTCTTCTGGTGTGTCTGAAGACAGCTACAGTGTACTCACATACATGAAATAAATCTTTAAAAAAAGAAAAGAAAAGAAATACATGAAGAGGCATGAATGCCGAGCCAAAGTGAGGAAGGGCTTCTTTTCCAGCACGGTTCTTTGTTCTGCTGGGCCCTCTGGTCCCCGGGAAAGGCCAGGCTCCAGAGGCTGTCTGCTCTTAAGGTTAGCCTTCCATGAATTTTTTAGGTTAGTGGTAGCTGACGGTGGAGTTCTCAAAGACCGAATGTTTGTCAATTATGCATGAGGACCTGGGTTCAATCCTCAGCACCACATAGGCCAGATATGATGGTGTATGGCTGTAATTCCAGCAGGTTCTAGTTTCCTTTCTGTTGCTGTGATTAAAAACCCTGACCACAAGCAACTTTAGAGAAGAAAGGATTTACATGGCTTATACTTCCAGGTCACAGTCCATCACAGAGAGAGGTCAGCACAGGAGCCTAAGGTGAGAACTATGGAACACTGTAGGCTTGCCGGCTTGCTGGCTTGCTCCCAGGTTCAGGCTTACCTAGCTTTCTTGTACAGCCTGGATCCTCCCACACCAGTCATCAGTCGTGTCCCTCACAGACATGGTCACAGACCAATCTGATCTAGGTAATCCCTTAATCAAGACTCCCTCAGATGACTCTAGACTATTCCAGATTGACAGCTGAAGCTAACTAGGACACAGCATTTGAGAGGTGGACATGGGACACCTGAAATTCAAGGTCATTCTTAGCCACACAGACCAGCATGAGCTACACTGAGACTAAAATAAAACAAGGGGCTAGAGAGATGGCTCAGTGGCTGCCCTTGTAAAGAGATAGATTCAGTTCCTAGTATCCACATGGAGGCTCACAGCTATCTCATTGCAGACCCAGAAGATCCAATGTGGTCCTCTAGGCACTGGGCCTGCATGTGATACACAGATAAATGCAGACAAAACATTTATCCACATAAAGAAAAATAAATAAAGCAAAAAGTATAAAATAAAATAGGGCTAGATGGCTCCGTGTGTGTGAGAACTGCTGACAACCTGAATTCCATCTCATTATCCACTCGGCAGAGTAAGGGAACAGACTCCCAAACTTGGCCTGTAACTTGCACGTGCCCACTGTAGCTTGCAGGTGTGTTTGTGCAAGGCACACATACCACAAAATAGATAAATACTCAGTGTCTAGACATAAACATACTCAGCATGGTCTTCCCTGCTCCTTTTTAAGGTTGAGGTAACTATAAACAAGGCTCTGCTTTTCAAAAGTCCTTCTTCTCATGTACGTTTGCTTTGCCTCCTTCTCTCCTGAGGCAACACGGTTCAAACAGAACATGTGGGAAACCTCGGGACCTAGAAATGTAGCTCAGTGCTTTCCTACCATGTGAGAAGAATCTCACACAAGTCTGGTATGGAGTTGATGGCTTCTCTTTCCTGGCTGTGACTCACCTGCCTGCATGACACCTTCCACAGCCAGGACTGTAAGAACTTGAGCTATCTTGAACTAGATTAGAGCTGACCCTGTAGACCCCAGTCCCCTCACTACACTCTGGCTTCAGAGATGTTAGTAGGACCACACTGTGGGTGCCTCGGTTAGAGTACGCCTGTTTCCCTACCGCAGTCATTTGTTTACAGACAGTGCTGATGTCACCCATGCTTGCTCCTTGGCCACTGGGTTCCTTTTCCGAGGATAACTAACGGTCTGTTGTGGACGCTCACTTCACATGGTTCAGAGAAGGACACCACCACTGTTGATCTGTTTTTCTCCTTCCTGGTTTGTTAAACATACAGCTGCATTAACTCATAGGATTTTTTGCATATACAGTGAGAGAGTATGTTGGCTACATGGGATGACCTGCTTGAAGAGCCATTCTTGTTAAAATGGAGAAGAAGCAAAACTCAGCTCTGATCTTTACATATCACTCGGGAGCCCAAGCTAGCCTTAGGTTGTTGATTCTCCAACCCCAGCCACTTAGCTAAGTGTTGAGATTACAGGCATATGTGCCCACACCCAGTGGCCAGAGTTTCTGTTTTGATTTAGATGTATCTTTGTTTGGTTGATCTTTTAATTTTTTTTATTACATTAGTTCATGAGACTATCAGAGGACAGAGGTCAGAGGACAATTTGTGAGTCTGTCCTCTTCCTCCCATCGTGTGGGTCCAGGGATGGAATAGACTTGGTAGTAAGCACCATTTACCTACTGAGTCATCTTGCAGCCCAGTTTTGTTGGGGAGGGAGGTTCTGGCAGTGTTTGTCTTGTCCTATTTTCTATGGTACTGGGGATTAAAGCCTCTTTCCTGCTAGGTGAGCACACTACACTGGGCGGCATCCCCAGCCCCAGTTGTATTGTTTGAACAACAGCCACCTCATGACTTACTGAGCATAAACTTCTAATAGACATTATCTCCTTCCCAGATCCCAAACCAAAGCGTGTTACAACTCTGAAGGGCTCTCTGCCCTTGCTCCTTCCTCTTGCCCAGGCTCTGAAGTCCAGGCTCACATCTGCCTCCCAAGCACTGGGATTAAAGGCGTGCACTACCCCCTCCCGGATAGTTGATCTTTTCTTTGGGGTTTATCTGAATTCCTATCCTAGAAACCTTTTTCTGACTTCAGCTTCAGCTCAGTTTTGAGTGTGTGTCATTGTGTTTTATATAGTCTATTTCATACAGTTAGATATGTATAAAGTCTTTGAGATTAGAGAATGCCCCTTTGCCTCCACCTCACTGCATACAATTGATATCCAGTTGAATGGAAGTCAAGAAGAGTTAGGCTGTAGCCTACCTCACCTCAGTTAAGATGCTGACTTGGGCCAAAGTAATCTTAGGGGGTGGAGCCTGTGCTCAATTGTTCAGAACAGAACATGTACCTACTCTTGCAGAGGACTTGAGTTTGATTCCCAGTACCCACATCAGGTAACTCACAGTCAACTGTAACTTCAGCTCCAGCAGCAGCACCCGGGTCTTCTTGGACACTGCATGCACATGCACATACTCCACACAGATATATACACATATAATTAAAAACGATACCAGGGGTGGTGCCGCATGCCTTTAACCCCTGCATTCCAGAGGCAGAGACAGGTGGGTCTCTGAGTGCAGGTCAACCTGGTCTCTGTATCCAGTTCCAGGATACCCAAGGCTACACGGGAAGATCTTGTGTCACAAAGAAAACTTGGCCTGGCTTGTGTAGCCCATGTTTATAATCCTACCACTTGAAATAGGTAAGCAGGAAGATCAGGAGCAGTACGTAATTACATACCAACTTGGGGCACATTGGACACTGTCTCTAAATAAAAATAACAACGGGCCTGTGTACAATATAAATCCACTGTTTCATGAATTTCCATGTCATCCTTGCATGGGAGCATGTTAATCTTCCCTGATTTATCCCAATTTTAGTATTCATGCTGTCAAAGTAAGTGCAGAATAATAAATCTTTTAAAAATTTTATTTTAGAAAACTTTAAGCAGCTTAGGCCTCATATATTCTCAAGAAAAGGTTGTTTTTCTTGCTTGAAACCAGAATAATCCTTTTCTACTTGATAACTCAAATATGATCTTTATTCTATCTGAGTTTTTCTTGTCTTTGACAGGCTGCACCTTAAGTGGCCAAGAGGTCAGATTCACCGTCCACTACGAACATGGGTTCACTATCACCAGAGACAACGGAGGCACCAGCAGCATATTGTATCGATACCCCTTTGAACGGCTGAAGATGTCTGCTGATGATGGAATCAGAAATCTTTATTTGGATTTTGGTGGCCCTGAGGGAGAACTGGTGAGAATGGGTCTGAAACTGCGAGCACGGTGATGGGGATGTGTCTGCACGAGCGTCCTGTCTCTCACGTGGCTTCTGCTTTGCTTCTTGCTTGCCTTCCTTTACTGTGCTGATTGAAGGCTGGGCATGTGCTTTACCTCTGAGCTGCATCCAGCCCAGCCTTTCACTGTGTTTTACCTCCTATGGAGAAAGTTATGGCCCGGCATTTGACATTCCATTAGTTTTTAAGTTTTGTCTGAGAACTAACTGGGAGATAGTAAAATATTTGCTCTACATGTATGAAGACATGAGTTTAATCCCCTCCCCCGAAAAATCTACCTTGAAAAAGCTGGCTGTGTAGCACACGTGTGTAACCCCAGCATCGGGGAGGCCAGGACATACATGCCTGGGCCTTGTTGAGCATCCAGCCTGGCTTTTGTGGCAAGTTCTAGGCCAGTGAGAGACCCTGTCTCACAAAAGCACTTGAAGAGAGCCATAGCAAAGGCTCGGCAGGTAAAGGCCATCACCACAGCTCATGATCTATGGTGGATTCTCCAGGAGAGAACCAGCTTCTATAAGCTGTCCTTTGATGTGTGTGCTGGTACTCATGTAGACACACACACCAGACATAAATAAATAATTACAAATACAGCTCAGTTCCTAGACTGCTTGCCCAGCATGCACAAAGCCCTGTGTTTGATCCCATGTACCACATAAATCTGGGCATGCTGGTGCCTCCCCATAATCTCAGCACTTGAAGATCCCGGTGGGCGGATCAGGAATTCAAGGTTATCCACAGGTATGGATAAGCTCTAGGTTTGCCTGGGCTATATAAGATTGCCTTTTTAAAACAAAATAAAAATAAAACAAAAGTGAGGCATCACATCTAAATGTATTTAATACCATTGTTTATAAAGTGTGTATAGGGCTGGAGAGATGGCTTAGCAGTTGAGAGCACTGGCTGCTCTTCCAGAGGACCTGGGTTCAGTTCAGCACAGACATGGCAGATCACAACTGCCTGTAACTCAGGTTCTTGTGGATGTGACTCCCTCACACAGACATATATAGGACAAACACTAAATGTACATGAAAGAAAGGAAAGGAGAGTGTTACAGTCACGACTCATGTCTCTTTCCCACAGACTATGGACCTGCATTCTTGTCCAAAGCCGATTGTATTTGTATTGCACACGTTCTTATCTGCCAAAGTCACCCGCATGGGACTGCTTGTGTGAGCAGCAGCAGCGAAGAAAGCGTTGACTGTCACAGGAAGTATTTCCACCTCACAAGATGAGAATATAAAAAAGCAACAACAGAGAAGCACAAACAGAAGCCCTGCTCCCTCCATCACAGTGCCTTCCTGAGGACCTGCAGACCACTGCTGGACCACAACAGGGTTTTAGGAAGGGCCGACCTTTCCCACACAGCCTTGGTCCGAAGTTCTCGAACTGTAACAAGCTCCGCATCAAAGCTGTTGACTTGTCGTCTTATTTCATAATGTGACCTCTGAGTAATTAGGTTTATTTCCTGGTATGAAGCCTGGCTCTTTGGGTTTCTCTTCCGACAGAAACAAATAGTGAAAAGGGATTCTCCCTTTGTCTCTGTAGGAATCATTGGGACATAGCCTTGAGCTCTTCAGAGGATAATTGTCGCTCCCCAGGTGCTAGTGTGCAGCTGCCGCCCCTCAGGCAGATCCCACACAGGCCACTGCACCGTGGTGTCACTGTCTTCACCTTGGAAATCCTTGAGAGTTATCCTCCACCTACCCTGGCTCTCGCTGGCCCACCCTGCCCCACCCTCCCCACCTGTAGCACCAGCTCTGCCACCCATAAGTGCTGCCTTTAGGACTCAGAACTTGCACAGTCTGGTTGTCTTTGCCTTTGCTCCCCTTTTTGTGGTGTCCAAGTTGAAAAGCAAGTTGGAAACTGCTGCTCTTAAAGAGGAGTTTTGCTTTCTTTAGTTTATATTGAGTTTGTATTTGGTAGGAGCCAGGGGATGGTCTACAGTTTATTTTGAAAGATCCTCACTTTAAGCCAAGCCATTTCTTACTGCTTACCAAATGTGCCTTTGGTTAGTGTCAGTGAAGCTTTATTAGGGACGGTTTGGATGACTAGGTCTCACTGCCATTCCCCGGATCCCCCCAGCTTCCAGGGGTCATCCTTGAAGCCAGTTCATTAATGGCGTCTTTCAGTGGTGATTTTGTGGGTCAAGTTAGCTTTGCAGCACAGATGCCATATCGAGTGGCACAGGGCACTGTGAGGCCAGGAGAGATCCTGGCACTGGTCTTTTGTGGCTCCAAAGTAAGGACAAGTCACCTCCAGCTCAAGGTTTAACATTGGCTTCCTAACATACCCTGGGTGGGCAAGATGACGAGAGAGAGCATGGTAGTCACCTGCATTTTGCTCAGCAAGGCCAAGTGTTGCCATGATTCAATGTGAGTGTGACTGGAAGATCTCCTCAGTTGGAAGGGAGAGAGACATCTAAAAGTGTTTGAAACATTCTCTACATAAAATATCAAGATTTGCACAGCCCCTGAATCTGAACAAAAAGGAAATATCAACTTAGAGTTTTCTAACCTCTCTGAAAACATGTCTAGAAACAGCTCTCATTTTCTAGATTTCTCTGGAGTGCTACACAAGGATATGACACTTCAAATGGGGTAGAGGACGAAAGGAAAGAAAACACGAGTGTCTGCGCAGAACCTGAGCTGCTTTGTTTGACAGGGTAGCCAGAGGAAAGAGCAAATGCCCAAGCAGAGGTGTCACCCCACTGTCCTCCACTGTCTGTGAGTCAGGCCTCCTGTTCTGCAGTCAGACTAACAGGATCCAGAGCTGGGGAGAAAGTCATAACCCTGAGATTGCTTCCATCCATGATACTTATTCAGCTCAAAGGAAACAAAAGAAATGTCCCAGCTCTGAGCACAGAAAGCAGAGTGCTCCAGCTCCTGCCTCACTGAGCTAGGGCTGTGAAAGGCGGGACCACCAGGAAGGCACTTCTGCCACCCTGTTCTTAGAAGAGCTATAAGCGGGTGTGCTGACAGCCAGGTAAGGTGTGCACATGTTCTGGCTGAGGATGGTGGCCCACAGGGTTTTTAATACTGCCATTTGAGTCTTGTAAATTGAAGGCTTATGGGTGATTTCTTTGTCATTAGCAGCCCCAAGAGCAAGGTCCTAAGCTGCTTGTTCCAGAAGCTGTAGCAGCCAACCCCCGTCCCCAGGCAGGTGGTCATTAGGAATTTTTCAGACCACAAGTGGAATGCTTTTTGTGAGTGTGGAACGCCTTGCTACAAACCTATATTATCAGTTTTGTACTCAAATGCCAAAATATAGCAAAATATTTTAAAAAAAATAACTAAAAATGGGTATCATTGATAATTCACCTCTCTTATAGAGTCAGCTATATTGTCTTTTCTTTTTCATCTTGAGCAATGTTGGGGCTGTTGTGGGTTCCCGGTGTCAAGTGGGCAGGAAACTGCAGAGCACTTCCTGTTAAGATGGACCACTTTCTAGGCATCTTTGCATTCCACACAGACCCAGGCCACCCCTTATGATGAGAACTCTCCTCCCCATAAGAAAGAGGACTAAAGGAAGCTGATGTTGTCAACAGGCCTTGCCTAGAAATTGGTATCAAATATTTTATATAAAGGAATGCTCGTGTGTATATGCCATATTTATTAATAATTATAACTAAAGTCACCAACTTATAGACAGTTTCAGGTTAAATACTGGGACACGTATGGGCAATCAGAAGTGTTACTTTAAATGCCATCTGCCTATTTTGAAGCCATGTTTAGCACTTTTTAGACTAGGGTAAGTCTGATAGTGCCTGGTGGGTTTTTGTCTTTTATTTTTGTCTGAACTCTTAAAGTTTGTTACTGGAAATTATTTGCATGGTAAGAGAGATTGAATTATTTATTTTTTATATATAGAACAATCTCTCTAACCAACAAATAGCTCACATTGTTACTGATTTGTTTGTTTTCCTAACTTTTTCTCCTGGACAGAACAGTAGCAAAGCTTTGTTCAGCTGAATAAATGCACTTAGCTGATAAACCAAAATGTATTCTTTCAAAACAAGAAATTATCTGTTAGCACCCCCCACAAAAAATTAGGCTATTCAGAATTTGAACACAAGTACCCCTCACCCCTAGAAAAGAAAAGTTTTACTATGAGTGGTTTTGATAAACAAAATCTGTGGGGAAAATTACCGATTTCTTAAAATTTTATAAGAAACTCAAAGTCTTCTAGTTTAAATGCATGTGAATTTGTTTTCAAAACCGTGGAAGAATCTACCCCTGTGTTTTAATGCAAATCACCGCCAAAGCTGCTATGCAACTTCCTTAAAAACCCTGCCTGCCAAAGAAGTGAGCCGGGGAGAGTGGGAGACTCCAGTACTTCCTGTTCTTTTGTATGTTTTCTTGGACACCTACCTGGACCCTATTTTATTATTCTCACTGGTTCAAGCTATTGATTGTACACGATATTTAAATGTGCAAATATTCTGCTTCCATTCCCACATGGCTGCTGGCAGCTCTAGGTCCAAGAATGAACTGGCTCCTTAGAATGTTGGGTCAGTGGTTAAGAGGGCTTGCTGCTCTATCATGAGGACTGGAGATCAGATCTCCCAGGAAAGGAAGAAATGGAGGGAGGGAGGCAGGAAGCAAGGAAGCAAGGAAGCAAGGAAGCAAGGAAGCAAGGAAGGAAGGAAGGAAGGAAGGAAGGAAGGAAGGAAGGAAGGAAGGAAGAAACTTGTGATCTCTAATGAGAGGGTCAAATGCCAGGTCATTTAGGTCTTAAAAGCACATTGCTCTGGACAGATTTTAATAGGTAGCACTACAGCGTTCGTCTGAGTTTACTTTGGAAGTTACTCCAGGTTTGTCAGGCACAAGGACTACGCAGCAAGACTCTGTCTCAGAACAACAACAAAATTCTAGTGCTTGGGAGCTGCAGGCAAAGAATTCAGATGAGCTGTGTACTCAGTCCAAGGCCAGCTGGGTTACATCTGATCCTGTCTCAGTACAACAGAGCAATGGGAGAGCATGCAAACTTTAGTTGAATCCACACCCTTGTTTTAATTACTTAGTAATCTAGAATGATCTTGACTCTACATACAATCCTCACAAGCTGATGCAGTCCACACTGACCATCTTTAAGCTCCTTCTTCCACTGTCTAGATAGTCACTAAGAGTGTAATCATGGGTAGAAATCCTGCTGGATGTCAGGATTGTGCGTATTCAGTTGACACAGTTGTGCCACACCATAGTGATGGAAGAGGAATTTAGTCGCGCTAGGATTGACTGCCTAAGCAGCTGCTCTGAAACCTGTTTTTTTTTTTTGAAAATATGAGATGGCCTTGAGGTTAGCTCAGTAGCAGAGCATGTATAAGGCCCTGGAATCCTCTGGAACACCACTAAAAAGAGACAGAAACCCATGTCCAGCTAATCAGTGACACAAGTTGGTCAAAGGTGAGAATTTCAGTTCGGGGTTCAGAAACAACAACTAGCCACAGGGAATACATTATTTTCTTCACTCTTTCTAGCAGTGGCCAAGACAAGTAGGAAAAAGAAAATGGTTGTTATATTAACTCATAAGAACACAAGTTCTTTCTTTTTTAATCTTAGGCATTGAAATTGACCCAGAGCCTTGGGTACGCTAAGCATACAGTCAGTACCATTAAGCTATATATTCATAAATTCCTAGCCCCTTTGATTTCAGAATGAAAGATTTTGGTTTTCTTCTTGGTTTTTAGACGTACTCTTATATAAGGTAGACCAGCTTCTAACTGCTGATCTCCTGCCTCTAACTAAGTGCCAAGGATCACAGCCGGGCACCAGCTTTGAAATGTCAGCTTGAACTTCATTTCTGCCACCTCTGTTTTTCCATCCCACTTTGTGTGACTGGATCAAAGCATTTTCTGAGGTTTATTTTTGTTTTATGCATGTAAGCATTTGCCTACACATGCATCATTTGCACACCTGGTGTCTGAGGAAGCAAGAGGGAGGCTTCAGATCCCCTGGAACTGACATCAGAGAGGGTTATGTGACAAATGTAGGTGCTGGGAACTAAAGCCCAGGTCCTCTGCAGGTGCAGCCAGTGCTCTAACCACTGCGCCATCTTTCCAGTCATGGTTTGTGAAGTGCAGTCCAGCCCTTGGGAGGTCTGTGAGGCAAGGGAAATGGGGAGTTCAAAGTCATCCTCAGCTTTGTAGAAAGTTTGAGGTCAGCCTGGGGTCATGCATAAGACTCAGCTCAAGAAATTTTTGTGTGAATTTAATATATAAATATGCCATTTGCAAATTATTCTTTGCCCAATTGTTTAGATGCATATTTCTAAATCTACCATATTTCAAGACACATTGGTTTAAAGCAAACACAAACAAAAGCTTCGCGCAGTTAAACCCTAGAATAGATGTTCCCTTACTCCATTACAGGACGGGAACCCTGGTAGACTTCTCGCCTCAGCCTTGCGCTGACTTCACCTCCATGCCTTGTTGTGACGGGTTCATCCCAGTCATGGCTGTACTCTCAGGTCCTCGTGGCTCCATCACCCTTCTGAAGCCACAGAAGACTGTAGACACACAAAAGGTTCTGTGGGAATGTAAACATTTGAAACTTGGAGGATGGTTCATGGTAGGTATATCCCTATTTTTCATTCAACAAGCATTTTGTGATAGAAGCTTCTGCATCAGGCTTACTGAATGATCAAAAAGAAACTTCTAGGACCTGCGAGATGTCTCTGCAGGCAAAGGCGCTTGCTGCCAGGGTTAACAGCCTGAACTCAGTGTGCCCAGAATCCACGTGGTGGAAGCAGAGAACTGCCTGGCAAAAGTTGTCCTCTGACCACCCTCGTGCTAGAGCACCCAGCCATAGTACGTGGGATGTGCCGCAGGGAGACACTCCATGGACCCAGTTAGCAACCCTCTGTTGCCCAGTCACACTGAGCCATCTCCTTAGTAACTATTCTTTCTCTTCTTGTATGTATGTAGTTGTTTTACCTGCATGGATGTGTGCTACATCTGTGCAGTGCTTGCAGAGGTCAGAAGAAGGGTCCAGATGCCTGGAACAGGACTTACAGATAGTGATGGGCTGCTATGTGGGTGCTGGGAACAGGACCAGGTCCTCTGGCAAAGCAGCCTGTGTTCTTAATTCCAGCAGCCACCTAACATTCTTCCCGGAGTGTCAATGGACATAGCTTGTTCCAGCAAACGATTGTTTGAAGGCATGTTCAGGCCTTGCCCACGTCAGCATGGGACGATCACCCAAGCACGTTAAGGAAGCTAGAGCCTTCATCATACGTCATTTTTTAATGAAAACTTAGACTTTAATTTGGGAAGGAAAATACTGTAGGTCCCTCAATAAGATATATCATAAGATGCAAAATTAATCTTTATTGCCAACAGTAGATTAATAGGGGGAAAGCCTCTCTCAAGCCTCTTTCTTTCTTTCTTTCTTTCTTTTTTTTTTTTTCTCCATTTTTATATATGTGAGTACACTGTCACTGTCTTCAGACACACCAGAAGAGAGCCTCATATTCCCATTATAGAACATTGTGAGCCACCATGTGGTTGCTGGGAATTGAACTCCGGACCTCTGGAGGAGTAGTCAGTGCTCTTAACCACTAAGCCATTTCTCCAGCTCTTTTATTTTTTTAAATAGGCAGCAAAATTTATTTCTGAACATTGCTGGCCTGTTCATTTCCATAATTAGGATTTAAGCGTCTTTGGAGAGAGGGCGGTTTTGTTTGTTTGTTTGTCTTTGGGTTGGGTTGGGTTGGGGTTTTTTTGTTTGTTTGTTTGTTTTGAGACAGATTTTTCTGTGACTGTCCTGGAACAGCTCTATAGACCAAGCTGGCCTTAAACTCCCAAGACATCTGCCAGCGTCTCCCTGGGATCAAAGGTATGCAACACTACTGCTGGCTGCATTGGCTGCATCTTCTTTTCTTTTTTCTTTTTTCTTTTTTCTTTTCTTTTCTTTTTTTTTTTTTTTTTTTTTTTTTTTTTTTTTTTTTTTTTGGTTTTTCGAGACAGGGTTTCTCTCAGTAGTCCTGGCTGTCCTGGAACTCACTCTGTAGACCAGGCTGGCCTCAAACTCAGAAATCCGCCTGCCTCTGCCTCCCAAGTGCTGGGATTAAAGGCATGTGCCACCACCGCCCGGCTTGCATCTTATTTTCTTAAGGTCCTTATACACATCAGAGCTGGACTGTTTCTCCATTAATAAGCAACCAAATTGCATGAAAAATTAGCAAGAGTCCATATGTGAAGGGATGGCTCAGTGGTTAGAGCACCTGGCTGCTCTTTCAGAGGTCCTGACTCCAGCACCCGCATGGTAGCCCACAGCCCTCTACAGTTGTCCTATGGGATCCAGTGCCCTTTTCTGGTGTGCAGATGTACATACAGACAAAACACTCATAGACATGCAATCCATAAATAAGTCCTAAAAATGAGCACAATTGCACTTACTCAGGAGCACACTGGCATTCAAACTCAGTGGACAGAGACCTACAGAAAGTGAGCCAGGTCGGCTGGATTTTCCTGTGGTGACAGCTCCTTTCAATGTATCTTGCTTTTTATTGGCCTGTCAGGTCAACTTTTCAAACACGTTTAATCATTCCCTGAAAGCACCTCTCTCTCTCTCTCTCTCTCTCTCTCTCTCTCTCTGTGGTGGGGATGGCAGGAAGATGTAGTTGCATGGTTCCCTCCCCTTGTTGACAAGTGTATTAGAGTGACCTGTGAGAACTGGGTCACGCCTTGAGTGTCTTGCTCTAAACCTGCCCTTTAAAGTCAGGTGCTAAGGACTGTATATTTATCAAAACCAGCAGATAATACTGCTGCACACCTCGTCCTTCAGGACCAAAGAAGGGCTTTCCTTCTGCTGAGTCCTATTAACAGTGGGCATTTTCACATCTCCTCACTGCTGTTTTCTGCATTAGTAGGATTAGGGAGAGAGAAAAGCTGAGGTCTGTGGAACCCTAGTCTCCAAGATCCTCACTTACTCCCAGGCACTGGGTTCAGATCTCCCTCGGTACGGGATGGCAGTGTTATTGCTAGTCTGTTTGGGCAAGGTAAGCATGCAGGCCCCAGTGCCCCAACAGTCCTTCTTCTTGGTGCCAGATCTGAAGTCTTAAAGAGCATAACCTATTTTATTTTTCTCCTGCGCACACTCTGCTAATACCCACGTATATGTATTCTTTCTCGAACTACTTGTTCTTGTTAAGTGTAATGACTTAGAAAGCTAGCTTAGCTCAGCTGGAAGGATGCTTGCCTCGAATACAGGAAGCCCTGAGTTCTATCCACAGTACCATAGAAAACCAGATGTGGCTGGCCACATCTGTAAACCCAGCACTCATTTGGAAGGTGGGAGGCAGGAAGAAGTCATTCACAGTTACACAGTAAATACCAAGCTAACTCAGGCATGTGAAACTGCCCCTCAAAACAGACAAACACAAAAACCTCAACAACAAAAAAACCTATTTGTACCAATTGATTGTTTTGGTGTTGTTTCTGGTTTTGTTTTGGTTTTTCTTTTTAGAATCCTTTATTTAAATAAGACCTCCATTCAAGTCTTATTTAAAATTTCTCAAGTCTTCTGGCTACCAAATCAAAGACCCATGACATAAAGAGCAGTATGTGTTATTTTTTAAAAAGCTTTATGTGTATTCTCTCAATATAGATGCTTAGACAACACTTCCCTTGGGTTGCACGTCGACATATAGCATTGTATATTACAATGAAAATTTGTAACTTAAGGGTACTATATATATATATAAGTATATATGCCTTTGTAATCTTTTTATTGTAAATAAAAAGTTGCTTTTAGACATTGTCTCTTGTGTTTTAAAATGTGGGCCTAGTTTCAGACTTACAGGAAAGTTTCAAAGATGTCAGAGAATTGGGATGGTGGCTGGAGTCTCGCCAGTCGAGGCTGAGGCTAGAGAACAGCTGAAAGCTTGAAATACATGTTTCAAAAACCTGTATCCTTCCACCACCTTTCCTAATTATTAGTAATTTTCACAGTGTCCCATTATCTTTTGTTTGTTTGTTTCTTTGTTTGTTTTTCGAGACAGGGTTTCTCTGTGTAGCCCTGACTGTCCTGGAACTCGCTCTGTAGACCAGGCTGGCCTCGAACTCAGAAATCCACCTGCCTCTGCCTCCCAAGTGCTGGGATTAAAGGCATGCTCCACCACTGCCCAGCTGTGTTCCATTATCCTGTTTTGGCAGGCACTCTGTTACCCTTAAATTCAGGAATGTCTATCTTACTACAGAAGGCATTTTGAGTGGCTACATCTGACCCTCTGAAGCCACTATTCCCACTTCCCTGTTCACCACTCCGCTCCTCCACCCTTACCCCAGGACACCCCACTGCCTCTTTCTTGGGATCTGAAGTTTCAGTAGTAGTGAAGGTGGACACAGAAGCAATGGCACAGTTGGAAAACAAGAGGATTGATTGATTTATTTAGGTTTTAGCTGTGGGTGGCTGGGAGCCATCATGTGGCTGCTGGCTACAGATTCAGGTCCTCTGCAAGAGCAGCACATGCCCTCACTGCCAAGCCATCTCTCCACCCCAGCAACCTCACTCTCAAAACTAGGTTTGGAGGCAGGCACAGCAGACCATGCCATTCATCCTAGCATTCAGGTGACAGAAGCAGGAGGATCTCTTGAGTTTGAGGCCAAGCCTGGTCTACAGAGTGAGTTCTGCACCTGCTAGCGCTACACAGTGAGACCCTGTCTTAAAAATAATATAGTAAGTGTTCATTGATAAAATTCTCAATCAATAAATAAAGATGTATGTTAAGCCTTTTGTTCTCATGGACCTAGCTTTGGTCCCTGTCTTCACTTAACCTAGCTAGGCCCTTGCTTTGTACAGTGCTGGACGTCAGCCTGGAGGGCTCACTGATGCTTGGCAGGCGTCCAGCACTGTCCTCCATACCCAGCTGTTCTGTTGTTGTTGTGTTTGATACAAGGTCTCTGGGGACCAGGTTGACTTCAAACTTGTGGTGATCTGCCTGCCTCTGGTATTACAGGCCAAGTGTTAAGAGCATTCATCTCAGGATGAATCCTAGGACACTGATGTTTTCGTCCTCTCAGTGGGTTGTATTGGCTACTTGAGGTGGCTCACTGGTCCAAGCTTGGGTTTATGATAAAAGCCAAAACACTCTTAGAACTAGCAGAATCCGCCAGGCAGTGGTGGCGCACGCCTTTAATCCCAGCACTTGGGAGGCAGAGGCAGGCGGATTTCTGAGTTCGAGGCCAGCCTGGTCTATAGAGTGAGTTCCAGGACAGCCAGGGCTACACAGAGAAACCCTGTCAAGAGCTAGCAGAATCCAATCTAGGACAGAGAGCTCTGAGGAGGAAGAAGAAAATGGAATTAACTGTGCGCTTTCTAGTCATTCCTGTTCTGCTGAAGGTGAAGGAGCTGAGCGTCCAGTATATCTGCCCCAGGGAGAAAGAATGTAAAGTTCTCAAGTCTAAACATGTGTTGGCAGCCCCCCAAAACTTAAATTACCTCCTGTTCTCCCCTCGTCCTTTTTCCCATCCCAGCCCTGACTCCATACCCCAGGGTGTCTCCCCATCTGAGGTCAGGCTGTCACCTGAGGTGACACCTGTGCCTCCGAAGCAGCTATGTAGGACGGAGTTTTCTTGGAATGTGCTGAAGGTGATGTGTGTTTCCTGGGTCCTGGAAAGCTCTCTGGACAACAGGCTCTGAGAACAAAGCAAATCACCAGAGAATACCAGGTAGGCCAAACCAAAAGAATACAAACAGCCTGTGGGCCTCCAAGGCCACACTTGTCACTGACCCAGCAGTGTCCTCTCAAAATTCATATGCTAAGTCTCAGAATGTAATTGGAAGGTCTTCAGGGAGGGGATTAAGTCAGAATGAAGCTTTTAGAGTAGGCTCAAGGAGCTAGGGAGATGGCTCAGTCATTAAGAGCGCTCACTGGCTGTGCCTCCTGGAGGACCCAGGTTTGATTTCTAGTACCCACATAGCAGCTCACAACTGTCTCTAACTTTAGTTCCAGGGGATCTGGCAACCTTTGTACCCATGCACATAAAAATAAAATTAGATAAATTGTTTAGAGTGGGCTCTATTCCAATATGGCCTCTCTCCTTGTATGATGAAGAAATGTGGACCCAAGGAGGCTAAAGGAAACTTTCCTGTCAGTGTCTGAAGTGGTCAAAGTGACCTTGTTCTTGCAGTTGTTCTGTAGACTGTAAAGGCAAGTGCTGATGTGGAGGGATTACTGACCATCTCCCTCCTTTGAAGGTATTGAAACAGAGAAGGAAAACAGGCCCTGGAAGGCAAGGAGGATACCAGTTAGAAGCTAGTCGATGCAGCGTCCAGCAAGACTATTTGTATAAACCTGCTGCTGATAGGCAAGATGC
Organism: Arvicanthis niloticus; assembly: GCF_011762505.2. Lineage (NCBI taxonomy): Eukaryota > Metazoa > Chordata > Mammalia > Rodentia > Muridae > Arvicanthis > Arvicanthis niloticus. Next base: position 33,106,280 of record NC_047675.1, read on the forward strand.
AGACACTGGGCATCTCCTAAGTGATAAAGATTCTAAGCCCCCAGAGTCCTCTGAGTCTCTGGTATTTCAAAACAGTCCTCTGAGGCCTTGGATTTGATTGACCAGTGCATACGAGTAAAGGAAAACCGCAGGAGAATGCAGCAGAGAGAGGCCAAAGAAACACGCATGCTCACCAGAACCATGAGAAGATGACATTTCTGTTGCTAAAGCCACTTTGGAGCCAGATGCGACGGTGCACACCAAGCTAATCCTAGCTCTTAGAAGGTAGAGGCAGGCAGATCTTTGTGAGTTCAAGGCCAGCCTGTTCCATACAGTGAGTTCCAGACCAACCAGAGCTATGCATAGTGAGTCCTTGTTACAAAAGCACACACATTCAGTCTGTGATATTTCCTTCTGGTACCTTTAGCCATAACACCACCTCTTTCTAATGACAGGGACTTTTAAATTTTGCTTCTGTTTTCGATTTCTGAGGTGTGTGGTATCGTGTTGTTGCCCCACCTCTCTCACAAGCTCATTCTGTAAGTTACTATGATTGCTTCGTCCAGTAGACAGTGTCTTGTGCTTGACTCCTGGTGCCTATCCAAACAGCAAATAAAGCCCCCACCCATACCCACACTCACCTCCACCCAACAGTCTATGGCCACCCAACCCAGGACTTCTGGAAGAGCAGCCAGTGCTCTCAACCACTGAGCCGTCTTCTACCACTGAGCCATTTTCTCTTGGCTCTCACCGATGATTAATTCGCTCATGTGCATCTTCTGGTAAATTCCATCATAGACAAGCTGCCCTGAGGCCCTTTTGCTGGTGACCAAACGCAGGAATGATACTCTACCTGGTTATTGTGGAAGGTGAAGTTCAGGTGAGGGGTGGGCAGATCTGATGACCACGTTGTCTTCACCATCAGTGCCTAGATGAGGACATTTGGGAGGAAACTGAGAAGCCGTGACAAAATGAAGTGTGTTCCTATCCTCCAGACCCTGCAAGGCCCCTTCCTGTCCCAGTGTCCACAGGGATGCTCCCTCAGACCCACAGCAAGGCCTGCTGGTCCCCTGACTTCATGTGCAGTGAGTACCCCATCTCCCCCATACTTTTGCTCCACAGTTGCCCATGGCCTGTCTTATTGCCTGAAATAGCCATCTGAAGTCAGTAACAGGCACCCTGTTCTAGCAGACTGCGGCATCCAGCCTTGGACCCTCAGCACTGACTGACAGACTTCTCCATCCACTTTCCACTTGCTAGGTGTGGTCATTTCTCCATTTCTCTTCTGATTAGTACCTTTCCCTCTGGAGTCTTCCAGTTCGGCCACCTGGAGCCCCTCACATTGCCCGCAGCTGAGGACTGGGAAGAAAAGCCCAAAGCAAGCTGTGTACACATACAGAGGGTGCCAATTATTGCCCGTCTTTCCCTCAGCTGCTCACTTTGGCTCTCTTGACATGACTTTAAACCACTTGCCCTAGTACCTGTGGGAAACAGTTCTGGCTGAAGTCATTGGTACCTTCCCGGTCGACCTCTGCCTTCCGGACTGCATCAGGTACTATGGTCCCCACCCTGTATCAAGTCTCTCTCACCACCCAAGACACTCCTCTAGCTGTGTTCTCTCTCATCTTTCCCATGTAGATGCATGGTATGGGGGTTATGTCCTATGGCCTCACACATGTGAAGCATCCATTCCTACCTCTGAACACCCCAGTACTCTTTACTTTTTATTCAGAGATAATCTCTCTAAATTGCCCAGGATAGCCCAGTCTGGCCTTGAACTTTCAGCCCACCCACAATCTTCCTGATAGGAGTGTAGATGTTCTAAAGACACCTGTGCCTTTCCTGTCTGTTACCAGATTATTGAAACAATGGTCTTCAGATTATTGAAACAATTTTCCTGAGAATCTCATGCTGAAAGGACAAAGCTGGAACTAACTGGGGTTGGGGGACCAGGGGCATAGGCGTTTATCTCTTCCCAGGGAGAGATGTCACACAGTTCTGATGACTCCAGAAACTAGAGGCTAGACAATATTGGGCGGAACCTGATCTGGACCTGGGCTACTTAGCTATGCATAGCACTACTCTTTATTTAAATCTAAGCCCATGTCAGTACCAGAGGATGGACTCTCAATCTCTCTGTCTGCTCTTCCTAATGTGGCCACCAGATGTGTGTTCCTCCCTCTGATTTTCTACGATTACCTCTCTGTTTAAGTGGCTGTTAAGGACTGGTGGCCAAGCCCAGCTTGTTAGTAGGATTCCTTTGAGTTCCGGGTTTATGTTTTTAAATGACCAATACTTGACGGCTTAAGTTTTTGTTCTACTGGTTTTTGCAGTAGTGGGGATAAGCCAGGACCTTGTGCATGCTAAGCAAGCACTCTGCCATTGAGCTGCACCCACAGTTTCAAGGTAGGATAGGACAGGGGAATTATGGGACCATGAGAAGGAAAAAGGATTCCTTTCCCTGGAGTCTGATTGAAGCCTCTTCCTGCCTGAAAAGCAAGAACAAGTTCTGGCATAGTTAATAACATTCACTGTTAAAAAAAAAGAAAGAAGGAAGGAAAGCCTGCCAATCAGTCTCCATATTCCTCTGTATTTAGACCCCTTATATGGCATGAGCAATGATGTCTGACTGTATTTGACCTTGGGTAGAACCTCTTTCTTGCCTTTCCCCAGACAACACCCAGTAATCTTTGTTTATAGTACAGATGTAACCCTACTGCTGGGGGTCTTATCTGTGATCATGTCTGATGCTTTCAAGAGCTGCCCTGTGGTCTCCATAGATTCCCTTGTCATCTTTTAAAGATACTTTAATCCCCACCAAAAATCATATATATGACCACATAAAAACCAGCTGTGACTCTCTGATGTGAAGTCTGTACCCACACTTGAGAATGTATATAACTTTCTGAAACTTTTTTTTTGGAGACAAGGTAGACCAAGCTGGCCTAGAATTCACAGAGATCCACCTGCCTCTGCCTCTAGAGTGCTGGGAGTGTATACTTCTCAGAGAGAGAGAGAGAGAGAGAGAGAGAGAGAGAGAGAGAGAGAGAGAGAGAGAGAGAGAGAAACAACAGCATTCATGTATTCATGTGGAGGTCAGAACACAACAACTTGATTCTTTCTTTCCATCATGGGTCCAGTGGATGGAATTCAGGTCATCAGGTCACCAGGCTTGGTGACAGGTACCTTAACCTGCTGAGCCATCATGTTGGGTCAGCAGCTCTTTGAGAAAGCCACACTCATGTTCTCAAGTGAGTTCCTCCCCTCTGAGTATGTCACTTTCTCATGCTTAAGCCTGCATTTGCATATTCTTATTGTGGGCCTGAAGAGATAACTTAGTGGTTAGTTGCTCTTGCTGCTCTTCCAGGGGAAATGAGTCCAGTTCCTACCATCCACATGGTAGCTCTCAGCTTTAAAGGGTCTGACATTCTCCCCTGGCCTCCATGTTTGCCCCTTTGGCCTCTGTGAGCCTCTGTGAGCCCTGCTTAGTTGATTCTTTGGGCCATGTTTCCTGATGTCCTCAACCCCTCTGCCTCCTACAATTTCTTCCCCTTTTTCTTAGGGGTTCCCTGAGCTCCAAGGAGAGAGACCCAGTGGGGATTTTCAATTTGAGCTCTCTCTCTCTCTCTCTCTCTCTCTCTCTCTCTCTCTCTGCCTAGTGTTTGACTGTGGGTCTCTGCCTCTGATCCTATCAGCTGTGGGAGACGCCTCTCTAATTATGATTGGACTAGGCACCCATCTATGAGTATAGCAAAATATCATTAGGAATCATTTTATTGATTTTTTTTTTCTTTTATCCTAGGTCCCTGGGCTCTCCAGTTTCTGGTTCTTGGTCATCCAGGCAGTGTTGGGCATGTGCTCCCTCCATGGCTGGGACCTCAAATTAGACCAGTCTTGGTTAGCCACGCCCACAAGTTCTGTATCTCTGTTGCCCTTTAACATTGCTGGCCTTTTGGGCAGGGCAAGTTGTAGGTCGAAAGTTTTGTGGCTGGATTGGTGTACCAGTCCTACCACTGGAAGCCTTGTGCAGTTACAGAAGATGCTCTGAATCCTATATTGCTAGGAGACCTCGCTAGGGTCACCCTTATAGAATCCTAGGGGTTCTTCTGCCCTATACTTTCATATCACCCCCAACTGCCCTCTAATTCCAATCATCTTTCCCCACACTCTTTCTCTCCATCCTTCCAAAAATAAATCTTTACTAAAATCTTTATGTTTTTTGAGGGCCCTAACTTTGTCTCAGAAGCTGACTAGTCCTAAGTAATAATAATAATAATAATAATAATAACAATAATAATAATATATAATAATATATAATAATATATAATATATAAATAATAATATATATAAATAATAATATATACTAATATATTATTATTATTTATTTATTATTATTATTATTTTGCATTGACAGTATTATTTTGCATTATTATTATTTTGCATTGACACCACAATTCCAGTTTGGTCTGACTCAAGGAAACAAAGTCTAAAGAACCCCCTAAGGTTGCTGAGGGTGACAGTGGGAAGCTGTGCCTCCTGACAGCCCAGAATACTGACAGCCCCATTGGATATTTTTAAAAATGATTTATTATGTACACAGTGTTCTGCTTACATATATGCCTGCACACAAGAAGAGGGCGCCAGATCTCATTATAGATGGTTGTGAGCCACCATGTGGTTGCTGGGAGTTGAACTCAGGACCTCTGGAAGAGCAGTCAGTGCTCTCAACCTCTGAGCCATCTCTCCAGCTCCCCACTGGATATTTTTTTAGGGATATTTCAAAAGTCCCTCAAACTCAAAGCCTCCTGATTCGCTGCTGGTCCTTCCCGACTCTGTGCTACATTTGCCTCTAAGTAGCCCAGCAGCAGAAGGAATCTGTCATCCCTGCCAGCTCTCCCTGGAGCCTATATCAGCCCATCTCTCCATCCTTTTGGTCAGGTCCAAAAAGACAAAAAAGGTTATAGTGGTGTCTATTAGCATACCAAGTCGAATGCTGGTCCCAGGCTCTCTCAGCATTGGAAAATACCTGTTACAGAGACCAAGATGGCTCGCAGCCTAACCTGCTACCCTAAACTTTTCCAGCTCATGGCCTTCCCTCTCCTAACCTTCTCATCCTGTATAACCCTTTCTGAGGGTTAGCCACACACTCTCTGAGCCTCTTGGCTTTCTCCATTTCCTCTGTCTGTCTGTCCTCCCCTCTCACTCTCCACCCCAGTTGCTTCTCTCTTGGTCAAGTCCAGTCAGCTGGCCATGTTCAAGCTACTACTTTCCCTCCCTGATCTGGATTCTTCTGGATGCCTCTGGCTACGCTCTCCTTCATTTCTTCCCCTCAACCATACCTTGGAGTGGCCATGTCCTCGGCTTACACAGTTAGGACTTACCTTCTCAAACCTCTCCCTTTCTTCTTCCAGAAGGCCCCCAAATCCCTCCCTATCTGGATTGCCACAGCTACCCTTGCAGGCTGTTTCCTAAATTAAGGCTAGATTTATCTATTTAAAATGAGAGAGAGAAAGAGAGAGAGAGAGAGAGAGAGAGAGAGAGAGAGAGAGAGAGAGAGAAGAGAGAGAAAGAAAAGAAAGAAAAGAAAGAAAGGAAGGAAGGAAGAAAGCAAGCCAGCCAGCCTATACCGACCCCTTGGTGTGGTGTGTGGTGCCGGCTATAATGCCAGCATTTGGGAGACGGTAATGGTAGCAGGAAGATCAGGAACTCTGGTCATTCTCAGCTTTATTAGGGACCAGGAGAAATAGTCTTGCTTTTTCTTTTTAATATTTTTTAAAAGTTATTTTATTTTGTGTGTATAAGTGTTTTGTCTGCACACATGTCTGTGGTGTCTGGTACCCACGAAGTCCAGAAGAAGGCCTCGGGTCCCCTGGAACTATAGTTACAGACAGTTGTTAGCCACCATGTGGGTGACTCAGGTTCTCTGGAAGGACAGCCGGTATTCTTAAGCACTAAACCATCTCTTCAGCCCTTGGCCTTGCTTTTCCAAGCTCAATATCATTTTTAGCTTCATATAAAGATTAAGGGCAAGCCTGGACTACAGACCCTTTCTCAGAAAAAAAAAAATATAGGACAGCTTTGGACAGGCCAGATGGCATAGCATATAAAAGGTGCTTGTCATCAAGCCTGCCAACTTTAGTCTGATCTCCAGAGAGAACTGACTCCTTTGTCTACACACAGGCACAAAGGCAGGCAGGTAGGCAGGCAGGCAGACAGACAGACACAGACCACTAAATGTAATGTTTGGTTGGTTGATTGTTTTTTCTTTTCTTTTTAAAAGATTTATATTTTTTATGCATATGAATACACTGTAGCTGTCTTCAGACACACCAGAAGAGGTCATTGTATCCCATTACAGATGGTGTGAGCCATCATGTGGTTGCTGGGAACTGAACTCAGAACCTCCAGGAGAGCAGCCAGCGTTCTTAACTGCTGAGCCATCTCTCCAGCATCTTTCTAGTCCCCTGACTGGTTTCTTGAAACAGGGTCTCTTTATGCAGTCCTGTCAGTCTTGGAGCTTGCTGTATAGTTTAGGCTGTCTTCAAACTCACAAGAGGTCCTCTTGCCTCTGGCTCCTGAGTGCTGGTTATTAAAAGTATGTGCCACCATAATATGGTCTTTATTGTAGCTATGAGGAAGAAAAGAGCCAGAGGCATCTGAAAGATTCCAGAGCTCAGAAAGAAAGTAGTGGACTGAACACGGCCAGCTGACTGGATCTGACTGTCCAAGAAGTAGAAGCAGAGCAGAGAGTGAGAGATGAAGACAAGGTCGAGAGCACAGAGCTGAAATCACAGGGTTATGAGGAGGAATGAGTAGCTGGGGGAGGGAAGCCCAAGTTTAGGGGAGGGGAGGAGCTGGCTGGAGGCTAGTGTGCGCCTTTGCTATGCTCATAGGCACCACAACCAGCCATTTCCACCTCCCGCCAGGGCAAAGGGAAATGGTGATACAGGGGAAGCAACTTCACAAGTTCCCGAGGAGTGCTGGCTTTCCTCTAACTGCCAGAATTGCGGGGAAATGGAGTTTCCTTTGGACCTGACACAGTACTATAGCGAGAGATCTTGTCTGAAATCAATCAATCAATCAAATCAATCAATCAATCAATCACAGGGCATGGTAACCCATACCTTTAATCCCAGCACAGGCAGGCAGTTCTCTGAGTTCAAAGCCAGCCTGGTCTACAGTGTGAGTTCCAGGACAGCCAAGGCTATACAGTGAAACCCTGTCTTTTTTTTTTTTTTTTTTTTTTTGGTTTTTTTCGAGACAGGGTTTCTCTGTGTAGCCTTGGCTGTCCTGGAACTCACTTGGTAGACCAGGCTGGCCTCGAACTCAGAAATCCGCCTACCTCTGCCTCCCAAGTGCTGGGATTAAAGGCATGCGCCACCACTGCCCGGCGAAACCCTGTCTTGAAAACAAAACAAAACAAAAATAATAAAAACTATCACAAAACGGACTTTAGAGTCATTCCATCGTAACAATTACCAGGGATTGAACCCACAGTATGGCATTCACTGTGTATACCCTAGCTCTTTCATTAAAGCCAGACAAGGGAAATACTAATTAACATACTCTATTAAGTAGCCGGAAAACACAGCTCCAGGGAGCTTACTTTTTTTGGTTAGGTAAGTGGGGTACAGATTCTATTTGTTCCCTCTGCCCTGCCCCTCACTCTCTTACAAGACCTCCCTCGGTCGCCCCCGCCCCACCTGGGTCCTCCACTCTGCCCAGTACTCCCGTCTTTGCCCTCGTCCAGCCCCGCCCCTCGCCCAGACCTATCAGGCTCCGCCCCTGTTGGTTCCACCCCTCACTAGGCCCCGCCCCTCCCCCAAGTTTTACTCGCCTTTGGGCTAGCCCTTCACGGGGATCCCAACAGACCCCCCGCCCCTTCAGGCCCCGCCCTTCTTAGAGGAGCGATGCCTGCAGTTGCGGGCCATGGCCGCAGAGCGGCAGCCGCGTGACTCCGGCTGGGCCGCTCTGGGCCGCTCTCCTCGTTCACCCTCGGACTCGGCTCCGACTGCCAGTGGCAGCTCTGCCCGCTCCGAGAGCCTATCTGCCGGGCTCCTAAGCGGCGGACCCACCACCTCGGCTCCTCCGGGCCGGACCGAGGCCGCAAGCAGCACCGCGGGGTGTGGGGCGGACCCAGGATATGAAATGACAACGTCAACCCTCCAGGTACTTGGGTGCGGCGCGCCGGCGGAGGCCGAAGGCGGCAGGGCCTGCGGGCCGCGGAGCGGGCGGGCGGTGGCCTCCTCGGAGCCCGGCCTGGCGGTCCCAGTCAGGCTGCCTCGTCCCACCCGTGCTGCAGCCTCTCTTGCGCTCGGAGCCCGAAGGGACGTCTTCACTGGACCCCGGCCCAAGCCGAACCGGCGGGCGGGAGCCCAGAACGCCCAGCCCGGGGCTGAACTGCCGCCTTGCAGCAGCGCCGCCTCCCCCTGAGCGCGCCCGGGTCCGGCGGGTCGCTCCGGGAGAGGCGTTCACTTGCTCCTGCCGGGCGCCCTGGCAGCCCCTGAGCTTCTTCCAACGAGCCCCCGGTTTCTCTGCCAGCCACCCTTCATTCATTCCCTACGTCGTGCAGGGCGATGCTGGCTGGGGTGGCGCCGCCCGGATGAAGGAAAGGCTCTTTCTAGATCCGTCAGAAATCGTAAACATGTTCAGGCATCAGGCTTGTGTTTAAATGCCACTCACTAACGTGTCTTGGTTTTGGATGTTGGAATGTTGGATTTCCTCATCACTAAAATAGGCAGTGCCCTTGTAGGGTGGTTGTCAGACGGCCTAAGACTGAATAATTCAGGAAAAGCATTTGTAACATAGGTTCAGCATGTCATGTTCTCGCTAAGTCTTTGCTAATAAAGTAAGCGTTTGGGCGGAACCAGGTTAGACTTTATGAAGGAAAGGACTTTAGCCAGAGCATCAAAGAATGAGTGGTATTTACATACCTGGTGTGCGTATGTGTGTGTGTGTGGGGGGGGGGTGGCTGCTCCAAGAAATACAGGAGTGGGAGTAAATTGGAGTACAAGGTTTGAAATTAGATAGAATTCAAAGCCATAACCCACCATTCACTGCAGAAACTGTTCTGTTTGTTCTAAGGGTTAAACCAACTTCAGTCCACCTGCCTGGTCAGAGTTAACACTACCTGTGAACCAAGAATATTTATCCAACTTTTAGGAAACAGCTTTACGAGGAGATAGCACTCGTGCTATAACGGTCATCTATTTCAACTGCACCATCCAGTGCGTTTAGAGGTTTGAATCATCACCAAAGAAACTTTGTGCCCTTAATCATTGTTGCTCAGCCCTTCTGTCCCATGTAGCATACTCTGTCTGTGGCACTGCCTATCCTAGACACTTTATTTGTATATTGTTGTTGTTATGTATGTGTGCATATGTTTGGTGCGCATGTGTATGAGTGTGCTAGTGCCAGCACACCCACTCCCATCCCACTGCCCATGTGGAGGTCAGAGGTTAACACTCAGGCATCAGCTGTCTTCTGGATGTTGGACTCGGGCTGTCAGGCTCGAGTAGGAAGCAGATTTTTTTTTTTCCCCCAGAATCCCCGTTATTCTTAGACGTTTCATACATGTCAGCAATGTGCCTTGGTTTTGTGTACTTTCAACTCCTTCCCCACACCCCTCAGGCACCGCCAGTACAACCCCTGTTCCTGTGTCCTTGCTCTCTTTTGTTTATTAATACACCACTATGTCTAGTTAGTGCTTCTTAAATGCTGATTGGTCTTAGTTCATCTTGTGCAGGTAAGCTTCTGTTCACATCGCCCCTCTGCATCCTCTGGCTCTTTCCTCCCCTCTTCCAGCTGTTTTCCTTGTGCCCTGGGGACATGGGTTGATAAAGTCTCACTTAGGGCTGAGCCCTCAACAGAGACTCTCATTTAGGACTCTCTGCATTAACTGCTAGCCATTGAGAGGACAGAAGCTTTTGTGGCCTTGATTATATCTGCAGATAGAAGTATAAATATTTAGAAGGCATTTCAGCACCATGTCTTCTAATAAAACAACAGTAGTAGGCTCTTCTCTAGGCCTGTGATCCCTAAGGTTTACAGTGCCAGGTCTGAACTCTCTCCTATACAGCAGGCCTCAGATCCAAGCCAAATACAGTTGAGTGCCCCCATAACCTTTGTTCCATTGTTGGACCAATGAGCATGGCTTGCCTGGCAGGTCAGTACTGTGGCATGCATGGTCTTTTCTCCCCCAGAGACTAGCACCATGAAAGGCAGGCAACAGGTCAGTTTCTGCTTGCTTTTTGTTTTGTTTTGGGGACAGGGTTTCTCTGTGTAGCTCTGGCTGTCCTGGCTGTCCAGAATGGCCTCAAACTCAGAGATCCACCTGCTTCTACCTCCTGAGTGTTGGGATTAAAGGCATGTGTCACTACCAGTTGGCTGAAGTTTTCTTTTCTTGTTTGTTTGTTTGTTTTTTGAGACAGGGTTTCTCTGTGTAGTCCTGGCTGTCCTGGAACTCACTCTGTAGACCAGGCTGGCCTCGAACTCAGAAATCCTCCTGCCTCTGCCTCCCAAGTGCTGGGATTAAAGGTGTGCACCACCACTGCCCGGCTGAAGTTTTCTTTAAATGGATTCATACATTCTCTGTGTGGTTCTCTGTGTCTGACTTGGTTGGCTTAATATAATATCACAGTCGTTTACATTGTTTAAATGACTTGGGGAAAGGGGCTTTCAGGCTTCCATGACATAATTTGAAATTCAGATTTTGATGCCTATAAATAGAGTTTTATCGGATGATATCCTAGCTCATGTTGTCTGAAACTGCATTTGTGCTCATGAAACCTAACATACTTGCTGACTGAGTTTTTACAGAAATTCTGTCAGGTTCCTGGGAGCACACATTTGTTACACTTTCCTTCATCAGCCCAAATCTGCTCTTGGTGTCACTAGAGATGTGGCAGGGCTGGCAGTTTAATTTGTCACCTTACCTCCTGTTATGCAAAACTGTTTCACTCCTTTAAAACTAAGACCTTCTTAGCAAGTGAAAGACAGCATTGGTTGCCAGAAAAATGTAGTGAGCCAGTAGGAGCTCTCATAGTGTTTAAAAGAGATGAGACAGGCCTGCTGTGCTCTATGGGGATAGAGGAACCTCACTTATTGTTCTGAGCCAACTCTTTGGTTTTTTATTTTTATGCATGTTTGCCTGTATGTGTATATGCACCTTGTTGCATGCCTGATGCTTTCAGTGTCCAGAAGGAGGTGTCAGATCCCCTAGAACTGGAGTCACAGAAAGTTGTGAGCCACCACATGGGTGCTGGGAATCAAACAAGGTCCTCTACAAGAGCAGCAAGTGCAGCCATGCTTGGTGGTATATGCCTTTATCTTAGCACCTCTCTGGAGGCTGAGGCCAGCCTCATTTACATTTGGAGTTCCAGGCCAGTCAGAGCCACAGAGTGAGACCCTGTTTCAAAACAAAACAAAACAAAACAAAACAAAACAAAAAAAGAGCAGCAAGTTCCATTAACCACAGACTCATCATTCTAGACTCATACTTACTTTATTTTGTTGGGGGTGTTTTGCCTGCCTGTATGTCTGTGCACTAGGGTTTTGTTGGGGGTGTTTTGAGGGTATGGGGGTGCTTTTTCAAGACAGGGTTTCTCTGTGTGGCCTTGATTGTTGTGGAACCAGCTCTGTAGACCAGGTTGGTCTCTGACCTGCCTCTGCCTCCCAGGTGCTAGGATTAAGTTATGTGTCACCACCCCCACCCACCCCCAGCCAGCTATCTGCCTGCCTGCCTGCCTGCCTGCCTGCCTGCCTATCTATCTACCTACCTACCTACCTACCTACCTACCTATCTATCTTCTGTTGGGGAGGCTAGAAGGGGCATCAGATCCCCTAGCTGGAATTCAAACCAGATTTCTCTACAAGAGCAACAAATGTTTATAATTGCTGACTATCTTTTTGCCTTATTTTTAACTGTTATACATTATTTGTTTGTATGTGTTGAGGTCAGAGGACAACTTTGAGGAGCAGTAGGCTCTCCTTGTATGTGGGGTCTCCTCAGGAATTAGGTAGGTGTCTCCTTCCTCCATGGGTTCTAGGAATTTAACTCTGGGCTCCAGGTTTGCACAGCCAGTGACTTTACCTACTGAGCCATCTCAGCAGCCCTCCAACTCTTCCCACTGTACTTCATTTTAAAAGGGCAGATCTAAACCAGACATACAGAATGGAAAGTCCAAAGAACTGAGGGTGTTGATTGTGGAGAAAAGAAGCCACCAGGACCAGGTCCTGTCTCCATGGTTTATAAAGAACTTCGGAGGGAGACAAGCATGCTCACCTGCAAGATGGGTCAGCTGGCCATGCTGTGCGTAGGCAGCAAGGATCAAAGCATGTCAGCCGTCCACATTCTCACTTTTCTTGTTTTCTCATTCTAGTGAGTTCCTCTCGTGTAGCCTATCCACTCACCCCAGCCTGGCAGTCTTACAGAGCTGTCTGTGTGCCTTTCTTATGGATGAGAATGGCTCAACAAATGCCCTGGCCCTGCCAAGAGCTGGTCAGGAGGTTGTTGTTTGCCGTGGCTAGAGTGGGGTCTGCAGTGGCATCTGCCTGCCAGGCGGCTAGTGCCACACCAGATGGAGAATTCTGGCCAGGCTCTGTGGATTTAGGAAGCTGCAGTTTTTGAAACTGGCTTGTATGGGGCCTCCAGTTGAGCTCAGAGTGTGGGCCTGCAGGGATTGTGAGTGTCTCAAAGGTGTCACTCAGTTCTTAGAGAGCCAGCAGGCAGTTCCCTCCACTGGCACCTTTGTTCCTGGAGCTACTGGTTTATAATGTGGCTGAGCCTCCCTTCTCAGGCATCAGCTTTAGGCAGTTCAAGAAAACTATTGTCTTCTGCCCCTAGAGTGATCTGGACAGTAGAGAAGGCTAGAGGTAGCTTTGAATCTTTCTGTTGGATTGAAACTGTCAGGTCCATGAAGGGCTTTCTTAACTGGCTGCATTTTGGAGGGGAGGGAGGGGAGGGGAGGGGAAGGGAAGGGAGTCTGGACCAAGTATGGTTTCTGGCTTTGCTGAGCAAGTCCCTCTTTCCCTTGGAGCACTGAAATTGACTGGAATAGACTCGGACTTGTTCCGTGGGCCTGCCTTTGGAGCCCCAGCCCCAGACATTAATGTCAGTTTCCATTAGCCAAGCTCCAGAACAGGATGGAGGAAGGGGTGGCTTCTGACTGTTGAGTTCCCTAGGAAAGCCAGCTGTCTTTTCAAGCTCTTCTAGTTGGTTGCAGGAAAGTAGGGCAACGTAATGGCCTGCAACCAATAAACCCACAGACCTGGCACTAACTCCCATCTTATCTCATCCTGCTGCCTGTGACTCCAAAGGCTTTTTGGATCCCTTGGGGAGCATTGAGCTCTATGCCTTGCCTTTCCAGAAAGCCATTGATCTGGTGACAAAAGCCACAGAAGAGGACAAAGCCAAGAACTACGAGGAGGCACTCAGGCTCTACCAGCATGCTGTGGAGTATTTCCTCCACGCCATCAAATGTGAGTCACTGTTGGGGTCACCTGGCCGCAGTGTCCTGGAAGAGGAGGGCAGGCACATGGGGCTCAGGGAGTCCACTGGGTTTCTTCTTTTGCAGATGAAGCACACAGTGACAAGGCCAAGGAGAGCATTCGAGCAAAGTGCATGCAGTACCTAGACAGAGCAGAGAAGCTCAAGGACTATTTACGAAACAAAGAGAAGCATGGCAAGAAGCCAGTCAAAGAGAATCAGAGTGAAGGCAAGGGGTGAGTGTCCTGGAGTGTACAGCTCACGGGGCCAGAGTTCCCAGGCACATGTTCCTATTTCATGGGGTTGCTGTCATTCTTGACGCTAAAGCTGCCTTGGACTTTTCTGTTGCACCCTTCTTATGGGGTATGTATCTACTTGTGATCATAACACCAGCAGCTGCTTTCATTAAGCAGAAAGAAAGAACGTCTGATTTCCCAGAATGAAAGACAGATTAGAAAGGGACAGGAGACGGGTAACCAGGAGGGTTTGAAGATGGAAAAGTGAAGGCTGGGCAGCAGCTGGTTCTTGGCATGAGAACACAATTCCCCTTTAACAATTTTTGTTTTGTGTTGTTGTGAGACAAGTTTTCATTATGTAGTTTTAAATTTATTAACTTTATTTAATTTTAAACTTCATGTCTTCTTTGCCCTTTGAATTCTCTGGAGTGAGGACTCCATGTTGTCTGTTTTTGAGTTCATCTGAAAAAACCTCTGACAATTATCCAGCTTAACTTGGTGTTAAGTTCAGCTGAAGCGGGGTTGGGGATTTAGCTCAGTGGTAGAGCACTTGTCTAACAAGTGCAAGGCCCTGGGTTCGGTCCTCAGCTCTGGAAAAAAAAAAAAAAAGTTCAGCTGAAGCACATTGCCCTCATTAGCCCTTAGGAAAGGCAGCTGCCAATCTTACTCCTTTAGTGGAGAATCAAGAATGGGTTATGAATGTTTTCTGAGGGATTTGGCACTCACATTTAGATAGCTCTTTGCTTGTCCCTCACCAGTGCTCAGCCAGCAACACTCGCACAAGTGCATATGCACAAGTGCACACACACATGCATAGGCACATGTGCTCCTAGAGCTGGCCTCACTCACAGAGCCTCCTTGCTCCCATAATGGAGGGCCAACTTGATCTTCTGTTTCCTTTCTTAGTAGTGACAGTGACAGCGAAGGGGATAATCCAGAGAAAAAGAAATTACAAGAACAGTTGATGGGTAAGAGGCCTGAGGCCCGTGGTAATAGAAGGGATGTGGCATGGGTTCTTTTTCGGGTCTACTTGTGCTCATGGGTCAGTCTGGGGTCCTCCTCCTTGCAGGCGCTGTTGTAATGGAGAAGCCCAACATACGGTGGAATGATGTAGCTGGACTGGAGGGGGCTAAAGAGGCTCTCAAAGAAGCTGTGATTTTGCCAATTAAATTCCCACACTTATTCACAGGTGAGAATGTAGCACAATGCATATCTTTGATCCCAGCATTTAGAAGGCAGAGGCAGGTGGACCTCAGAGTTCAATACTAGCCTGGTCTACAGATTAAGCTTGACAACAGCCAGGGCTATTCAGAGAAACCCCGTCTTAAAAAATAAAAGTAAGTAGAATGTAGTCACTAGCCCAGGAATAAACTACCAGCTTTATTCCTAGCTTGGGGTTCCGCCCTTAGCATCTCAGAACAGAAGGTAGACAGTCTCATGTTCTAACAAGACAGCTCACAGAGCATAGATTCTGGTCTTGCTGCCTGTTGTATCTGTCCTGCTCAACACAGCCATCTATTATGTGACTTGTTGGGTTGTTTATTTTTTCCTTTTGCTGGGATGGAACATGGGACCTAGGCAAACAGTATACCCCTGAACCTGATGTTTTTGTGAGCTGGGAATATAGCTTGAATGGTAGTTCTACCATGTGTAAAGCCCTGGGTTTGGCTCTCAGCATCACAGAAGTTGGATGTGGTGTCATTCCTGTGGTCTCAGCACTTAAAAGGCAGGATGATCAGAAGGTTGGGGCCGTTCTTGGCTAAATTATGAGATTCATAAGACTTGAACTTGGAGTAGACCATCTCAGTGAACAAGCAGAGTCAGGAACCAGAGTTGGCCAATTCCCTTGTCAAGGACAAGGTAAGATGAGGTCTGAATTCCCAACAGGTGTTTGGTTCTCTTGGGAAATCAGTAGTTTTTATGTAACTCTCTTTTCCTGTAGTGACTGTGACTAAAGGCTTTACACTTGATTTTTTTATGTAAATTTTATAACTTTGTTTTTGAGATTTGTTATTTTATGTGTATTGGTGTTTTTGCCTGCATGGTTTGTCTGTGTACCATATTTGTGCAGTTGCCTTGAAGGCTAGAAGAGTGCTGGGTCCCCCGAAACTGGAATTACAGTTATGACCTGCCTGTGGGTGCTGGGATCAAACCCAGGTCTTCTGGAAAAGTATTGAGTGCTATTAACCAAGCCATCCCTCCAACCCCACAGTTTGATTGTTGTATGTGTGGTATGTTCATGCATAGTTCTCTATGTTTTCCCATGTGTGGGAATGCATGTGTATATTCATGTATATGGAGGTCAGAGGATGATGTCAGGTGTCTCTCTCTCAGTTGCTGTTCACCATATCACAGACACATGGGGTTGTTGGGGAAGCAGAGCTAATACTTAACCCCAATACTTGATGATTCAGCTTGTCTAGCCAGCTTCCTCTAGGGATTCCCTAGCTCTGCTCTCCAAACACTGGGGTTATAGGCAAGCCACCACTCTTGCCTGGTATTTTCAGGTGCCGGGGGCTGTAGTTTAGTACTCATGCTTGTAGGACAAGCATTCTCCTGCCCTGCCTTCAGCTCTTTAACTTTCCTTTGTTCCTTTTTCACCATCAGGAAACAGCTGAGTTCTGTTCATTCTTATTACAGGCAAACGCACTCCTTGGCGAGGTATACTGCTCTTTGGGCCCCCAGGCACAGGCAAGTCCTACCTGGCCAAAGCCGTGGCAACAGAAGCCAACAACTCCACCTTCTTCTCTGTGTCCTCCTCGGATCTGATGTCTAAGTGGTTGGGGGAAAGCGAGAAGTAAGTCAGCCATCAGCTATGCTACAGCAGCCTTGGCAGCTGCTGGGAGTCCAGCTTCCTGGCTCCTTGGAAATCATTTCCCAGAGGAGCTGCTGTTGGATCATCAGGGGTAGTAGTCAGAACAGGCTCTTACTTCTTGAGATGCTGTCCTGAGACACATGTCTGGAAACTTGGAAATGATGAGGCACCCCTGTAATCCTAGCACTCTGGATACAGAGGCAGAAGGATTACAAGTTCAAGTTCAGCCTGCTCTGTGTAATTGGACCTTGTCTCAAAGCAAATAAAAAAAGAAAGGAGCTAGGGAGATGGCTCAGGGTTCAAAGGACCTGGGTTCAACTCTCAGCACCCACAACAGCCAGTTCACAACTTGTGTAATTCCAATTCCAGAGAATCTGACACCCCCACACAGACATACATACAGGCAGAACACCAATGTAAGTAAAATAAAAATAGGGAAATGAACCAATTCTAAGTATGTATCATTTCTTTTTGGTTTTATGAGACGGAATCTCGTGTACCTCAGGCTGGCTGCAATCTACATCAGTAGCAGCAGAGGCTTACCTTGAACTTCTGATTCTCCTAGCACTACCTTCTCAGTGTTGGGGTAACAGACATGTGTCACCACATCTATAGTCAGTTGTATATCCTCTTTGGGGGCATTTCATGGGTTTAGCTTATTCCTCAAGATGACCTCCATTCTTTGATATGAATCTGAGTCTCAGAGAAAGGCAAAGAGCTAATGAATGGGGCTCCCCTCCCAAGATTTGAGGCTGATGCCAAAGCAAGTTCTTGATTCACTACTGTTTGAGGACTTGTCTGCCCTGTTTTTCCTGTTCCATTTTTTTAAAAAGCCTTCTTGTGGGAGAGGCACCAGGTCTAACCACTGGGTCTCAGGGTGGGCATATTTGGGTGGAGTGTCTAGGTCTTGACCCCTTTCTCATTCCCACAGGCTGGTCAAGAACCTGTTTGAGTTGGCCAGGCAGCACAAGCCTTCTATCATCTTCATTGATGAGGTGGATTCCCTCTGTGGGTCACGGAATGAAAATGAGAGTGAGGCCGCCCGAAGGATCAAAACAGAGTTCTTGGTCCAGATGCAAGGTGTGTGCATGTGCTTTGTCACTCTGACTGTCTTCTACCTAAAAGCAACCCAGGGCTCCATTATGTAGCTGCATTGGAGGAGAGAGGATTCCGAGGCCTTTGCCATGTCACCTTCCCATTCCTCTGAACAAGTGGTGCTGTAGGTCTCTACAAGACATGGTTTAGTTTCCCATGGGGTCTGGCTGCTCCTGCAGGCATCTTCAGTCACTTGTCTCCCATTCTCCACAGGAGTGGGAAATAATAATGATGGGACTCTTGTTCTTGGTGCCACAAACATCCCCTGGGTGTTGGATTCAGCCATCAGGAGGAGGTGAGTCTCCTCTAGAAGGAGTCTGTTATCTTTTCTAGCTATGGTCAGTTTGTAACTAGCCATCTGCGCTCATTTCTCAAGAATCTTCCCAAGTCTGCATGTCAGAGCCCTTTGGTAAAGCTGGGTATTGGGCCTGGACCACTCATTTCAATATGCATGCTCCCTTCCCACCATTCTGCGATCAGCTCAGCTTTCATTTCATGTCATGCATCTTTCCAGGTTTGAAAAGCGAATTTATATCCCATTGCCAGAGGAAGCGGCCCGTGCCCAGATGTTTCGGTTACATCTGGGAAGCACACCTCACAACCTCACAGATGCTAACATACATGAGCTGGCCCGCAAGACAGAAGGCTACTCAGGAGCAGATATCAGCATCATTGTGCGGGACTCCCTCATGCAGCCAGTCAGAAAAGTACAGTCAGCAACACACTTCAAGAAGGTGAGTGGCAGCAGTGGCTTAGGCAGTGTTACTAATCATGAGGTGTGGGTAGCCTCTTCAACTTTCTGGCTGTTCAAGGGACATTCTCTGTGGGAGAACCAAGGGTAGGTATTAAAGTACCCTTTTGCTCTAGGACTGGAGCAGTACCACACATCCTGCCTGCCGCTACTGCTGGAGTATAATGCTTTTCAGCTATAGGAAACAGAAGATAGGCAGGCAGCATCATGCTGGAGGGCAGAGTGCACACAACCAAGCACTTGACAACCAAGCACTTGCACTGTTTCAGACACAGTAAATGGAAGGGGGACTTGCCCACTCATTCAAGCACATCTTTGCTGAATGTCTGCTGTGGGTTGTTCTGTTTGCCAGCCCTGTCCTGGGTGTATGGAAGGCAATAATGGAGACAACCAATGAGAGAAATGCTAATTCTCCTTTAAATAGTGGGTACCTGTCAACAGAGTGTCATTAGGAGTCTCAGAAGTTTGGAGGGGCGAGCAGTTTGAAGACAAACCACACCGGTCGGTGGTGGCGCACACCTTTAATCCCAGCACTTGGGAGGCAGAGGCAGGTGGATTTCTGAGTTTGAGGCCAGCCTGGTCTACCGAGTGAGTTCCAGGACAGCCAGGGCAACACAGAGAAACCCTGTCTCAAACATTTATGGGATGAGTCTTGGTGGCATTATTGTGGAAGATGAAATATTTGGGGCTACAGGAAGATTCGGAGGCCAGCAGCTGGAAGATCATACTGTCCATTCACCTCTGAAACCAGATCAGCCCTCTTGGACCTCTTTTGTTTATCGGTTGTTTAGTTGTTGCGTGTGTGCACACATAGATCATAAGGAGTTCTCTTCTACTATGTGGATCTGGGAGATCCAACTCGGGTCATCAGGCTTGGTCACAGATGCCTTTACCTGCTAAGCCATCTTACAGGCTACGTACATTTGTTTCTTAAGATGGTTCAGTTAGTCCAGAACAATCTCAAACTCATCCTATAGTTGAAGATGACCTTGAATTCATATATCCTGTACTTGCTAAGATTACAGGTGTTTGCCAGGGTTTCTTGTTTGACTTGTTTTAAATACTGTGGGGGTAGGGAGGGCAGAATACAAAGGTTCCACAGCATGTTTTAGAGGTAACAGGACAACTTTGTGATGGAACTCAGGTCGCCAGGTTTGCATGCCAAGTACCTTTAAGCACTGACTGAGTCATCTTTCCGGCCCTCAGACTATTTTAAAGGTGCTTTTCCCTCCTCCAACTTTGATGACTAGAGCCTCAGTATTCCCTTCAGCCATCCTTAGCTCCTGATGTACACACTGCCACCAAGAACAGCCAGCCTCATGGTCTCTGCTTGGTTTCAGGTTTGTGGCCCTTCTCGAACCAACCCTAGTGTTATGATTGATGATCTTCTGACTCCATGTTCTCCAGGAGATCCAGGGGCCATAGAGATGACTTGGATGGATGTCCCTGGTGATAAACTCTTAGAGCCTGTGGTCTGCATGGTAAGTGACCCAATGGGAGAGAACCACAAAATCCAGAACGAAGATAAGCATCTTCCTATTGTCCTGGCTCACAGCCCTCCCAGAGCCTTTGGGATTGTAGGTTCTTGCTGAGACCCTGAGGGTCTTTAAGAGGAAAAGTAAAGTCAAGCCACTAATTATCATTCCAAGGCCTGGCTTTTGGTCCAGAAGGAAGCCAGTGAAAATCTTTTTTCACTCTTACCTCAACAGTCTAGACCTCTCCTAGTTTTTTCAGCTGTAGCACCCAGTCTCTCCCAGCAGCTGTCTGTACTGCGGAGTGAATTCAGTAAGGAAACTACCGATGGGATGGGGTGGGATGGGTGGAGCTGTGGGTGAAGTAGTCTTTCAGATGGAAGGCAGGCCTCTTGTCAGTTAGACAGCACGACAAAAGGAGAGTGCTGAGGCCCTGGAGTCAGCCTTTCTCAGCTGCATGCTTGTCTTTGCAGTCGGACATGCTCCGGTCTTTGGCCACTACCCGGCCCACAGTGAATGCAGACGACCTCCTGAAAGTAAAGAAATTCTCTGAGGACTTTGGACAGGAGAGCTAAAGCTTCATGTTGCTAATGAAATTGGGAGTTTGACTGGAGCAAATTGATGGGACTTCCTACACCAGTGGCCAGGCAGGGCCTGACGTCGTGAAGTCAATAGTATTCCCTCAACTGCCTGGCTGCCAACCTAGTAGGATGAAGGAGAGGCCTCCGCAGCTGCAGAGATGCTTCACCATGTAGGACACCTGACACTGGTTCTGCATACTTCACTACTGGATGCTCACACTCCTTGCCCTGATCTGTTTTTGTCTAACTTTTGTTCCCCTAAATTAATGCTGCTTTGATTTCTGTCTTGTTTATAAATAAAGAGAAAAACCATCTGGAAAGTGTTAAGGAGTGGGAACCACCAGGCCCCTGCTCTCACTCCTTTCCTCTTAACTTTGGCTACTTGTGAGCTGACTGTGAAAGTAGGAAAAGCCAGCCCACCCTCCTAAGCTTGCATCTGGAGCTTCAGGTCCTCCTTGCAGGAGCTCATGGCTTCTGTGCACACAGTGCCATTTCCATCAGGAGAGATGGCAGGCAGGCAGGTCTTCATCGCTGCCTTCCTTCACTGAGAACTGAGCCCAGCCTCTGCTGGTCCTGTCCTGGAGAAGTCTAATAAACCCTTTTCCCTTCTTGAGCTACTGGAGTCTTCTCATTTTTGATTCTAGTATGGAGTTCTTTGAGAGGAAACCTTACTTCAGGTAAAGCTTCTGGATTGTGCTCTGCTTTCCTTAGCAGGGCAGGAAGCAGGGGTGCTCAGAAGGCCTGCAAACCCCAAGGCTCAGGCAGACCCTACCTCCTGGTCCTCTTGCTTCCAGCTCCAAAGGGCTGGGATTATAAGAACGACACCGTTAGGTCTGAGTTCCCATGGGACAACCTAGTTACTACTGCTAAACAGATGCCACCCAGTTTACAAGGTCCCCAGATAAGGTAGCCCTGAAAATGCTGTGTGACACAGATCACAGTAACCTCTAACAGCTGGTAGTAGTCTGTACTTTACTTCCTGATGTTAGGAGTCACACCCAGGCCCCTCCACTTTAAGTACTGTTCTACCTGCAGCTATATGTGCTCCAGCTAGAAGTTAAAAACGAAAGGGCCAGAATCTGTAGCCAAGATTATGTTGGCCTTTTACTGTTTGCTTTGCTCTGATTTAAAGTGGCTACCGGTAGAAGCTCTGTTTAAATTTTAATTATGTCTCTGTGTAAGTCTGTACAGAGAACAGTGCCTGTGGGGCCAGGAGGAGGCCCTCAAGTCCCTGGAGCTGGAGTTACAGGTGTAGTGAGTTGTCTGAGGTAAATGCTCAGAACTGAACTCGTGTTTTGCAAAAGCAAGTACTCTTTAACCTAACTGCCTAGCCATCCCTCCCATATTTGAGCTTTTTTTCTTAAAATAATCTTAACTATGTACCTTTGGGTGGCCTCCCTCTGCCAACACAGTGCTGGGATTAAAGGTGTGCCACCACACCCAGACTTTTAAGACCCTGCATTTTAAAACAACTTTCAAGTCCAGCAGTAGCGCAACCACCTTCAGCCCCAACACTCAAGAGGACAGAGGCAGGTTTGAGTTTGAGGCCAGCCTGGTCTACAGAGTGAGTTCCACAACAGCCAAGGCTACACAGAGAAACCCTGTCTCAAAAACAAAACAAAACTTTCAGATATCTGGACCACTTTATCAAGCATTGGCTGTGGGGGTAGAGTATACGCCTGGAGAAGTCATTTGTACCGAGAATGTTTACCTGCCCGTTCCTCTCCATGTGAAATTGTCAGGAAATAGCCACTCCTTCTTCAAGGGGATATTTGTACTCATGCTATAATCGTATTCTGTCAGATCTGATTTCAGGGCAAGCATTTCTATCATCTTCATCTCAGCCCAGCACACACCAGCAGTTCACTGTCAGATTGGAACCAATTCCAAGTTGAAGCACAAGAAGATATAACCTTAATCTTAGCCTGCATGCTGGTCTTCCAGATCCTCAATTCAAGGGGAGCTTCAGTCATTCACCTCCATCCAGTGGAGATTGGTAAATGTCCCACTGTCCATTTTGTCGATGAACAAGCAGCCCTGCAAGTGATCCATCTCATGCTGGATGATTCGAGCTGTCCAGCCACTTGCTGACCACACCACTGGCTCTCCTTTTGGGTCCAGTCCTGCAAAGGAAGTTACAGGCCAGCTGAGGTGAGGTTTTGCTAAATTCATGCTCAACCTCCTGTTCCTATTTTCTGTTTCCTGCTATGGCTATGCCTATTTATATCCTATCTACAGAGGCAACATCCAAGAGTAAATGGAGACAACAGCCTTATCCCTCCTAGAAAGGATACCTCCCTCAACTTTGTTCAGTGCCAACTTTTTTATTCAGCGTGATTCCCAGCTCTATTATAGGGCAAGGATAAGAAATCATCAAAACTCTTTCCAAGTGCTGTTTATCAAAGGTATTTCAGCTTGGCACTGTAGTAAATAATAACCATATTCCATAAAACAATGTGGACTTTAGGCATGGAATGGCTTGTTGGCCTAGTCTGGGTAAATCTGGGTCCCACTTTTTTACACAAGCCTCCACCATGACAGATAAACTGGAAAATCGTGTGTGCAATAGAGACACACGTAGATGGAAATCTATATACCTACCTAGGCGAAAGGGGACAGACAGACTCCATATCTAAGGAATCTACCCAGCTGGCACCCTGCGA
The DNA here is from genome assembly GCF_011762505.2 of Arvicanthis niloticus. Taxonomy (NCBI): domain Eukaryota; kingdom Metazoa; phylum Chordata; class Mammalia; order Rodentia; family Muridae; genus Arvicanthis; species Arvicanthis niloticus. Next base: position 33,129,358 of record NC_047675.1, read on the forward strand.
CCCATCTAAGTGGGTCTGTCCTGCTCTTCAGGAGTACCGTACGTCAGCCCCGACTTCCGTGTACTCCCGAGTGCCGCTGTGTTTGCACTGTCTCCAGCCAGAGAGAGCAAGACCACCCTGCTGCCCACGTCTCCTGCACCTGAGATCTGCACCGCCTGAAAGCGAGGCACACACGCCAGAAAGCCGGCCACACTCTCACAGCCCTCCGGGAAGGTGACTAAGCGGCTGTCCAGCACCCTCAGGCTGGGGTTCACCAGCACCCGAAGTGGGAAGGGTTCCATCTGACGCAGCTCGCGCAGACGCGGTGAGAAGGCACGGAAGAGCGTGTCCGGGAACTCGAGCGCCAGCACTTGCAGCGGCACCCCCAGCTGCGGCGCACTGAGGCCCACACAGCGGCGCCGTCGCATCACCTGCACCAGCTGCCCCACCAGCCGCTGCAGCTCCGGCCCCGCCAGCTGCTTGGGCTCCACCGGGGCGGCCACGGCGCGCAGCACCGGGTCCCCGACCTGGCACACGCGCGTGTACGGCGGCTGAGGGGCGCCCCACACGAGGCGCCTCAGGTACCGCCAGTAGGAGCGCGTGCGCGCCGGCCCCTCTAGGCCGGCCCACGAGCTGCAGTTCTGCGCCAGGCTCCGCGGAACCCACGCGGGCAGCAGCAGCCTGCCCGGCAGCGCCATGATACGGGGAAACGCCGCGACACGTCCTCCCGCTAGCGCCAGGGACGCCAGGAAGCTGGGACGCGTATTTCCCACGTGACTTCCGGGCGCCCATCACAGGGTACAGCAACCAGGTGGCGACAATCGGTCGGTTTTTATTAAAGCTGCCAAGTACCACAGGGCCCCACCCCGTTATCTCGGCCACACAGGCGCCAACTGCACCTTCCCGCTGCAGACGCCGCCGGCAGCGCCGTGTCCTCAGCGCTGCTTCCCAGCCCGCGGGCAGGGAACGCTGCCTATGGCTCCTCACTCGGTGGCTCGGCCGGCAGCGGCTCCCCCTCCACGGGCTCCTGAGGCAGCGATTCCCCTGGTTCTCCCTTCTCTGACCCACTCTCGCGGGCCGCTGAAGTAACAGGCTCCAGGCTGCGCTGCTCCGCAGGAAGCTCTGGAGCTGGTGCCACGAGATCCGGCACTAGCTCCTGGTCATCTAAACAGAAAACCGTCTCTCTCTTAGGCAAGATAAAGGCGAGAGGTTCCTGGATGGCGCTGATGTTCACGTGTCCAAGGTTTCCGTACTTGGAGAGCTGGGTGGGTGAAATGCCTGACCCAGATGGTAGGAAAAACGAAATGAAAAAGAAAAAAAAAGTTATTAAATTAAATGCAGAGATGGGGGGCGGGGCGGAGGGAGGGGACACTCAGAGTAAAACTCAGACAAGACACAATTACATATTCCAAACACAGCAAGAACATCTTTACTTTTGGGCGGTTTTGGTTTTTTCCAGACAGGGTCTCACTGTGTAGCCCTGGCTGTGCTGGAACTCTGTAGACCAGGCTGGCCTCTTAACTCAGAGATCCTCCTGCCTCTGCCTCCCAACTGCTGGGATTCAAGTTGTGCCATGCTGGGGGCATCTCTGTAATACAGAAAGCAGTTAGTTATATTGGAGCCCCATTGTAAGGGTGGGCTGGGCCTGAGCCAGGAGACACTCTAAACACTAGAGTCCAGGGACAGATCCCAGCTATTTGGGAGGCAGAGGCAGAAGGATCTCTTGAGTGCAAGACCAGCCTGGTATACCAACTGAGTTCTAGGATAGCCAGGGCTACATCCTGAAATCCTGTCCAGTCTCAAAACAAAAACAAGGGCTAGACAGACATGGCTCTGGTTAAGAGCACTATCTGTTCTCCTAAAGGTCCTAAGTTCAATCCCCAGCAACCACAGGATGGCTCACAACCATCTGTAATGGGATTTGATGCCCTTTTCTGACACACAAACAGGTGTGCATTCAGATAGAGCATTCACATACATAAAATAAATAAACCTTTTAAAAAGAAAAAACAAAAACAATAATAAAAGCCAAGCAGTGATGACAAACACCTTTAATCCCAGCACTCAGGCTTACAGAGTTCCAACAGACAGGGCTTCACAGAGAGACCCCCCGAAGAGAAATCCCATATCAAAAAACCAAAAACAAATTTTTAAAACTCCCTTTTCTTACCTAACGTCTGGGCTATCTGAGCTGGTGGGAAAAGGACTTGAAGACAGCGGTTCAAATAAGGAACAAGGTCTTCCAGGAAGGCAGTGCAGAACTGGACAAAGATCTCATGCTCCCCACTGCTGAACACAGCCTCTTCAGCACGATGGAACGCCAGGATTGTTCTGGTTACCTACAACAATGCCAAAAATCAACCACAGAGGAAGTCCACTGCTGCTACTACCTGGAAGGGCACAAGCTTGCAGCATGAAGAAAGAAAGTTCATCCCAGCAGGGAGGGGGCTCCTTTAATCCCAGAGGTAAGGGGCAGAGACAGGCCAAGCTCTGTGAGCTCCAGGCCAACCTAGTCTACAGTGCAAGTTCCCAGACAACCAGGGATACAACCAAGACACACAAATCCTGTCTCCAATGTCTTGAAAAACCAAAAAACCAAAAACCAAACCAAAACAAGAAAACCACCTTTGTTCCAAACAATGCATTTGGAACTTATTGAAACAATGTGCTTCATTGCTATCTTGTTCAAATTCAGCATGGTGGTCAATAGACACAATTGTGTCAATTTCACTGGTGGATTTATGACCTAATGGTTTGTGTTCTGGATGGTTTCCAGTTCTAGTAGATGGAGTGTAATAAATAATTCAGAAGAGATGCTCTCCTGCTGGTCTCCAGGAAGAAACAGCCATGTTGTGAGCTGCCTGTGGTAGATGGCCTCTAGAAGCTGAGGGCCTCAGTTCTGCAATTTTTCCAGTGCCACGACAACTGAAATGAGCTTCTAAGGGAACCCAGAACTCTAAATTCCAACAGAAGCCTGGACCCAGCTGACACCTTGAATACAGCCTGTGAGACTGAGCATAGAACTCAGGCACTGCACCTGGATTCCTAGCTCATAGACAGTAGCTGATCTATATAAGGGATTTTAAATCCAGCAACATGGCTACTCTGGCTGGAATACTCATTACATACCTTTAATCCCAAACAGTGAAGGTAAAGCTAGTCTGTTGAAGGAAATACCCATGTTTGGAATTGAGTGGCAGACAAAGTGACAAATCAGAGAAAGATCTGACAGAACAGGATATACCCAACTCTCACAAGAACAAAGAGAGTCTACTTAAGAGAGCAGCGGCTACGGGAGGGGAAGGGAGAAGAAGGGAGAGGGAGGGAGAGGGGGGAAAAGGAGGGGGTAAAAGAGAGGGAAAGAGGGCAGTTTTACAGAGTGGTACAGAGACAGGTTACAAAGAGAGAACAAGCTGTAGAACAAGGAGTCAGATTAGAATACATTGCCAAAGTTAGTATGAGGACAAGCAGAGCAATTCAATTAGAAGCTGAGAGAAGCCAGTTTGAATCAGTCAATGTGAAGAGGAGTTTTGAGCAGAACAGCTGAGTTGACCAGCCAGCCAGCCAGAGTTCACAAAGAGCTAGAAAGGGTAAGTGTATTCAGCAGTAAGTCCAGAGGCTGAAAATATTCTAGATCTAGATAAGGGCATACAGCTACTAGAAGCTTCCAGGACTAGGCCTAGGTTAACAGATGTAGACAGTAAGCCTCAGAGAGGACAATTACATCAGGCAAATTTTAGATACTTTTGCCGATACATCTAACTGTTTGAAGCTGCTGAATTCCTGGGAGTTTGGTATCGAGCAATGGACTGTACATGCTGATTGACTGCCACAGGTACTCTACTTCATAGCTTCTTGCAGGATCACCCCATAAAGGGTGAACTATCATCAGAGGTGCTCTACCAGAAAAACCTTTAAGATCACAGTAAACCTCTCCAAGTAGGCAGGCACCATGGTTATATGACTGGTTTCATACAGTAGCTTGGCTGGCTGCTAGCAAGGGCAGCCCAAGGTAGCAGAAAATTACTCACCTTGCTAAGGGCATCCTCCAAGGCCCCAGTCACGTCCTGTGCTAGGGCCACGGGGCAACAGAGACGTAAATCATTGAAAGCAACCAAAATGTTGTTGAGGAAGCAGGCAAGAGGTGGGAAGTCTAAGAGCACCATCGGTGGCTGCAGCGTCCCTGGTTGTGTGGCTGGTACTGTAACAGGCATGTTACTGCTGCCCAGGATGGTTGCGGCTGAGATGAGGGTGTATGAAGTCATCTCATCCTGGAATTTCTCCACTGCTTCCTCAACTGCTTTCTGGAAAGTGCTGATTGCCACTCTCTGGAAAACAGGAGCCAACTGGCCACGGAAATCAGCCCCTACCCGGCTAAAGGACAACCCAAAGTACATGCACTGGCCAAGCAGAGAGTCCAAGCGGCCACCTATACCCCGGTAAAGGTCGGTCTCTAGCACCTGCAGGAACTGTGAGATTTTCTGCAGCACCCATCCATGGAAGATGGCACTCTCATTCACAGTGTACTCGCCCATGGCAGGTGGCAGCAGGGGGTCCTCATCTGAGAAGATGGCACGGTACTGGGTGATGATATCAAAGAGATGGACCCGGCAAGCCTCAATGGTTTTTGTGATATGGAAGTAAGGATCATCATTAGGGATGGCAGTCAGGATGGAGCGAAGCCAAGCATCCCTGGCCTGAAGAAATTTCACCCTCAACTCAGCCTCCGTGAAGACATCCATGCGTCGAAGATAGCCAATGACACGAAGGCAGGCTGGGAGCTGGATGTTGGTCCTCAGTTGTTGGATCAGCTGGCTTAGCATCAGCTGCATGGACTGGCGCACTTCATTCACAATGCCCTGACAATAAACAGTCGGAACACTCTAAGAAAAACACTTAGGAACCCATCCTATTAGCCCTGGACACTGGAAGCCAACATTCTTATGGCTTTCCTGACAGATAACATGGATTTCTAAAGCTGACACCTGTAGGTTTACAGAGATCTGCTTACATAACTAGTTCTCCTGCTCAAAAATCTCTTAAGATTTCCTATCACAATCAACAAACTACCATCTATTCATCATGATCTCCAGGCCCTGCCTGATTCTCCAGCTTCATCTGCTTCCTAATGCCTCAGGCTTTCCTATTACAGTCCAATTAACAGTGGTTGCTTTGGGACCCCTGACGCATTCCAATCTCTTCCCATCTTACCCTGTTTTGCTTCTCCTACTTCTCACTTTGCTGTCTCCCCAGATCTTCAAGTCCTGGTTCTTGCTCATCATTAAGGTCTTGGAAAGGCCGTTCCTGACAATGTCAGTGAAGCAGAACTCTAGTAAACCTTGCCAGCTCTCTACCCGTGTCCCTAGTTCTCTTTGTCTGTTTCTGAGACAGAACTTCATCTAGCTCAGCAAGCTTGCCTCAAACTTACTAAGCCGCTAAGGATGGCCTTGAACTCCTGATGGACCCTTCTGTCTCTTCCTTCCAAGTACTGAGTTTACATACATACCCTAACATGCCTGGCTGGCTTTCTCTGGCTTATTTCTTCAGACATTTACCAATCTCTGCAATATTGTTATTTATCAATTTTCAATTATATTCTCTAGAAGCTTCAAAGAGAACCAAGGCCTTGAATGTTTTCTTCACAAGGTATTCCTCGTAACTAAGTCAGTGTCTGGCACATGAGTATATTTGAGTGCACCAGTATCTTCTGTTCTGCTTACCTACCTGGCAGAAAATGATATGAAATATGCAAAGGTTTCTACTTAAAAGTTTAGTCACAGTCACAGAATTAAGAACTATAAGACCATCAGCTTGAGGGCCCTGGGAAAGCTGGCTACCTGGATAACAGGGATGGAGGAGTATTTCCTTTCCAGTCTCCGTACATAGGCTGCAAGCTCCAGTGCCTCTTCATAATAGCTGTTTCGGACACAGGTGTCCATAAGCTGGGGAATCTCTAGAATCTCCAGGATTTCTGTGTGCCGGTTTAGAGTCAGGGTGTTCATCCGGCGGTTGGAGCTGATCTCCTCAGCTTCCTTCACGAAGTTCCTAGAACCAATCAGGAAAATGTATTTCCTCATTGTTCTGCACAGTAGTTACCAAGCACTTACTCACCTTGAGCTAGACGGTTTACCTAGTTTATTTAAAATCTTCACCCAGGGCTGGCTGTGGTGGGGTACACCCATGATCCCAGCCCTCCAGAGGTTGAGGCAGACCAGCCAGGGTTACATAGTGAGACCCCCTCACTTTAAGCCTACAACTCCTATTACACTTGAAATAACTTTGAACTCACAGTTTAAGAAACTTCTCAACATCACATTATTAATTGATGGCGTGCATGGGAGTCATCATGATGGCTCAGTGGGTAAAGGTGCCTAGTGCCTGTCAAAAAGCCTGCTGACCTAAGTTTGATCCCCATATCCCTCACAATGGAAAGAGAGAATGCACCCCTACAAGCTGCCCTCTGACTTTCACGTGAACATGGTAGTACCCCTCCCTCCATGTAATTTTAAAAATGGCTTGTAGATTTGGATTGGCTGCATAGACTGTCACATTTGGAACTGAACTATTCAAGGTCTCATGAAGGACTGTTATGGCAAGGTACTTGGAGTCTCTGAACTTGTTTTTTCATTGGTGTGAAAGTTAGAGACAGGCAAGATGACAGGTACATAGGACCTTACACAAAGTATGGAAGGCATATACAAATTCTTTTTTTTTTTTTTTTTTTTTGTTTTTTGTTTTTGTTTTTCGAGACAGGGTTTCTCTGTGTAGTCCTGGCTGTCCTGGAACTTACTCTGTAGACCAGGCTGGCCTCAAACTCAGAAATCCGCCTGTCTCTGCCTCCCAAGTGCTGGGATTAAAGGCGTGCGCCACCACCGCCCGGTACAAATTCTTTACTTGCTGAAATTAAGGCTAGAGAAGTGGTTCTGCGATCTGGTTGCTCTTGCAGGGGACCCCAGTTTAGGTCCCAACATACATACCTATTGGTTCACAACCACCTATAATTCTAGTTCCAGGGTATCTGACACCCTCTTCTGGCCTCCTTGGGCACATATGGTGCACAGACATACATGCAGGCAAGACACTCATACACATTTTAAAATAGCTATTAATATTTTCTAATAGAGCACTAACCACCCTATAAGCCACACTCTTGCCCTGAGATCCCTCAGGTCTTAATGTTATATGCTGCTAATGCTGCTATCTAACTTTCCTTCTCCCACTTTTCTTTTCTTTCTTTCTTTCTTTTTTTTTTTTTTTTTTTTTTTTTTTTTTTTTTTTTTTTCGAGACAGGGTTTCTCTGTGTAGTCCTGGCTGTCCTGTCCTGGAACTCACTCTGTAGACCAGGCTGGCCTCGAACTCAGAAATCCGCCTGCCTCTGCCTCCCAAGTGCTGGGATTAAAGGTGTGCACCACCACTGCCCGGCTCCGGCCCATTTTTCTATAGTAATTCCAGAAACTAGCTTTACAAAGTCCTGAATCTCTTTTCAGATATACGGGGTACAAAACCTGTTTTGAATATCCAAGCCTCCAAAGAAAAACTGACCTGCTGGATAGCAGAACTAAGTGTATTAGACTGAGAATATAGAAAGGAAAATTTTTTTGACAACCTACACTGCCTCTGAATAGGATTTGTCAGCTTCCTATCGATAAAAGTTTTGAAGCAGAGCGCCTCCAGCCAACATTTATATAGGGTCAACTATGTCAGGTTTGTTTTGATACAATGTCTCATGTAGCTCAGGCTGGCCATGAAGTCAATACTCAAGACTAGAATGATGACCTTGCGACTCAAGTGCTGGGATCACAAGTGTCAACAAGACTGGCTGAATTTTTACTATTGAATACAACAGCCTATGAGGGAGTAGTGGAATCCTGGCTTCCAATTCTGACTTGGAAACTTACTAGCTGTGTTCTTGGACAAGTCACTTCACTTGGACTTCCTCGTCTGTCAAATGATGACCATACCTACCTAGATGGCTGTTGTGACGTTTAAGTGAATTGATAAGGCAATCAGGAGAGAGCTCTGTGCACTACGTGTGGGTCAGCTAGCGTCCTGTCAGATACAACTATGCGTCTCTCAGCATTAGGCCAGCCGCACCTGCAGCTCTGCTGGAAGCTGGGCAATCGGTCCAGCAGGTGACCGAGGGACGCTTCCACGTCGCCAAAGAGACGGTGTATACGCTCAGTGCACTCAGCACCGCGAATGAACGTCTTGTAATTGGCGAAGGCCAGGTCGCGCGTCTGCTGCAGCAGCTGGGCCCGCTCCTCCGCCAGGCGCTCCGGTTCGCGTCGCAGCCGGTCCAGCCCCGAGCCGCTCAACTCCCGGAGGTAGCGGCCCACATCAGGTTTCTCTCGCCATTGAGCCTCAGGGAAGCGGTCTCGGAACAGCGACGCCAGGAGTCCTTCATCTTCCACCTCCCCTAGCGCAGCTGCTGTAGCTGTCGTCGTGGCCGTAGCAGTCGTAGAGGGCTGGAGCGAGACAGCAGCCGCCATCTTTCCACGGCACCGTCACTTCCTCTCCAGACCCGTGAGGGCGCTGGTTTTGCTCCTGGAAACGGAAACAGTTGGGAATCACTTCCTGTCTCTATGGTTTCTCATCTAGCCGGTTTTCTGTCCCTAGAAGTCCGCCAACGTAGGTGGCGCTAGCTCAAAGAACACGTAGAATTAGGCTAGAGAGACACGCTTTGGCGTGCTCAGGAAGTGGGCGGGGGTAAAGTGACTTCCGCTTCCGGCTCTCCAGGCACGAGGGTCCCGGGAGCCAAGCTAGCGGAAAAATGAGGCCTTTGACTGAAGAAGAGACCCGGGTAATGTTTGAGAAGATTGCGAAATAGTAAGAACCCGAGAGGCGGATGGGGGGCGGGCGTGGCGGGAGTGGGGATGCGGCACTGGGTCGGGACAGTTCCTGTTCAGCTGCTAGTCTTCTTTTTGCCCTCAGCATTGGCGAGAATCTACAACTCCTGGTGGACAGACCCGACGGCACCTACTGTTTCCGGCTGCACAACGACCGAGTGTACTATGTGAGGTGAGGTGGGGTTTGGTGCTGTGTGTGTCGGGCTAGAGGCTTGCATCCATCAGTGGCGGTCACCGGGTGGTACCTTCCTCCCTCGCCCCTGCAGTGAGATGATCCTGAAGCTGGCTGCCAACATCTCCGGAGATAAGCTAATGTCACTGGGGACGTGTTTTGGGAAGTTTACTAAGACCCACAAGTTCCGGTTGCACATAACAGCTCTGGATTACCTTGCACCCTATGCCAAGGTATGTATGTAGGACTGGTCTCCATTTTGCCATCCAGAATGAAGTCATGGATGACGGCCAGGTTAGAACACAGATTTTTGTTTTGTTTTTCGGGACACGGTTTCTCTGTATAGCCCTGGCTGTCCTGGAACTCACTCTGTAGACCAGGCTGGCTAGAACTCAGAAATCCGCCTGTGTCTGCCTCCCGAGTACTGGGATTAAAGGTGTGTGCCACCACTGCCCGGTTAGAACACAGATTCTTTTCCATCGAGTTTCTGACAATGCCAGCTCAAGGAGATATTTTTAGGTATTACAGTTTGGGCATGTTTAGGAAGGCTTATGGCCCTGAGAGGGCCATGGAGCCGCATAGCCTAGTTGTCTACAGGAAAACAGGCCTCCACGGTGTCATCTGGGTATCAGAAAGCAGAGACAAGTGGCAATGGCATGGATGATCCTAGGGTCCAAAAAAAAAAAAAAAAAAAAAAAAAAAGGTTAAGCTATTATGTAAATTGTTTATAGCATGAGCATTTTGATGTAAAGAGGAACTCTCCATGGTGAAAGATCAAAAATTGGGGTCCAAACAACATGTCCATCTCCCCGCCTCTGCTTAAACACGGAAGCAGCCGCCAATCCACCTACAGGGATATAACCTAGCATCTTTGTCTCTTGGTTTTTAACTCTATTTCAGTATAAAGTATGGATAAAGCCTGGAGCGGAGCAGTCTTTCTTGTATGGAAACCATGTGTTGAAATCTGGTCTGGGTCGGATTACTGAGAACACATCTCAATACCAGGGAGTAGTGGTTTATTCCATGGCAGACATTCCTTTGGTGAGTAGCTACGGTAACCAATGCAGAGTACCTACTGAAAAGGATGTTTCAGTCAGCACCTCTGAGACTGACTTCTTGGCCCCCTTCACATTCCTCAAAGACATAACTGTTTCAACATAGTTTTTGTTTTGTTTTGCTCTGTAAATGAGTTAGTGTCTGTTCTTTCGATTTCAGGGTTTTGGGGTGGCAGCAAAGTCTACCCAAGACTGCAGAAAAGTGGACCCCATGGCAATTGTGGTGTTCCATCAAGCAGACATTGGGGAGTACGTACGCCATGAAGAGACACTGACTTAGGATGGTCATCCCAAGAACATTTTGCTGTGTGAGAGGACTTAGCTCTGTTTCCTGTGTGCAGGCCATCATGTTAAATCTGGATGCCACTGAGATATGCAGCTTGGATTCTTATCAACAGAAGTAGCTCAAAAATAGGGTTTCTGGCCCTCTAGAGGCAAAAGCAGGGTGGGTCACAAGTATAAGGCCGGCTCAGGCTACTTGGCAAGTTCAAGACTTGCCTGGGCTACATAGTGAGACTTGTCTCAAAAAAAAAACCAAACCAGACCCTGTGAGTGTCTGAGTAAATAGAGTGTTTCTGTTTTGTATCCGCGTCACCCTTGTTTGAATCAGACTTGCTCTGAGTGATGGTTACTTCACTGGGATAGGAGTAATCTTACTGTTATCTGTGATAACGCTGTTTTCCAGGCTCATAATAGCACAGTAGACTTTCTATTGTTAATTAATGTTATTAAAGGTAGAAACAGCCATATAAGGATAGTGGTTTTACATATGGAATTTAATAAATTTTAATGGTTTTACATTTATTTTTTTACTTTATATGTGTGAGTGTTTTGTTGGTGTGTATATATGTGCACTGCATATGTGCCTGGTGCCCAAAAAAGTCAGAAGATGGCTTCAGATCTCCTGGAACTAGAGTTACTGGTTGTGAGCCACTGTGTAGGTCCTGAGCATTGGACCCAGGTCTTCTGAAAGAACAGCACTGCTCTTAACCACTGAGCTATCTCTCCAGTTCCTAATAAATTTAATCGATGCAGTTTATCTAATTTTCTTTGTGCTATGTGGTGTGCAGTGTGGAAGAGTCTGTATGTGCTAAGTGGTGTGCAGTGTGGAAGAGTCTGTATGTGCTAAGTGGTGTGCAGTGTGGAAGAGTCTGTATGTGCTAAGTGGTGTGCAGTGTGGAAGAGTCTGTATTCAAGCCTCAATTCTGCCACTTGCCAGCTGTGTGGTGTTGGACAAGTTACTCTGCTTAGAGAAGCTTCATTTTCTTCCTTTGTTAAAAGAAAAACCATGAAACTGCTTTTTGGTGGTGCACATCTTAAATTCCAGCATGGGGGTTGGGGCGGTTGGGGCAGAGGCAGATGGTGCTCTGTAGGTTTAAGGCCAGCCTGGTCTACATAAGGAGATCCTGGCCAGTCTTTAAAAACAAACCTAAAACCCACAGAACTGAAGCAACACCTCTAGTTGTCAATGTAACAGTAGAATTCAGAGTTGAAAATAACCGTTGTAAAGCATCTGACATAGGATCTGGCAGATAGCTCCAGGATGGCAAGGGCTGTGTAGAGCTGCCCTGTCTCACAACAAAATTGTCCTGCTCGTGTCTGAGAGGATCTCTTCTAGCCTGTCCTCGTGCCTAAGGCAGGAAGACCCCCTTCCCACAGAATAGCAGAATTGGGTGTTGTGTATTGTGGGTTTTTTGTTTGTTTTATTTTGTTCTGAAATCAAAAGTATGTAAAATAAAGAAGATGCTTTGGGGGGAAAAAAGCCAGGAAAGTGTGTGAGTATATTCTACTTGGATATCAGTGTCCTCAGAGGCCAGGAAACAGTTGGGATTCCCTGGAGCCTGAGGTAAAGGCAGTTGTGAGCTGCCCATTGTTGACACTGGGAACCAAACTCCAGTCCTCTGAAAGAATGCTCTTTAACTGCTGAACCATCTTCCCTGTCTATGCTGAAGTATTTTTGTTACTTTTTTTTATTGGAACAGGTTCTAACTATGTATCTTTGACAGACTTAAAATGTACAGTATAGCCCAGGCTAGCCTCAAACTCAAAGAAATCCATCTGATTCTGAACTGCTGGGATTAAATGGGTGTGCTACCATACCAGGCTCAACTCCCTCCCCCACCTCAACACCCCCCTTTTTTTTCTTTTAAGACAGGGTTTCTCTGTAGCTCTGGCTGTCCTGGAACTCACTCTAGAATAGGCTGGCCTCTTAACTCAGAGATCTGTCTGCCTTCCAAATGCTGGGGCTAAAGATGTGCCCACCATGCCCAGCTTCAGAACAACTTCTTAATAGACTATGTGTTTTAGTCACTTTAGGGGACATTGTTATTTTTTGAGACAGGGTGTCCCATTATAACTAAGTTGGTCTGAAACACTATGGGGCCCAGGCTGTCTTAGCCTCTCAAGTGATGGTATCATAGGTCTATCACCACACCAGTTTCTAAAGGTAACATCTTAAAGTAAAACATTTCCAACTGCCGGGCGGTGGTGGCGCACGCCTTTAATCCCAGCACTTGGGAGGCAGAGACAGGCGGATTTCTGAGTTCGAGGCCAGCCTGGTCTACAGAGTGAGTTCCAGGACAGCCAGGACTAAACAGAGAAACCCTGTCTCGAAAAAAAAACAAAAAACATTTCCAACTGCTGAAGGGCCCTTTAAACTCCAAAAAGTTGTCTTTGTCTTGTTTTCAACTCTCCTTTCAGAGCTCTTAACTTTGAGATACGGTCTTGAACTGGCTGAGGCTGATCTTAATGCTTCTTCCTCAGGAGTGCTGGATTTCAGTCCGATGTATGTGGTGCCAGGGATCAAAGCCCAAGCTGCATACAGAGCAGGTACGCTTACTGAAGCTTCATCCTCAGAACCCCCTTCCAGCGTTCTCTACTAACTTCTACCGGCAACCAGTGAAGGTTAATGGACAGCTGTATAAAGATCAGGTTTTTAGCCTGAGGATGTTGTTACACACCTTGCCAGCAGTGGAGATGCAGAGGCAAGTGAATCTCTTTAGTTTGAGGTGTGTTGAGTCTACTCAGCAAGTTCTAGGCTAGCTAAGGCTACATATTGAAACCCTGTCACAAAAAAAAAAAAAAAAAAAAAAAAGGTACTTTTAACTTTTGGCATTTAATACATATTTTAGGATAATCAGCATCAGAACTCACTTTTTATTACTGCCATTTGCCTTTATTGATGGGCACAAGGAAAGGGGGATTTAAATTAACTTTTTTCCCCAATAACTTTCCAAAGCCCATTTGATCAAAGCTTTGACAACTATGTTATATGTTAGCATCTTGGCTTCTTTATGTCAGTAGTTGAGACAGTGAAAAGACGTTTCAAGAAATAGAGCTGAAGGACCCCGGAAAGAACAATGGCAAGGCTCTGAGCTGTGGACCACCAGTTCACATAGGTGTAGTTAGACTGCAGGAGGAAAAAGTCAGCCACCTTCCTCATCCTGGCAGAGTTGTAGAAGCGCCACATGTGGAAAACATGGTTCTGCACCTTTCGAGTGCTGTCCTGTGGGAAGAAGGAGAGCCAATCTGGCTGCTGTTTGGGTCTCATCTTGCCCTGTGGACTTGATGACCACCCATTGTCTGCCCAGGCCTTGGTACCGGAGGAGCGCCATGTCATGCTGCATAATGATGAGCTGAAAGACTCAGCTCTTTTTGCCTATTTGGTTTTTATTATGAGTCCTCCCTCATTCAGGTGACACCCCCAAGAACACCAATACCATTACCTCGATGGCATCCAGAGTATCATTCAGCTGTTTTCTTTGACTCTGCTTATGATCCATCTCGGGCCCCTCATAGAAGACTCCGAAGTTGAGATACACTTGTATAGAACTGAAGCGATTCTGCTCATTTTTCAGACAAAGCTTATAGAAACCTGTAGGAATTCCTAGATCTCATTACCAGGTCCTCGGTGCTCCACACTGTCTCACACTTCCCCATAGACATAACTGTTCGCCAGTTTATTTTATTTTTTAATTTGAGGCAGGGACTCACTAAGTAGCTAAGCGTGGTCTTGAACCCAGAATTCTCATGCCTCAGCCTTTGAAATGCTGGGATGAGGGTCATGCACTACTACTTTTAGTTTGTTCTCTGGTTTCAAATTACTACTACAGCGGCTGTTTATTTAGGAAGTAACAAGCCCATTTTTGATGCAAAGTTCTTACCAGCAACTAAATATTACAACTACATTTTGCTAAATGATAACTCCTATATTAGATTAAAAATAGTTTTTCTCTTCCAACACTAATTCCTACTTTGTTTTTTGCTTTGTCTTGAGATGGGGGTCTCATTATGTAGCTATGAAGACCAGTGTGGTGGTTGGAGTGAAAATGACCCCATACGCTCATATATTTAAATGCTTGGTCTCTAGTTGAGAGAACTATTTTGGGAAGGATTAGGACATGTGGCCTTGTTAGAGGAGGTGTGTCACTGTAGGTGGCAGGGTATCTCTGTTTAAGAGTCCTGGCTGTCCTGGAACTCTGGAGACCAGGTTGTGGAGGTCCACCTGCTACTCCCTTCAGAGTGCTGGGATTAAAGGCTATTGCCACCACTCCCCAACCCTTATTTCTCAATTTCATAGAAATGTATGACGATTAGTATAGCTTTAGGAGATGCATACATACCCTTCTCTTGTGTAGCAAAGTTAATCTGGCCTCGTACATCCTGGGAAGTGTCAATAAGGAAACCCTGTGGGGTATGTGCCGTGGCAACAATGTGTCGGTCATGTGACATTCCGAGAGTGCGCTGAACCTTCCATCACCATGAAAAAAGAGAAAAGGCCCTACTACATCATTCAAACACCAGCAAGGTGGTAAGACTGATGCTGTATCTCAAGTATGAGGCCAGTGCCTGGGCTACATGAGACCTTGTGTCCCAGAGAGCCCCCACAACCAAAAAAAAGGCAACTGAAGTTACCTCTAACTTTAATATTAAGCTCCTTGGGTGGCATAAGCCCCTTTGGGTGTACTTGCCCAAGGGATACGCACCTTCCAAAAAGAAATAGAATTGTCTGGTTGCATAGACAAGCACTGAACTGGTTATTCTCCAGGTTGCTAGGATTAACACAAGCAGGAGACCTGACACTGTTCCCACTCCATCAACTCAAGTGATTTCATTTGAAATCTAGTATGGGACTCTTACTTCTCTGTCTCTGTCTCTTTCTGTCTCTCCATCTCTCTCCTTTCTTGACAGGGTTTCTCTGTGGTGCTGGCTGTCCTGGAACTCACTCGTAGACCAAGCTGGCCTTGAACTCAGAGATACCCCTGCCTCTTTAGTCCTCTGCTGGGACTAAAGATGTGAGCCCCACAATTATATGACTATTTTAGCAAGTGTTGTCTTTCCTCATATCAGAGGAAAGGTGAAGGTTGCCTCTCCTGAAGGAGCAAGGTTTTGTCCATTGGCTTGTACCTTCTAGTTCTAGACCAACCCATATGTTTTAGTTCCTGTTGCTGGCTATTCTATTCATCCAAGTCTCACCCAGAGTTGCTCTCTGAAGGTCCATTTGATTCACAAGTGGCAGCCACAGCCTCATAGAGAACCAGACCTTGGCTTCATCAAAAGCCTGGCTTACTTTATAAAAGGTATGGCCAGAGGCCTCCACGCACCTCATAGCTGAAGTAGAGGTAACCCATCTGGTTAGCAAATTGCCAGAAACATTCTGTGTCTCCTGGCTGGACCACAATGGCAAAGTCATTTCGATCAGCTCCACGGAAGAATGGCTGGTCCTTGGAGCCAGGTAGTGGATCTGTCTCTTGGCTCTTAGCAGAGGTCACTAGGCTTAGAACCACCAGCTCAGCCACAAGGAGCAAAGGGAGCATGCTGCCTTCCGTGGAGTCTTCTACAGGTGAGTTGCTCACAGTCCTGCAGAAAAGAAGTCAGACAAGCATCTGGCTAATCATTAATCCCACAAGCCAGTTGGGACTGCAATACAGGTGCCATGCACTACAAACCCCTCCCCCACCATGTTGGCCCACAGAAGGATTTTGCTTTCATCTCAAGTAGCTTGCCAGATCTAGATAACGGGCAAGAGAAAAGTACTTAAGCAGAAGAGAGCTATCCATCCACCTGTCCATCCTTGGAGGTGTTTTCTCAGTTCTCGATTCCTGTAGATTAAACATGTGGCAAGTTCATTTGCAGCCATTGTACATAGTGACAAAAGCTGGCTGGGACGAGGTCTCTCTTATAGCAAATGGCTAAGTGCCACTGACAGCCTTATTCAACACCAGGGTGGCATCTGGCTGACACATTTCCTGGCCTAGAGCAAAGCACAGAGCATAAATAGATACCAAAGACATTTTTCTCACTGATGGGGTACAGTGCAGGGTCTCCTATGTAGACCAGACTATTCTTTAAATATTTATTTTATGTATTTTATGTATTTTATGTCTGTATGTACATTGACACACCAGAATAGGGCACCAGATCCCATTGGACTAGTTATAGAGGGTTGTGAGCCGACACGTGTGTTCAATTCTGGTCACCCAGGACCTCCAGAAGAGCAGCCAGTGCTCTTAACCACTGAGGCTCTCTCCAGGCTGGTCTTGAACTCAGAAATCTGCCTGCCTCTGAGTGCTGAGATCAAAGACATTTGCCACCACACCCAGCTACATAAAAATTTTAATATATTAAGTACTGGCTACTTTTCTGTCAACTTGACATAAGCTATACTCATCTGACAGGAGGGAGCCTCAATTGAGAAAATACCTCCTCAAAAAACCAAAAAAAGAGAAAGAGAGAGAGAGAAAGACAGAGACAGAGAAAGAGAAAAAAATACCTCCATAAAATCAGGCTGTAGGCAAGCCTGTAGGGGAATTTTCTTAGTGATTGATGGGGAAGGGCCCACTCCGCTGTGGGTGGGGCCACTCACAGGCTGCTGGTCCTGGGTTCTAGAAGAAAACAGGTAGAGCAAAAACTGGAGAAAAGGTTCGTAAGCAGCCTCTGCGTGAGCTCCTTCCTGCAGGTCCCTGCCCTGCTTGAGGTCCTGTCCTGGTTTCTTTCAGAGTTGAGCTGTGATGCGATTCGATGTGCAGAAACCAAATAAGCCCTTTCCTCCCCAAGCCACTCTTGGCCCTGGTATTTATCACAGCAATAGAAACCCATCGTAAGGGTGAACAAGGTGGTCCAGCCTCCACTGACTCTCTCCTGCCTGGTCGGAAAGCTCTGAAGTTCTCCAAACCCTCTGAAAGATGAAACCTTCCCTCTTCTTTACTCATGACTTCTTTGGCACCCAGGAGGGAGTGCCAAAATCCACTTTTAAACTATTATTTATTCCAATTCTAAACCTATTACACATCCCAATCCCTCATGCCCTGCTCGTGGCTTCCACGCCCGCTGTGGCGGGCACTGGGCTCAGCATCTTACCATGCTTACTTTCACCCTCGCAGCACTGCCATCTACTGTTAGTGTTGGGGACACACACAAACCTGAGTAGCTCATGGTCCCACAGGAATAGTTGGCATAGCTGGAGTCGTCACGTTCTAAGGTGGTTTCTCAAATGGTTAGTTTCTAAACTCTGACTCCTGTAACTTTGTGTGTGTGTGGTGGTGGTGGTGGAGGAGGGTGTAAATAGGATCTCACAGTGTAGCCCAAGATGGCCCAGCATCAGCCCAAGAGGCTAACTTTTTTTTTTTTTTTTTTGTTTTTCGAGACAGGGTTTCTCTGTGTAGCCCTGGTTGTCCTGGAACTAACTCTGTAGACCAGGCTGGCCTCGAACTCAGAAATCCGCCTGCCTCTGCCTCCCAAGTGCTGGGATTAAAGGCGTGCGCCACCACCGCCCGGCACATTTTTTTTTTTTTTTTTTTTTTTAATTTTAGCCAGTCTATGATGGTTTGGGTAATAGTCGCAGGCATTTAATACTTGGTTCCCAGTTGGTGGTACTGTTTGGATAGGTTTATAAAGTATAGCCTTGCTGGAGGAAGCATGCCACTAAGGATGCGCCTCTCCTAGTTTCTCTGTGTATTTTAATGAACTTTTTTTGATACTGGGATTCACGCTATCCTGGAGTTCACTCTGTAGATCAGGCTGGCCCGTCTCTGCCTCCCAAGTGCTGGGATCAAAGCCGTGTACCACTATGTCCTGCTCTCTCTCTGCTCTGTGCTTGTTCAAGATGTGAACCCTGAGCTTCTGCTCCAGCTGCAATGTCTGCTGCTTGCTGCAATACCTTCCTGCCAGGATGGATTCCCTCCCCTCTAGAACCATAAGCCCAAGTTAACTCAAGTAAGTTGCTTGGGTCATGCTGCTTTACACCGACAGAAAATAAATTGATAAAGTCTTTAGGAAACAACTTACAGAACGGGGCAGTGGTGGCACACACCTTCATGTCAGCACTCGGGAGGCAGAGGCAGGCGGATCTCTGTCAGTTCAAGGCCAGCCTGGTCTACACAGCGAGTTCCAAGACAGTCAGGGTTACACAAAAAAACCCTGTCTTGAAAAGCCAAACCAAACCAAATAAACAATAGGGAAGGGCTACCATTCTCCTCAGTTGGTACAGTACTGAAAAGTTGCCATATGGGGAGGGGAAAAGGGGAGAGAGAGAGAGAGAGAGAGAGAGAGAGAGAGAGAGAGAGAGAGAGAGAGAGAGAGAGAGAGAGAGAAAGCATTAAAGCAAAATTAAAGCAAACAAAAACCACTAAACCTATCTATATTGGCACCTTTAAACCAAGAATTTCCCAGAATTCATCCCACTGGCTCCAATGGACATTGTCTCCACACCTGGGAGGCCCGGTGGCTCTTGGGAAGTTTTTAAGTCAGAGAACTCAGGACTACTTCATTCATTCCACATCTCCAGTCAAGTCCCACTGCCAGCACTGTCCTGTCAGGAGCCCTGTATGAGCACACTTGTCCCGTGGACATGACACATGCTGACTAGGGTATTTTGCCTCTCTAATTCATCCGTCTTACCCACCTCCCTAGAATGAGCCTTCTGATGATGGGTTTGAGGTAAGAAAGCAGGACTCTAATCAGGGCTGCAGGGAGGCCACCACTGGTGACAGCTACAACGCACCGCACCAAGCTGCTCTGGGTCTCACTACCTGTGGCTTCTCATGGTGGCTGGTAAGACAGCCGGAGTATCAAATGCCAGATACGGCTGACAGGGGCTAAAGCGCACTCTCCACATGTCAATCAAGTTAAAGACAAAACCAGAAGCTTCCACATGTCTCTAAGTTTGCCTTTCATTCACACAGCAGACAAAGTCAGGATCCTTTAGTCCCTAGATAAAGTGATACCTGGGGGAAAGGGACAAACAGAAGGAAAGTCTGTTACAGCACGTGTGGCTACATCCAAGGGCAACAAAGTGGCTTTGTACCAACTCAACAGCAGCCCAAGCTGAATCCACGCTGCGCTGCCATGAACCAGCTATAGAAACTTGAGAGAAGCAAGACTTTAATGAAGAATGCTACAAGTAGGAACAAGTCATTCTCATATTTAAAAAAAGATTACAGAAAACACTTTACTCAATTTTTTTCTTTTTTGTTTTTGCTAAAAAGACAGTCTGTAAGGATGTCTGAGAGACAGCAAGCACGACACAGTACAAAAGGAGGAGGGTATGTCAGAGTTTGGGGCAAGACATGAACAAAGCAAGACCAGGGAGGTGTGGGAGAAACTGTATCACAGAGTTAGCCATTATACTCAACAAATGATTTTTAAGCTTTAAAATTCCAGCATAAGGAAGAGTTCTGAGAAAGGAATGGGTAGGGGAGTGGGGGGTCTAAGCTTATCTACAATCACCATTTAACCAAAACCCACTCGTCCGACCCCGTGAGAGGTGAACCCGCATGCAGCCCAGCACTTGTCAGCACGGTGCCAAGGCAGGCAGGTCCAGGGGTAGACACAATTGGCTGAACAGTTTTTTAAAAGGAATCTGATTCCATGGGGACTGAAAAATCTCATCTGGGCTCAACACATGGAATTCCTTTGTACTTGAGTCAGAAGCCAAAACTCAAAGAGGCTTAAACTCATTCCCGATAATGCTCACATTTCTGGTTTTCACAGGTCATGAGAGCATATGTGCTCCTAATGGATTCCACCATTTCTTAGAAGATTGGATGGATTACGAGGGATTCAAATTGAAGCAAACCACTAAAGGGAAACACTAATGATATTCTGGCACTGCACAAGCTGTGTGCCTGCCTGTCGCCTCTGCCGCGGCCATGGGCAGGCCTGGCCTTGCTTCTTGGCTCCATGATCTCCATCAACAGTGACGGGAGTGTCCCAGGACCTCCCAGGACAGAAGGAGGTTGCCACAATTCTCATCTCAGTCCAGCTTCTGGAAGAGTCATCAGAGCATGAGGGACGATGGTTGAGAACCATATTCTTGAGAGTCCTGTGGCTATGAAACCCTTTTTCAGTTCATGCCAAGTTTTTTCATGGTCCGCCAGCGATCCTTAATCATCACAGCTGTTCGGTTAACAAAGGGGTAACTTTTAGAAATGGCGGCCCAGTTGCCTTCACCGTACTTCTGCACCCCGTCCTTCACCCACTCGCTCTCTTCGATGGTCCACTTCTGCAAAAGAAAGCCAAACGACTTGTCACAACGTGTTGCCACTTACTCTTTCCCAACATACTAATCAAATCAAACTCAAAAATCCTGAGCATGCTCTGCACCCAATAGCAAGGGTAACAACAAGGTACAAGCTGAGTGTGGTGTCACAGCACAGGGAGGCAGAGCAGGTGGATCTCTGTTTCAAGGACAGCCAGAGTTCCATGGAGACACTGTCCAAACTACAGTACAAAGAGCAAACCAACACTGTAGGTCTAGACAGTAATTATCGATGTTCTGACATATCATTCTTTATTGCTAATCATGGTATGGGCTTGGACAGACAGCTCAGAGGTCAGGAGCACTTGATGATCTTGGAGAAGACCCTGGTTTGGCTTCCTATATTTGCATGGTAGATCACAACCATCTATAAACTCTAGTTTAAGGAGATCTCATGTCCTCCTCTAGCTCCCTGGGGCACTGTATACACATGGTACACAGACATACATGAAGCCAAAACACACAGGAAAAAAATCCCCCCAAACTAAAAAAAAAAATCTCCAAACTCTAAAACCACTGGAACTTAAAAGTAAGGAAAGAAGTAAACGGAGCAGGGCGCAGCTCAGTGCACAGTGCTCGCCAGGCGAGTGTGAGCCCTGGGTTTACCTCCTGTATCAAAAATCAAAACAACAAAATCCAGAGTTTGAGCCTAGCTGGAACTACCCTGAGAGGTCTTTTTGGCAGGTGCATGGGTAAACTGCGCCTGAGAAGGGGACTTGTTTTACTGATTCTTGTAAAACTCACATCAGAAAACACTCTTAAGGGAGGGAAGCAACAGTTAGGAGAGTGCATGGCTGTCTCCCCAGAGGACCTGGTCCCAGCATCCACATGGCAGCTCACAACCATCTCTGGCCTCTCAGACACCAGGCAAGCACATGGTTCACAGACATACCAATTTTGGCTTCCAGCACCAGTACCAGGTGGCTCTCTCTCAGTCATCTGTAACCCAGTTTTGAAGGATCTGACTCTGGTCTGGATGCTATGAGCAGTGCAGTCACATGTGTAAGCCCCCACACATACATAATTCAAAACGAAATCTTAAGTGTAGGCAAAACATCCACACATCAAGTTTTAAATTACCTGCTTTCTTGTTAAATTGGATGACTTGTCTTCACTTGGTGCTGTTGGAAAACATGTAAAGTATATTCAGTTTAGAGTTTACATGAAGAAAACATAAGAGTATCCCCAAAAGCAAACTCGGTTTAAATTTTGAAAGCAGCTGGAAATGCAGCTCAGTGGTAGTGACTGTCTAGCTTCAAAAGGCGGAGCTGGATTCCCAGAACCATAAAACCAGCAAGCAACGGATTTCACTACTGTTGAGAATAGAAAGGACGTCACTGAAGAGTGACCCCTTTTTGTCCTTTGATTGCAGTCACCTGAGGCTCTGAGACCCTGTACAAAGAAACGCTTTACAAAGAGGCTGCCAATAAATTCTGTGGGATTTTGTTTTTTGTTTTATTTCAGACAGGGTTTCTCTGTGTAGCCTGGCTGTCCAGGAACTCACTCTGTAGACTAAGCTGGCCTCGAACTCAGAGATTCACCTGCCTCTGCCTCTGCCTCCCGAGTGCTGGGATTCAAGGCGTGCACCATCTCTGCCTGACCAACACATTATGATTAATGACGAGACTTCAAGTTCTTTACCAAAACTATTATTTTCTAAATCCACTGAGGAACTAACACATAAAAAAGTTCAGTGTACAGCTCAGTGGTAGTGTGTCTGTATAATATGTACAAGGGGCTAAATTCAATGGCCAAATCTCAAAATAAAAATTTAGGGCTGGAGAGACAATTCCTATTTCAGAGTCACCTCAAGTTTGGTTTGCAGTCCCTGCATCAATCATTTGTAACACCAACCTTGAGGGATCTGACAGCTCCTTCTGTATTTTATCACTGAGGTCACATGCACAAGTCCACACACATATACATAATTAAAAATAAAATCTTAGAAAGAATTACTATACATGGGTATCTCTCTCTCTCTCTCTCTCTCTCTCTCTCTCTCTCTCTCTCTCACACACACACACACACACACACACACACACACACACACACACAAATTCTCATTTACAACCTGTTGATAACTACTGTTCAGAAATACTTTACTGTTTTCTGGCTGGTGAGATAGTTCAATGGGTAAAAATGCACCTGGCCAAGTCTGATTACCTGAGTTCAATCTCCAGGGCCCACTTGGCAAAAGAAAACCAGTTCCCCCAATTTCAATCCATGGCATTTTTTTCTTAACCTCTCAATATGTAGTCTTGGCTGGCCTGAACTCAGAGAGAACCTCCTGCCTTTGCCATAGAAATGCTCAGATTAAAGGCATATGTATGTCACCAGGCCCAGTCTAGATGAAGGTATTTTAAAACTTTTTTTTATTACAATAGAATATATTTTCATTTTCTAAGCACATGTGTGTGCACACTCAAATCAAGGCTGGTGTGTGAGAAAGCTGGTACTCTACTTCGACTGTGTGGCTTCTGAAGACTCAACTTGGGTCCACTGGCTTGGCAGCTGGCCCTCTTGGAGGGTAATTCTTTTTTTTTGTTTTGTTTTGGTTTTTTTCTGTTTTTCGAGACAGGGTTTCTCTGTGTAGTCCTGGCTGTCCTGGAACTCACTCTGTAGACCAGGCTGGCCTCGAACTCAGAAATCCGCCTGCCTCTGCCTCCCAAGTGCTGGGATTAATGGCGTGCGCCACCACCGCCCGGCTTGGAGGGTAATTCTTAAGGACAAAACCTTTGGAATTTGGGAATTATTGTTGCTATTACAAGTCTTTACAACCCTACAAATGAAGATTTAGCTCTTATCTATTTCTATGAGAATGTACAATATGAGTCTGGCAGTGGTGGTGCATGCTGTTAGTCCTAGCACTTCGGAGGCAAAGGCAGGTGAACCCCCATAAGTTTGGGGCCAGCCTGGTCTATAGATTGAGTTCCAGGATAGCCAGGGCTACACACAGAAACCCTGTCTTGAAAAAAAGCAAAACCAGGGGCTGGAGAGATGGCTCAGAGGTTAAGAGCACTGGCTGTTCTTCCAGAGGTCCTGAGTTTAATTCCTAGTAACCACATGGTGGCTCACAACCATCTGTAAAGGGATCCGATGTTCTCTTCTGGCCTGCAGGCACAGATGTAGGCAGAATGATACACACACACACACATCATTATATATATACATATATATATGTGTGTATATATTAGGCAGAATGATACACACACACATATCATTATATATATACATATATGTGTGTATATATGTATATATATGTATATATACACACATATACATATCATTATATATGTCTATATATAATACACACATACATACAAACACACACATATATATACATATATATATAATTTGTGAGTTCCCCCACCCAACAAAACAAAACCAAACCAAAAGCAAACCCAAAATAAACACAACAAACAAAAAGCAGACTACATAGTAGGAAAGAGTCTAATGCAAATGCCAAGATCGTCAGAAGTATACAGAAAGTAAAATGTCCTGTCCTGTACACACATGCACAGAAACTGGTAAGACAACTTCTTCCCCCACCCCCTCGGATGGCGATGTAGCACAGCACACACACAAAAGAGGTTTTTATTTAAAAAATACAGGGGCCTGGGAGACGGCTCAGCAGGAAAAGGCACCACTGCCAAATGTAATAACCTGGATTTGATCCCTGGGACCTAGGTGGTGGGAGAGCCCTGCAAGTTGCCCTGACTCCTCCATGCACACACGCTACCTCCACACCCTGAACAATAAACAAACAAACACACAAATAAAATGTAATTACTAGTTTTTTAAACACAAGAGACCTAGCACTCAGGAGACAGAGACAGGTGAGTTCAAGGCCAGCCTGAGTTTTATAGAGTTTCAGGCCAACCAGGGCTATGTACTGAGAGGCCCTATTTCCAAAACAAATAAATAAACAAAAAGGAACAAATAGGTGTGCTGGTGGATGCTTCCAATCCCAGAGGTTTGGAAGCAGAGGCTCAGGAGTTCAAGGTGAAACTCTGTCTCACCACCAAGAAAACAAAAAGGACCAACGCCTGGAAGGCTGAGATATGAAGATCCTAAAATTAAGACCAGCCTGGGCTAGCAAGACCCTCTTTGCAAACAAAACCAAGCAATCTGATTCCAAATGAGATCAGGGAGTCACTGTCTAACCAGGAGGCAGAGGCTTCTGCAACACCAACCTGACACTCAACACATATCACACTTCAGCAAGCATCTGCAAGAGGGCAGAAAGAACCTGGGGGCTTACCCTGAACTTCAAACAGCTGGTCCTCTTCCGTCCAAACTTCTTTTTCTTCAAGCCCGTTAGGGCTGTTCCACTTGTCTTTGGATGCTCTAGGGGAAAACACTGAGAGTGAGCCAGGAAACACTCTCTCCCCTCCACCCACCACATGGAACTCAGCTCACTTTCAGAACATACTTGGGATTTACCATGCAATGCTCAAATTCACTGTCATTTGTCCAGGCATCTCCATACATGGACATGTCCCAGCATGCAGGGCCAAGTGTCAAACTGGGCACTGTGTCAAGTCCAACACCACACTGCCATCTCCCTCAAAACTTTTAATTTTCTCCTTTGTTTAGTTCTTCATTTTGTTTTTAGATAGGGTGGTACTCTGAGCTCTCAATCCTCCTGCCTCACCCTTCAGAGTGCTGGGATCCTCAGCAAGGTATCCATCAACACAGCCAGTCTTTGGGGCTCCTTTAAAGATCTCAGCACGTCTCCAACTTTGAAGGTGCAAGCTCTTCCCTCCCCTTTGCAGGGACACCCTCTACTCCTGTATTTACACTGACTTTGGTAGTCTACTTACTCCTGGAGTCAAGCTCAAGTTCAGTAGCCTGTTCTCCCCACTACGGCAACATCACAAAAGTGTATAGATTAGGCACAGTGGCCCATACCTGTAAGAGTACTTGGGAGACTGTGATGGGGAAATCACAAGCTCAAAGCTGGGCTGAAATACATATACTTGACTATTTAAACAACAAAAGCAGCACACTTCCTCTCTATGGTCTACGAAGCCAGGACATCTCCTGCCTTGTCTACAGCACATGCTACACCTACAGCAGTGGTTCTCAACCTTCCTAATGCCGAGACCTTTTAATACAGTCCCTCACGTCGTCGTGACCCCCAACCATAAAATTTTCGTTGCTATTTCATGACTGTAATTTTGCTTCTGTTATGAATTGTGAATATCTGAGATGACCCCTGTGAAAGGGTCCTTCAACACCCCCTCCACCCCCCAAGAGTTGAGAACAACAGGTTGAGAACTGCCGACCTACAACACCCAGGCTGCTCTGCTCCTATGAGTTACTTACTACCCCACTAGAAGTCTCTTCCTGGCTCAGGAAAATTATGTCTTTCAATGCCATAAAAATCAATCTTTTTCCTTTGTTGGCAGGGTTCAGTTGCTCAAACTGGCCATGAATGTGCTACATCATCAAAGAAGATCTTAATTTGCCAATCTTCTAACCTCCACCAAGGGCTCTAGTAAGAGGCCTTTTATGGCTGAGGACCAAACCAAGGGGTCCATGCGTGCCAGACAAGCACCCCATCAACTGAGCTTCATCCTAACCTAAGCCACCGATCCCAACACAGAAAGCCTCTGCTCCTTCTTATCTGTCAGTCTGAGGCCACACAGCGCTAGTTACACCATGGCTTAAAATAACAAAGCTAGTCAAGACAAGCCCCACCCCCCCTTCCTCTTTTGTAGATTTCCTAATTATCAAACCATGTAGCTGAGACAAATGATAGACAATGTGTATCCTGCTTAATTTGGGTTAAATCTAGAGAATAATTTACTTGAAACAAAGTGACATTTACAAGCCTCTTTCTTTTCCGTTTTACTGCGGATCACTATCTACAGACAGACAGGTAACAGGTTACTAAGTTCTCTACTTTCCCAGCCCTCACAGGAAGTCAGCTTGAGCCTTGGTTCCTTGCCAGTCTCCATTCCCTGGAACTGCTGCTCTGCCCTCTCTGCAGACTTCAAAGACTGGTTGTTAGGAACCTGTCTCCGGCTCTCAGCACTGCCTGTTGTACAGATGATTCAGGAGGGATTGCCTGGAGCCTACACACCCGTGTAACATGCCCTGTCACTGCAGCTGCCCACTTCTCCCATGTGGAAGGGTCCTCCTAGCTGTCAGGTAGCTGTGTGGCTCAGGGAAAGTCAGGCCATTTCTGGATCCCTATGTTCCTCACTGATTAAGTTTCATGAACAGTGGTCTAGCAGGGACTTGTTAACTAGCCTGTGGCTGCTGGGTTTTGCTCTTGAGGCTTTGGTCCCTCTTCTCTTCCAAATGAACAAACCTTAACTTCCCATTGGCCTACATACATTTGGGGGATGTCAAACCTTAAATATAAGAATCCCTTTTATGTGATCAATAAACTCCACGAAAATATCTATCATGTAAAGGTGCTTCAGGGGTAGAAAAAGTCTAGGTTGTAATGGCCTTGCCTTTCAGGCTCTTTCCTCTACCTGCCTTTCCCTGAGTCTTTCTGCCCCTGGTTTCCCCAAGCTTTCCCTGGTTCCCTGTAGCTGTCACCCGCTTCCTACCCTCCCCTCTGTGATGCCTCACAGGCCTGGGAACATAAAGTCTGTAACTGTGACCCTCAGTTTAAGAAGCTGCCTGACTGGGCGGTGGTGGTGCAAACCTTTAATCCTAGCACTTCGGAGGCAGAGGCAGGCAGATTTCTGAGTTCGAGGCCAGCCTGGTCTACAGAGTGAATTCCAGGATAGCCAGGGCTACACAGAGAAACCCTGTCTCGAAAAACCAAAAAAAAAAAAAAAAAAAAAAAAAAAAAAAAAAAAAAAAAAAAAACCGAAAACAAACAAATAAACAAAGGAGCTAGCTGCCTGCCTGCAATGTCCTCAAGATCCGGCAGCTCCTTGTGCTGCCCTCTCAACACTAACACCAGGGTTTCCACGGCCACAGACAAGCAGCGGCACTGCCAGACTGCTCTCCACAATCCACCTGCTGCCTTCCTGCTCTCTCAAGGCCAGCCCCACATTTGTTCCACAGGATGCTGTCCACCTAAGACTTGTATGAGCAGGCTCAGGAACTGCCCCCAAGCTCCCAGGGTCCCTCACACTTCCTCAGGAAAGACTCATGGGACAGTGTTCTCAGCTTTGCAAGCCTTGCTGTTGTCTGTCAGCACTCCTTGTTTCCCAGCCAGAGTACCACATCAGCCATGGACAAGTCCTACCTGCTGGATGTGGCTATGTCGTTAAACTCTACTGCAGGAACAAGTGGCTGGTGGCTTTCTGTCCACCTTAACCCTTACCCCCTTACCGCAGTGTACCCATCCCGCTTCATACCCCGGACATACACAGCACTGGGTATGCCTGCAACCTTCACAGACTCCGACCTATCATCCTACTGCATCCTGCATGTACGTTTCTTCATCTGCTCACGGCAGGCAGTGTCTACAACTCACAGGGGGGTTGTGAGGTATAAATGGGTCACATATCAAGCAAGGATGAAGTGTGAAGGGCTGCCAGTGACTTGTTTCTGAATGTAAGAGTACACACAGCCCAAGGAAATCATGTAATCACATGCCATAGCCTTTCACAGTGCAGGTCAGAACAGGGTCTCCAAACGATCACAATACACAAAAGTGTGAAGAGATGGCAATGGCCTTGGGAGATCAGTGTGGCACAGGACTTACAGCAGGCACAGCTACACAAGAGTTCATGGAGAAGGGGAGAGTTTCAGAAGAGAAACTGGTATATGTGGCTTCAGCTGCTGTGTCAACATCATGCAGCTTAAACCCCAGCTTTAGACCCCAAACACCCATGTTTGCTACTTTCAGCTGTGTGACATCAGGTGAACTAGTAACTTTTCTGAGCCTTCCTCATCTATACAATAGGGCTAACACCATCTCACGGAGTGAGCACAGCAGATTCCATAAGCTAACATATGGAAGTGCTTGAGCCCAGAAAACACTGAAGTTCCTCTCCCCTTGGAAGCACCAATGGAATTGACAGGCAACAATGGAAGGTGACAGTCCACTGTGGGAATGAGAGGAAGTGAATGTACAGCAGGAGAAACAGCATGTTCAGAGAGCACAAGCAAACCAGTGCCTAGAGGGTGGTTCCACACAGGCACAAAGGGCAGCAAGACTCAAAACCTGGGCTGGGAGTCACGATGGCCATAAAATTAATACAGTTAACATATTCTAACCACTGACCTACAGCAGCTAGCAGAAGATGGCAGATTAGAAAACCTTTGCTGAATTTGCTGGGTCTCAAATGCTCATGAAAGGTATACAACTACTCACTGGTCTTTCATAAATAGCAAGTATAATGAGGCCCAACTCAGACAAGTTTCACAAGTAAGACTGGTATTTCATCATTGAGACACTTGGGTCAACAGGCAGAAGGCTTAGAAGCCTTCCTTCCTTACTCATGCCCTAGGGCAGGGCCCTGCAGCCTCCAGCAGGCTCCAGAGCAGGCAGGGACCACCTGCCACACTGTCACTCCCTGCTTCAGTCTCTCTCATTCTAGCAGTCTGAGCAGCCTTGGTGGAATAGCTTAGCTGAAGATTACTTCATTCATGGAAGTAAAACCAGGCCCAACCAGGCCCGCCAACCAGCCCCCAAACTGCTACAAAGAAGGTCTTCATACTTGGGGTTCTTCTCCTCTGTGTGGGGTTGGCTGAGAGCTCTGGACTTGGACGGTGATGCTGACATGGCCTCCCGGGAGGCGTTGAGGCCTGGGCTGGGCTCAGTGCTCTGGCTGTCCTCCTCCAACACCAACCTGCTTATTGTCATGCGATTGTTCCTGGGCTGGCGGTCTGAGCCTCCCTCACCCTCAGCAGGAGCTGAACTTTCATTTGCATCTTTCCTGGGTCTCTTGTTTTTGTGGGTTGGTGATGATGGGGATGCTAGATTAGGAAGTACCAGATCTTTCTGGTCCAGTTTTGCAAAAGCCGCCTCTGAGTCTTGTGCAGTAGACAGAGCTTTGAAAGCTGCCTTCAGAGTCCTGACTCCGATGGTGGTTGGAGGGGTCCGAGGTTGTCTGCAAATAAAGCACACACAAGACAGTCAGTCTCCTCAGTGTGCAAACACACCTTAGAAGGCAGGACTTTTGCCGGGCGGTGGTGGCGCACGCCTTTAAACCCAGCACTTGGGAGGCAGAGACAGGTGGATTTCTGAGTTTGAGGCCAGCCTGGTCTACAGAGTGAGTTCCAGGACAGCCAGGGCTACACAGAGAAACCCTGTCTCGAAAAACCAAAAAAAAAAAAAAAAAAAAAAAAAAAAAAGAAGGCAGGACTTTTGTAAAATATAAGGCTTCAAACAGAGGGCTCCTCAAGATTGTCAAAATAAGAACAAGCCAATACAGAAAACATGGGGGAAGACAGGCTTCTTCCTTTAGACAGACAGCTCTTGTTTATAAAGCCTTTCACTTAATGAGCACAAATCTAAGTTGTATCAAATTTAAATTCCAAACAGGAGAACCTTGCAGGAACCATGGTCACCGTAGTCTGTGTGCTGTCAGCCCATTTAGTCTGTAAGATCAAAGCAATGTTTTGCATCATGTAAGAGCTGAGCAGTGCCTGCCAACCTCATATCTACTTGGGCAACCAACTGAAGGTGCTACAGTCTCACTGCAAATCTCCACTTCCTGCCATCCTGGTCCAGCCCTCATATGAGAAGCAATGAGTAGGTATATTCACAGTATACTTAGAAGCAGCGTCTTGAGAAAGTGGTGGGCCATGTGGTCTGGAAGCAATGTGACCAAGTTTTACAAAAATTTTATTGATTCCTGGGAACAAGTGAGTTTACAGTAAAATCTGTCAGGAAAGGGCAAACTGGCAGCCTGAAGGCCAACCTCCACTGATATGTGTGCCATACTGTCTAACACATGCAAAGTTGTTGTTTAAAACCAACATTCAAAGGTTGGGAAATCTAGCTCAGAGGTTCAGAGTGCTTGCTGCTCTTGCAGAGGACCCAGGTTCAGTTCCCAGCACCAACATCAGGTTGCCCATCATCAGCTCTGTGTAAACCCAGCTCCAGCTACTCAGATCCCTCTCCTGGATCCCACAGGAACCCATATGCACCATGCACACACATGCACACACTCAAAATAAAAAACCGTGTCCAAAACTTGACAACTCTAACCATAAAAAAAGAACATTTCACACACACAAAATCTGAACTCATTGTGGAATGCTCAGACACTCTTCACAAAGTAGCAATTGAACAGGAAACCTTGTCTCTCCTTGTTAGTGTCCTGCATTGGAATGTCTTTTTTTTTTTTTTTTTTTTAAAGATTTATTTACTTATTTTATGTATATGAGTACAGTGTCACTGTCTTCAGACACACCAGAAGAGGGCATCAGATCCCATTACAGATGGCTGTGAGCTACCACGTGGTTGCTGGGAATTGAACTCAGGACTTCTGGAAGAGCAGTCGGTGCTCTTAACCACTGAGCCATCTCTCCAGCCCCGGAATGTTTTATTTTAGGACCCATTTGGCCCTCTGTATTTCAAGCCAGGGTGCTATGATTTAAATATGGTTTCAGTGAGTCACATGTTGACATTTAACTCCTGGTTTAAAGATAGAGCCCCAGCAAGTAACTAGGCTAATCCTAAAAGGCCGTCAGGACACAGCCCCCTAGATTAACGACCAATGTACTCAGGACCAGGGGAGACAGACAGAGACAGACACACATACTCCTTCACCATCCGCTGGCTGCCAACAAGAAGGCCAAAGGCCATCCTACATATGGACCCTCACACCTCTAAAATTATGGCTATATAAAAATGTACCAGGGCTGGAGAGATGGCTCACCTGTTAAGGTTAGGCTCACAACCAAAAACATAAAAACGTTCCCTCTACCCCTGCAGGAATCTACCCTTTGGTTTTCATGTTAAATTACCAGACTTGAGATTCAGACTTGTCTTCCCTTCCTTCCTTTTCTTTGACATCTGCAACCAGTTCTTTTCATTTATTTTTGAGACAGGTCTCACTATATATAGCTCAGGCTGGCCTCTAACTCAGAGCCTCTTGCCTCTGTCTCCCAAGTGCCGGAATAAAGCTATGTGCCACCAGAGGCAGGTAGATCTGAGTTCAAGGCCAGCTTGGTATACAGAGGAAGTTTCAGGACAGCCAGAACTACACAGAGAAACCTGTCTTCCCCCACCAACTCTCCCCACCCCCTCCCAAAAGCTATGTGTCACCATGCCCAGCAGCTATCCAGTCAGGCACTCAGCTCAAACTGAAGTCCTAACACATGAGAAGCTGAAGGAGTATTGCTGAGTTCCTGGCTACAAAGTCAGATGGGGTGGAGGTAGAGGGGGCTGACCCACAAGTTACGGGTGAGGCAGAGAAGTAAAATCAGAACCTTTGGGGAAGTGCCAATCGGGACCGTCACAGACCACAGGCAGCTAGTTTCATTTCCTAGGCCATGTTCTCTGCCTCTCAAAGTGTGGTATGCCAATAACCTGGTAATGTCAGCAAAATGTCTCCCCCACAACCACAAAAGGGCATCCTCACCTTGGAGGCTCTCTGAGTGGTTTTTCCACTGGCTCTGGGTGCTTTTCTTCCCTCACTGTACTTGAAGCAGCTGATTCAGATTTCAAAGCTTTTTTAGCCATCTAGGAAAGGAAGGGAGTCATCAGAAGAGGAAGCCATGAAAGCTCACTTAGTGTCTGCTTCTTTCACCAGTCACACCTGACACATAAGCAATGCATTTACAGATCCAATCCAGGCACTGGCTGGAGGACAGATGGGAACAGCATGAATCGGGGCACCCTCAGACTTCTCTTCCTCATCTTGAAACAGAACAGCAGCATGGCCACAGCAGCCCCTCCACAGATGGCTAGTGCACTGAGAGCTCTTATGCTGCACCCTTGTCCTTCTCACCTCAGTCCCAATCCAGCTCCTGGTTTCCCAGTCTCTTTTGGAGTCTTCCCTTACTTCTTAAAAAAATATTTATTTTCACATATATGTGCACATGCTTGCCTGAGTTCATGTGTACCACACGCTCACAGAGGCCAGAACCTAACCTGGATCCTCTGCAAAAGCAGCAAATGCTCTTAACCCCTGAGCTATCTCTCCAGGCCCCTCCTATTTTGATTTTTTGAGGCAGGGTCTCGGCATACAGTTCTCGATGGCCCAGTACTCACAAGATAGACCAGACTGGCCTTGGACTTGCTGTGCCTTTCCTGCTTGTTTCCCAGGTGCTGGCATTATAGGGATGTGCCACACAATGCCTGGGTCAAACAGGTTTTTAAAACTTAGGGTAACTTTTAGTTTGTGTATATAATTTTTATTAACTCTATCCCCACAAATGTTTTGTCTTACTGACAGCTATATGAAAACCATTACTAACACTACACAGGAAGCTCTAGGCAGGACATTCTTGCCTAACTCTGTCCTTCTGTTTTCCTCTTACTCTACGTGTTAGACTGTTCCATTCATTTCAGATACAATTCTATCCTCATGTAAGCAGAGTATGCCCCACGCACTGCAAATGTAAAGAAATGCATTGGCGCCTAGCATCCAGATACTTCCTGCAAACTAGCCCACCTACCTGCCTTACAAGTGATGGAGATTTGTCAAACAGCTGATAGAATCTATCACTGACACTAAACTACTAGGCCTTAAATCCACCATTACAATAGGCAATTTCTAACATCATCAAAATCCCCTACTTCACTCCCTCTTTTTTGGGGGGTGGGTGGGGGGGTGGGGTGCTGAAGATCAAACCCAGAAACTTTTTACATAACTGCCTTACTGTACAGAACAGTGGTGTGCTTCACCATGCCATCTCTTGAGTTCAACTAAAGGCTGTCTTTGTAAGACCAGTACAGCACAGTGGCCCACACTTTTAATCCTAGCACTCAGGAGGCACTATCATAAAGGTGGATGTATGTGTGTTCAAGGCCAGCCTGGGTTACATATCTTTCCAGGCAAGCCAGGGGTACATGGTAAGACCCTATCTCAGAGGGGTGTGGGTAAGGCAAGAGAATCACTCTGCAGTTAAGAGTGCTGGATGCTGGGCTGGAGAGATGGCTCAGTGGTTAAGGGCACCGACTGCTCTGCCAGAGGTCCTAAGTTCAATTCCCAGCAACCACATGGTGGCTCATAACCATCTAATGGGATCGGATGCCCTCTTCTGGTGTGTCTGAAGACAGCTACAGTGTATTCATACAAATAAACTAAATAAGTCTTTAAAAAAAAAAAAAAAAGTGCTGGATGCTCCTGTGACCCAAATTTGATTTTCAGCACCTATATGGAGGCTCAAAACACTATCTCCAGCAGTCTCAGGGGATCTGACACCTTCTGGCCTCTACGAGCATCACACAAATGTGGTGCACAGGTATCTGTACAAGCAAAGCACAAAATGAGAAGGGGGGGGGGGAACCTCTCAATTTGGCTCGTGTGGACTGTGTCACACTTTCAGCCTCTCCTTCCCTACCTCACACACCAACTCCCATCACCTCTCAGCTCAGACTCCGCTGCTGTAGGAAACTGCTGTAGGAAACGCGTGGATTATAAGAGAATGTGCTACTTTAACTATGATCCTGGTCACATGTAACAGGATATAAACGCAGGTAAAAGAAACCAGGTAAGTCCCATGTGCCACAGGCAGGAGCTCATCTTAGGCCTCTCACAGGCATTCAGGGCTATGCATATAACCCAGTCTCTGTCACACACTCTTTTCACTTCTAAATTTCCATTCCCACTCATGCTCAAGGACCCAAACATGACTATAGGAACTGAGGAGGACAAGGCACACCGTGAGGAGGTAAGGCTCTGTGTCATCCAGGTGGCTCTCCAGGAAGCGCAGCATCTTCTGCTGGAAGATCTCATAGGAAAAGTTCTGGATAACAGGGTGGGCCAAGTTCTTTTCCCGGATAATGCTCAGGAGATCAGTTCTTAGCTTCTACATGGAAGATTGACAATTGCAACAGGATAAAGAAGAGAACAATAAACATCAGGGCTGAGCTGGGACAGTACACCACCAAAACATTTGTAATGCTGTCCAGCAATTCAAAGGACTGTTGACTAGCCGCGGTCCAGCCATGCTGGGTTACTATGCAGCTAGTGATGAAAAGGGAAGAGCAGCTTCACTGTGTGTTAATAGAAAATCCCTTGCTATAGGATCGAGAGGAAGAAGTCTAAGTGTTCAAATCAGTGTAGAATCTGTCTGTGTCCTGTCTGCAGACGAAGGACACAATGGGTTTATGTGCACACATATCAGACTTGCTGGTAGATGGTATCTCTGAAAGGGTGAGACTGACAATAGCTGCCTCTGAGAGCAGCAACAGGCGAAGGCCAGACAAGGGAAGTTTCACTCAGCTCTTTTGTCACTCCTGGCTTTCTTACAACTTAAGTTTTATTATTATATATATGTATATGTGTGTGTGTGTGTGTGTGTGTAATAGCACAAGTGTGGAGGTCAGAGGACAGGCAGGTCTTGGGTCCTGGGGATGGAACTCAGGTTCCCAGGCTTGACGTCAAGCACCTTTATCCAATTTTACAGACCCTTAGAATACTTTTTGAATTTTGTACTACATACTAGCTCTTCAAAAATCAAGGGACTTTTGCCAGGCATGATGGTACTTGAGAGGTAGAGGCAGACAATATCTGTTAGTCTGAGGGCAGCCTGGTCTACTTAGTTCAATAATAGCCACAGCTACATAGAGAAACCTTGCTTCAAAACAACAAAAAGGGATAAAGTGGGCTGTGCACGTGTCTGGTGCAGGGTTCACACCCAGACATGTTAGATAAATGCCTTACCATTGAACAACATTCCCCAACTAAAATTTACATTTATAAAATAATTTGTGGGAAGGGAACACAACTGAGGATGTAGTTCAAAATGACCCCACCCTTTTGACAGGAAATGGAGATATTAAGTCCTTCCCAAAGTGGCCTTCCAAGCCTGCAGGGCTAGCTAGCGTTTATAGTCTCATACTTTTTGTTGAACATCTGGTTATCAACTACTTAAATGTTCTATCACAAAGCCAACAGAACAAGGAAGATAAGTAGCTTGAAAAAAACTGAATCTTGAAAGGCCAGTCTCAGATACTGAAGCCAGAGTCAGAGTCGCCTTAAATATAAAAACAGGACCTGAAACATGTTCAAGCAATCTAACTGTGTGGCATAAACTAGCCTTGAACTAGCTATAGCCCAAGGCAGTCCCCAGACTTGCAGTCCTTTTGCCTCTCTGAGTGACAGAAGAAGGAGAAGCAGAGCAGTAAGAGACATGTGGAGGGACCCAATGGCAGAGAAGTTGGGTTGAGCTAGACACTACCTGAGAGATGGCCCAAGCAAACAGGCCAACAGCCTTATACTATGCAGATGTCTCTGTGTATTTATTATTAAAACCCCAAGTGGGACCCCAAAAGCCCCATAAGCAAAAGCTCTGAGAGCTTGGAATCAGACAAGATGTTGGGTTTTTTTTTTTTGTTTGTTTGTTTGTTTTTGTTTTTTGTTTTTTGAAGACAGGGTTTCTCTGTGTAGCCCTGGCTGTCCTGGAACTCACTCTGTAGACCAGGCTGGCCTCAAACTCAGAAATCCACCTGCCTCTGCCTCCCAAGTGCTGGGATTAAAGGTGTGCGCCACCTCCGCCCGGCCGATGTTGGGTATTTTAAAAGTGAATACTTAGATAATTTCTTCTTCTTCCTCCTCTTCCTCTTCTTCTTCTTCTTTTTTATTTTAATTTTTTATTTTTATTTATTTTTTTTTGGAGACAAAGTCTCACTCTGTAGTTTTCTGGCTCGCCTAGAATGCACTATGTAGACCAGGCTGGCCTTGCAAACATCTACCTGCATCTACCTCCCCAAGTGGTGGAGTTAACAGTGTGTCTTACCACATTTGGGATAGAGGACATTGCTAACAAAGAACCCTTCTTCATTACTGCTCCACAAAAACCAGTGAGAAGGATTAAGTCACAGGAATAAAAATATATCAAATTTACCTGAGTTGTGGGGTCCTTGGACATGTATTTTTTCAAAATTTTTGAAGCCTTTTCAAACTCTTTGTTTTTGATACAAATAATGACAGCCTATAAAAGGGAGAAAAATGTAAAAGTTCAGTAATGACAATTGTCATTAAAATATCAAATACCAAAACACACTCTGCTGAAAGGCTAAATCTTATAACTACCTATGAATGTTTTCACACTATATCAAATTCCTGTATTTAAAAGCCAACATTATTGTTCAAGTACTATCAGGAATCATACATGTAGTTTTTTGTTTGTTTTTAATACTTGAGTCAAAAGTGTATTGCCTGGGCTACAGACTCTTAGCCAAGCTGAGCCGGGCTGCCTCAGGAAAGAGAACAGAGAGGAGTTATAGCAGAGTCTCAGAATTTCAGGTCTATGGAACAATTGATCCCAATCCTTTTTGGGAACAAGAGCTTTGATATGGGTTGGGGCTCAGCTAGAGAAGACATAATGTGGGGATCTGCTGACCAGCCAAGAGCCAGGTAGGAGCAGACACTCCCATCACAAGAGGAGAGAGACCCTGAGAAAGCAAACACAGAAAAGGCAGCGGTGACTGGGCCCCTGAGAGGACACTTTTACATGCTAGCAAGTACAGCCATGCAGGGCAGATGGAACCCGTGTCAAACACCCATCAACAAGCAGGCATGACCATAAATTCTTAGAAGAGGCAAAATTAATCATCTTTTCAGATGACCTTGCTTATGTACATATCATTTCAGAAGAAATGGTATTATACTTACTTAACACAGCTTTTATTTTTTATAAACCATAACAGTTCTGTTAGGTCTAACTACATTTAACTTGTACACAGAAAAACTGTTTAGAGGATATGGCATGAAATATTAACATGCCCAAACGTCTGTATCTGCAAGAATACTAAACTAATACCCTCCTCCATGCCCACTTCCTAAACTCTTCTTTTTGCTATATTGTGTCTTTACACAAAATATTATAAAAGTGGCACTATTTCTTACTTTAGGTAGAGTATCATAATCACATAAAACTCAAATCCTCCTGCCTTAGCCTCCTGAGCTGAGATTACAGACACTGGCCAGCAGACAGAGCCCTGAACCAGCTGTGTCACTTCACACAATGTGAGTCCGTGAGCTGTGCTGAGCTGAGCTGTGCTGAGCTGAGCTGTGCTGAGCTGAGCTGAGCTGAGCTGAGCTGAGCTGAGCTGAGCTGAGCTGAGCTGAGCTGACCTGTGCTGCCAGGCTCCATCTTCTTGCTGCTGAGCACAACTGTATTGTTTGGGACATATTACAGTTTATTCATTTATCCACTCAAGAACAGTTGGGAGGTCACAGTTTTTGGTCATTATAAACAGACACGATAAAACAGGTTTTATCATGTGTGACCAACTCTTCAACTCTGACGTAAATACACAGGAGTTGGATTCTTGGAGCATACTTGTTTAACAGGGTAAGCGGCAGCCAAACTCTTATGGTACAGAATAGGTGTACTACTTAGCATTTCTATCAGCAGTGTGCAACTGTTTCAGTTATCCACACCCCCCTAACATTTGCTAATGACCCCATGGGGTTCACAGTTCCTGGAGGTACTACAATACCAGGCTGATGGGTGGAAGGGCCTAGCCTATCATCCAGCTCTAAAAATCCATTTAACATATTGTCCTTAGATGGAGGAGGAAGTTTCAAATACTAAACTGTTAAGATCAAATACTACAGCCAGGTGGTGGTGGTGTACACCATTAATTCCAGCACCAAGTAGGCAGAAGCAGGCAGATCTCAGAGTTCTATGCTAGCCTGGTTTACAGAGTAAGTTCTAGAACAACCAGGGATATACAGAGAAACCCTGACTCAAAAAATTCAACACCCCTCCCCACCCCTACTATCCCCCAAAAGAAAAGAAAAAATAGACTTTAGAGGCAGGAGAGATGGCTCAGTGGTTAGAGTGCTTGCTACTTTGCAGAGGACCAGAGTTCTGGTCCCAGCACCTGTGCCAGGAAGCTCACAACTGCCTATAATACAAACTCCAGATCAAAGCTCCTTTTTGGCTTCTGTGGGTACCTGGCACACAGTATATATTCACACATTTCATTTCATTCATTAATTCATAGGGTTTTTTTGTACTTTGTTTGTTTGAGATAGGAGTCCTCTGTGTAGCCCTGGCTGTCCTAGAACTCACTCTGAAGACCAGGCTGGCCTCAAGATCCACCTGCTTCTGCCCTTTGAGTACTGTGTGATCAAAGGCGTGCACCACCACTGCCTGGCTTATATTTTTAATTAAAGATGTTTTAATTTTTAATTTTGTCTGTGTTTTCCTACATAGATCTATGTGCCCTGTGGAGACCAAAAAAGGGTGTTGTTGGATCATCTAGGACTGGAGCTATAATGGCAGCTGAGTAGGTACTGGAATTGAACTCAGAACCTTCACAAGAGCAGCAACTGCTCATAAGCACTGAGCCTACTTTCCAGTCCCCACATAGTAAAACAACAAACACATGTGTTAGCCATTTGGGAGGTGGAAGAAGCAGAAGTAGATCAAGGTCCATCTTAGTTCAACAAAGAGCCTAGGTTATAGAATATCATATAGCAAAATAAGATAATATAGTTTCACTGTTTAAATGTTACTAAATCACAGGGCTAGCTCAGTGGTTAAGAACACATGCTGATCTTGCAGAGAAACCAGGTTCAATTCTCAGCACCCACATGGTAGCTCACAGCCGTAACTTCAGGTCCAGGGGATCTAATGATCTTCTGACCTTGGTGGACACCATGCATGCACATGGTCCATAGACATACACGCAAGCAAAACACTGATACATTTAAAAATGAAATAAATCTCAGGACCAGAGAGATGGCTCAGTGATTAAGAGCACTAGTTACTCTTCCAGAGGACCTGGATTCAGATGGCAGCTCACACCTATCTGTAACTCCAGTTCGAGGGGATCTGACATCTCACACAGACATATATGTAATCAAAACACCAATGTACGTGGGTGCACACAGACACAGAGACACAGAGACACAGACAGACACACACACACACTCAATTCACTCACACAAAAAACCCTAAACTTAAAAACTTGACCAAAGGCCGGGCGGTGGTGGTGCACGCCTGTAATCCCAACACTTGGGAGGCAGAGGCAGGCGGATTTCTGGGTTCGAGGCCAGCCTGGTCTACAGAGTGAGTTCCAGGACATCCAGGGCTACACAGAGAAACCCTGTCTGGAAAAACCAAAAAAAAAAACCAAAAACCAAAAAACAAACAAACAAACAAAAAAAACCTTGACCAAAGCCGGGCAGTGGTGGCGTACACCTTTAATCCCAGCACTTGGGAGGCCGAGGCAGGTGGATTTCTGAGGCCAGCCTGGTCTATAGAGTGAGTTCTAGGACATCCAGGGCTACACAGAGAAACCCTGTCTGGAAAAACCAAAAAAAACAAAAAAACAAAAAAACAACAAACAAACAAACCAAAACAACAACAACAACAACAACAACAAAAAACAAACCCTCAAATGGCTATTATTAGCCAAGCATGGTAGTATAGACCTTGAATCATACCAGGTGAATTTCTGGGTTCAAAGCCTATCTAGTAAGTTCCAGGCCGGGGCCTCAAATAGTCTCAAAACAACAACAAACAAACAAACAACTAAACCAACCAACCAACCAAAGCACTTTAGCTCAGTGTGATAGCTCACACTTGTAACCTCAGTGCTTAGGCTACAGAATGAGACTATTGTCTCAGGAAGAGGGAGGTACATAGGTTTGGACATACATACATACATACATACATACATAGTTATTTATATATCATAGCTAAAAGTCTCTTGTCAGATATGACTTACAAATATTTTCTTCCAGTTCTGTTTATCCTTCTATGTAGTGTTTCCCCTCAGAACAAAAGTGGGTTGTTTGTTTGTTTCTCAAGACAGGGTTTCTCTGTGTAGCCTTGGACGTCCTAGAACTTATTCTGTAGCCCAGGCTGGCCATGAACTCAGAGATCTGCCTGCCTCTGCCTCTGAGTGCTGGGATTAAAGGTGTGCCCCACCATGCCCAGCTAGAACAAACGTTTTAACTTTTGAAGCCCCATGTATCAATTTTTCCTCTTGAGGATTTTTTTTAAAGGCTTATTTACTTTTATTCGTGTATATGAATGTTTTGCTTGTATGTAAGAATGCACAAATTGTGTGTACCTGGTGCCCATGAAAGTCAGTAAAGGGCACAGGATCCCATAGATGGTTGTGAATAGCCATGTGGGTACTGAACCAAACCAGGGTCTTCTGCAAGAACAAGTGTTTTTAACTAAACCATCTCTCTAGCACCCACCCCAACCCCATTCTTTGTGTCCAGGTAAGACTCCTTTGTAATGCAGAAGGCCCTTAAACTCCTGTTCTCCCTGCCTCCACTCCTACATGCTGGGTAGCAGACATGCAGCACTTAACTGAACCTGACATGCTAGCTAAAACAACCTTCTTTTATGCTTTCTTCAAGTGATTCATGGTTTTAAGTTGGGTGCAGTGACCAATGCCTTAAATCTTTGCACTTGGGAGGTAGAGGCAGGCATTTGAGGCCAGTCTACATAGCAAGGTCCAGGACAATCAAGGTTACAGAGTCATCCAGTCTCAAAAAAAGCAAAAACCACTAACAACAAAAGTTTCATGGTTTTATATTTTACAATTTCTTTATGATTTATTTTGAATTATTTTTTGGTATGAACTGTGTTCATGGTCATGACTCATGTTTGCATAGTAACATCCCATTGTTTCAACAGCAACTGCTGGAGACTGTCCTTTTTCATTTAATGCATTTAGTGATTGAAACGCTGTCATATTGTCAAAGATCCATCTGTCACATGTATGGCAAGGGCTTCATGTTCTCTCACTTACTCGAACGAACGCACACACGGATGCACGCGCACACACTCTCTAGCACACTCGCTCACTCACTCACTCACTCACTCACCTACACCCGGAACCAGGGTCTCCCTTACCCCACTCATCCCTGTCTGTATCTTTTGTTCTGGTTACTTTAGTCCATTTGCCTTCTCTTACATGTAACATCAGCTGATGAGATTGCAATAGGAACTGGATTAACTAGAACAAATAGAATCTTAGGGACACTGAATCTTCCAACAGCCAAATGTGGTGGTGCTTGCTTTTAATCCCAGCAATCAGAGAAGAGGCAGGTGGGTCTTTTGAGTTCCAGGCCATTATGGTATACAGAGTGAGTTCCAGGCCAGCCAGAAACAGCTACAGAGGAGACCCAGTCTGCACCCTGCACCCCACCCCTGTGCTTTGCCAGTTATCACCGCTCAGCACAGCTGCTACCAGAGCAGTACTGCCTGGGGCCAGAGCAGGAGCTAAAGGATAAAGAAAAAGAAAGACAGATTTTCCTTCTATTATCTCAATCAATGGGAAAGTTCCTGAGGCCAGAAACAGAAGGACTTTTGGGACTTTTCTGTTCATACCTGGAGTACATGTCCAGGTGTTCAGGATGCCTAACTGGAGTCCATTCTAGATAACACAAGAAGAAAATGGTAACCACTCCGCACTAGTCTTGGTCTTCTTCTCCTGCCTCACCATTTACACATCCGACTCTTCAACAGCTGTTCCGCACTGTGTGCATCAATAAGGAGAAGCGGCTCTGTGCTCTACTTGCCCAGAGCTGGAACACAAGCCACCCATAATTTAATTTGTGAGACAGGACAGCAGATGTGAATACTTTCAAAACTGAAGTCTATGCTGTGAGCTTGACTTTATATGTTAATTTCCTACAGCTTTCAGGAAAAGGTCTAATTCCTTCTCTCTTGTATTTATTAAGATTCTTAGACTGTAACCCTCTGAATGGTCTCTGGTTAATTTAGACAAATAGGACATTATAAGCAGACTTTCAAAACAGGTAAGATAGGTTTATAATGGGAAAAAATGCCAAACAACTAAAGCTGACACAAATAAGAAACCATAAGGCAGCAGAAAAAAAAAAAAAATAGCAGCTGGGGATAGTGGTACACACCACCCAGCTCTGGGAGGCAGAGGTATGCGGATCTCTGAGTCTGAGGTTACCCTGGTTTACAGACGATTTTCTCTTTCCTGCCTTCTTTTCCATTTTCTTTCTTTCTTTCTTTTTTTTTAAAGACAGTCTCTTTATATCCTGGCACTTACTATGCAGACTAGGCTGGCCTATGGAATTAATGTCAATCCTCCTGCTTCAGCCTTCTGACTGCTGGGATCAGAGTCTGAGTGTTTCCAGACACTGCTTCATCTTTGACTTCAGCCTTTCCCTTGGGTGTTGGCACTGGGGACTCATGTGGATATGGCGGCAGCAAAGTGTGAGCTGTGGAACTACACCATGGCCTTAGTCTTCAATATTGTCTCATTGTTTACTGTGTATGTCCATGGATGTGGACCAGAGCATGTGCTATGGTGCTCATGAAGAGTTCAGGACACGTTCTAGTTGTTTCTCCCCTTCTACCATGTTGCACTAG
The DNA here is from genome assembly GCF_011762505.2 of Arvicanthis niloticus. NCBI lineage: Eukaryota > Metazoa > Chordata > Mammalia > Rodentia > Muridae > Arvicanthis > Arvicanthis niloticus. Next base: position 33,172,372 of record NC_047675.1, read on the forward strand.
GCTGGGGTGTAAGGTGTAAGTTCTGGCTGTCAGGCTTGGCAGCAGGTGCCCTCACCTGCTGAGCCAGCACTCTCTTTTTTAGATAGGATCTCATTAAGTTTACCATGCTGGCCTTGAACTTCCTCCAGCCTCCTAGAGAGCTAGGACGTACAGGCCCTCATTAGTCCTACTCTCACATCAAACCTTAAGAAGCAAAGTCTCATTTTTAAAAAGCTTTATTTTGCTCCCAGCACTTGGGAGGCAGATCGGGAGGCAGTCCAAGACTAGCCTGGTCCACAGATCAAGTTCCAGGATATAGGCCTGGAAGACAGCCAGGGCTATACAGAGAAACCCTGTCTCAAACCCCATCCCCCAAATTATTTTATGTGTATGGGTGTTTTGTCTGCATTTATGTCTGTGCACCAGGTATGTGCAGTGCCTGAGAAGTCCAGAAGAGGGCATCAGATTCCCCTGGGACAGGAACTACCATAGATTGTGAAGCACCATGTGGACAGTAGGGTCCTTTGGAAGAGAAGCCAGTGCTCTTAACCAGGGCACCACTCTTCCCTGACCAATAAACAAACTTAACAACACCCCCACGCCAAACAGTCTCACTACACAGAAGAGGCTGGCACCTGTACCTGCCCCTGCCAAGTTAGTGCTGGGATTAAAAAAGCACACTACCATGCCTGGCTCAGCGGGTAAAAGAGTTTGTCATAAAAACTGAAGAGAATTGGTTCAATCACTATACCCTATGTAGAGAGGAAAAAGACTTCACAAAGTAGTCCTTTGGTCATCATACAGATTACCCACATGTACACACACAGACATACTTATTGATAAAAACTTTATACAAGGAATTGCCATGTTTTAGAAACTTGAGTGTCCTCTGAAAGAGCCTCAAGACCTCCAAAAATTTCTGAACATGAATTGAGAAGTTCTAACTTAGTTTACTAAGTTAAACATTTTTTTTTTAATTACCCACAATCTTTCTTCCACCTTACTGAGGCAGGGTCACTCAATCAAACCCAGAGCTCTCAGATATAGCTGGCTTCCTCAGTTATCCTGGAGATCTCATCTCTGCCTTCTGAGGCTGGGTGATCGCACCTCCATGCTCACCAGCATTGACATTGGGGAGCTAAACTCCAGTCAGTGCTGAGCCGATGAACCATACCCCAGTCCCCGTTTTAATACTTTTTCGAGAAAGGATTTCTCTGTGTAGCCCTGGCTGTCCTGGAACTTGCTCTGTAGACCAGGCTGGCCTCGAACTCAGAGATCTACCCACCTCTGCCTCCAGAGTGCCTTGACTAAAAGCATGCACTGCTACCACCCAGCATATTTTAGTACATTTTAAAATAAATTATTTTGCCCACTGTGATAGTAAATGTCTTTAGTCATAGTACTTGGGAGGCCCAGAGGCAAGAGGCAGATCTGAGTTCCAGACCAGCCTGGTCTAAATAGCACGTTCTAGATCAGCCAAGGCTACACAGTGAGACACTGTCTCAAAAACAAAATAATAAATTACTCTAACAATTTACAGAGCTTAAATGAACCTAGGCACTCCACAGTATTTTCTAAGATACCAACTAAGAGACTCTAGGACACTAAATGAGAAACTCAGCAATTTCAGAAAATTTTCAGTTATTTTGAAAGGAGGATATCAAAGCAGCTGTGGCCCAGGCTCTAAAGTCCTCTGTGAGTCTCACCTCCTGCACAATCCCATTGCAGCTGATACCCCACAGCTGTCTACAGTGACACAGTCCCATGTGTACACTACCCTACAGCTGGTCCACAGTCTAAGTCCTGCTATTAGCCACACCAGATGTGGATCAGAACTTTCAGACCCTAGACAGGATCTTCTTACCTGAGGCTTGCTTGCAACTCAAGACCCTCCCACCTAAGCCTCCTGAGTACTGGGATTTCAAATAAGCATCAACATTCCCAGCACCAGCTGAGTCTCCAAATGACTGCAATCATGTTTATTATTCCTGTAGAGCTAAGGATTAATATAAGGTCTGTCACACGGGAGGCACAGAGACTACCACCAAGCCCCAGCACCTCCAGCTGACAGTTTACTATAACTGTATTTAAGAAAACCTGAGTCAGAGCTGCCCCGGTAGGCCACTGGCCTCCTGAGCTTCGGCAACTCAAGGCTAACTGTCACTGTTTCAAGCTGCTACATCTTAGAGTACTGTGTTATACTGAAGTGACAGTGACAATACAGGATAGGAGTGTAGCTTGGCTATTTGCTACTATTACAGCAGAATTGCTGTTGTGAGCCTCAATGTAGGTGGTGGGAACAGAACCTGGGTTCTTTGAAGGAGCAGTCAGTGCTCTTAACCACTGAGCCATCTCTCCAGCCCCAAGGAGTTTAGGCTCACAAACATTACAAACAAAATGTAGAACATGAATGTAATAACTTAGCTGGTTGTGTGGTGTAAGCAGCACTGAGGAGGCTGAGGCAGGAACACAGAGGTGATGGCTACTCTGTATACAGTAAGACCCCATTTCAAAACAAATCCTCCAAATAAACAAAACCAGAAAGAGACCCATGTACTTAAGTAATAAAATTATAATGTGCACATGCCTACAAGTCTTATACTCCTCTACAAGACAGGTCAGATGACAAAGCTACAGTCCTTATTTCTACAAGGGCTGCACATGTTACTATAACCAGGTAACACTTCTTCCATTCAGAACAATCTGAGCTATTCTCAGAGTACCCCTGGGATTCTACTCCATTGCTAAGGATTTTTCTGGCATTTCCCCCTCAACATAACTTGACTTACCTATACTAAAAACCTACAATGGATTATTCCTCTTTGAACTAAACACCAATTATCCAAGCATTCTTTGAAAGACTAACCAGTAGTTCCTACTCCAGGACCTTACCCAAACAAATGTCTGTTTTCTTTAAAACAGAATATTTGAGTATCCAGTATAGAGCTTGTGAAACAGGGTTTCCTCCCTCTACCCCTAAGACCTCGCCCTTTGCAGAAGTTCTCTTCGTCTGTTAGCCTTAACTTTCCTGCCTCTTCCACCCCAGCTATGTGCATGCTTCCACACCCTCAGCTTTGATTACTGAAGAAAACCAGAGCCACTTCTGTTCTTTTTAAAGCATTCTTCTTGAAGCCAACTGAGCCCCGACATTCCTAGACACTCCTTAGCTTTGTTATTCTGGAGTATTATCTGTGCTATGCCTCTTCCCTGGTTGACTCTGACGCTACTCTAGTGCACGGAATATTCCTTAGTCCTCCCTTCGGCCGTCAAAAAACTCAGCTCCACACTTCTCAAGGTCCTAACCATGCTCTGGCTTATTACAGACATATGGCGACCAAACCCAGGACCACAGGTACTGGGGGAGGGGGGAGAGGGGGCTCTTCCCAGCGCTCCTCAATAGTACAATAATGTCCAGAACAGCAGTCTCCAAAGTCAACCCACTTCCCAGTGCAATGCTCGCTCCTGCCAAGGCCACACAGACAACCAAAACCACACAGCTATCTATACCCTCCATGCCTAGGGGACATGTGAAGAGATGACATGTCACTTGTGCGCTCTCTCTCTCTCGCTCTCTCTCGCTCTCTCTCGCTCTCTTTCTCTCTCTCTCCCCACCTGCTCTTCCCTCTACCCACACAGAAAAGATTCCACAATGAGTCCTCAAAGATCCCTGATTTCTGTTAGACAAAAAAATAAAGTAGTAAATCTGTCTTACAGCCTCTTTGACCAGTTTTCTGCTGGATTCAACCATTGAGTCTGTCAGTGTGAACTCCGTTTTAATCATCTCCAGGACATTGATAGCTGATTCCAGGGGTGTGAGCTCAGCCTCCATATCAAAGGAACAGTCTAGGACAAAACACAGTTTCCACTTTAAGCTCTTTGCTATGGAGCAGCAAGCATGTCCAAAAAGTATACACGGCTATCTATGAAAGCATGCAAACACCGTAAGACTCATTTGTATAAAGAACCATGCAAACCAGACATTTAATCTCAGCACTCAGGAGGCAGAGGACAGAGGCCAACCTGGTCAACACAGTGAGTTCAACAGCTATGGCTATGTAGTAAGATTCTGTCATTTAAAAACAAACAAACAACTAACAATAATATAAAAGGTCCATACAAACCCAGTTATATTTGCATTTATTTATGTACTTGATATATGGTCCAAATTCAAATCAACATATTTCTTTTTTTGTTTGTTTTCAAGACAGGGTTTCTCTCTGTAGTCTTGGCTGTCCTGGAACTCCCTCTTGTAGCCCAGGCTGGCCTCGGACTCAAGAGATCTGCCTGCCTCTGCATGCACCACTACACCTGGCTTCAACGTATTTCAAGTGATTTCAAGTGACTATCTTTCAATACTTTTTAACATAGCTCAATTATAACATATATGTTTGCCTCCAAAATCCAGAATAACACATCTTCCACAGATACAAGTGGCAATTTGTTAAGCAGCCGTCAAGTTCAACTTGTGTGTCTTCGGGACAGGGGACATAGTTAAGTTCACACTTAACTATGAGGGGGAAGAGGGAGAAAGATGTGCCCTTATTGATGTAACTTACTTGTAGCAACAAACATGGGTGTGCAATTAACAGGTGGGAGAAAACAAAACAAACAAACAAACAAACAAAACCACATAAAACCAGCCAAGGAACTTTAACTGGAGAGAACTAGAATTAGAGAATTCAACCACCGTTGAATGAAAAAGCCCTCCGCGGTGAAAACAGTAGTGCACTTTAACCCGGAATCTTTCAGTTCCGGATGTTAAGTTTGAAAATAACAAAACCCTACGTAAGTAAGCCCAAAAAAGAACACAAAAAATAGCCATACCTAAATTTTCTCCTTCTTCAATGCGCGACAGACACTGCATAACCCGCAGCAACCGGGACACGGTATGCTCCTTCCCCAAGGGCCTGACAAGCAACGCTGGGAAAGAAGACATGGTTGGCTCCGCGAGCCCGGGACCCCAAGTCATGCCCCCACAGACCTTGTCCTCCCTGCGGCCCGGGTCGGCCCTCACCCTGCATGATGTCCCGGATCTGCCTGAAGTCTCGGTACCGGCTACTCCTAAAGGCCCGCAGCGCCTCGTGGAAATAGAACTTGAGCACCCAGCGGTTGACCGCCTCCTCCAGCCGAGCTTCCCCCGCGCCCCGCTCTGCCGTGCCTCCCAGTCCCGGCTCGTGCCGCCCCCGTCGAGCCCGCCCGCCGCTGCGCGATGCCCGCCGGCTCGCCGCCCGCCCGCCGCTGTCGCTGCTCCCGCCTCCTCCCGCCATCGTGTTCGACCGCCGCGCGCCCTCCCCGCCCTCCCGGCTGGGCCGTTTCCTTGGCTGTGACGCCATCGGGTCACGCACAACGCCCGGGCCGGAAGCAGGGCCCGCTGTCCCGGCTCCCGCAGCCATGATACCGACGGGGTTCCAAGCCGCCCGCGGGCTTCTGGGAGGGAAAGGACCGAGATGGAGGGGGTCCGCCCACCTCCTCGGCATCCGTAGTTCCCGCTGTGCCTGCTGCAATGCTTGCTGGGGATTGAAGTCCACACAGCCCAGCCAGGCGGGCTATTTTGAAGGCTTCGCTGCAGACTTGGGACCCTGTGAAGAATATGAAAAATAAGAGCATGCGCAGTGTTAGACATTTGGCAAATTGTGAAAAGCCGTACAATAGAAAAAAGTTACTTTGTTTTGAGACAGAATCTCACTATGTACCCCTGCTTGGCTTGAAACTCAAGACATAGACCTCGAATTCCACCTCTGCTTTGCAGTACTGATATTAAAAAACAGTGCCAACATGACCAGTCTTTTTTCTTTCTTAAAAAACATGGGTTGGTTCTGGGAATCAACTCAGGTCCTCGCCATTCTAGAGCAAGCACTTTTATCAGCCGTGCACTGTCCCCAGACCCCAGTAAAAATTTATTATAAGACAGACCCTGCAAAGTTGCCCAGGCTAATTTTGAACTCACTTCAGAGCCCAGGTGCAACAAGGCTTTGGAGCCACTCTCTAAAACAGTCTCTAGCTGTGGTAATCCAAACTGCTTGGTGATCCCAGCCTGTTTGTCTTACTTAACAGGAACTAAACTATCTGCCCTCACTTCCTGACAGGTCTGCTTGTTATTGTATAAACCTTGAGCAAGTTACTTCCTCATTCATGTAACTGTTCCCCTTTCTGTCAAGCGTATATAATAGAGGTACATCAAGGGGATTGTATTAAAATGAGCTGAGTTACTATTTCTGGTTCCTGTAGCTCCTGGTTCAACAAATATTGTGTGTGTGTGTGTGTGTGTGTGTGTGTGTGTGTGTGCGCGCGCGCGTGCGCGCGCGCGCGCGCACGCACAGAGATCCAAGGATAACTTTTAGAAGTTGGTTTTTGCCTTTCATTGTGTGTGTCCAAGGGATTGAAATCAGGTCACCTGGCTTGGTCTTTGGCAAGCATCTTCACCCACTGAACCATCTTGTTGACCTCGGATTCCAAGTGCTTTTCAAGAAGCCATTTTGATGAATTCATCCAGTGCATGCTTGGAAAATCTAATTTGTTCAATGAAAAATCTGACTTTAAGGTTGGTACAGTGGTTCCTGCCTTTACACCCAGTGTAAATGTTATAGCTCTGAGGGGGGAAGTATCCTGGCAGTCAAGAGCCAAGGGACACCACAAAGTCACAGGATATCAAGCTCAGGCGAGAAGCAGCAGGATATTGAGCAAGAGACTGTGTTTATATAGGGTTTCTTGGGGGTGAGAGTGCAGCGTTCCAAGGTGAGTTTTCAAGTCCAGAGCTTGAGCTTTTGACTCTGTAGGGTAGGGGCTGGCTGGCTCCAGCCATTCAAGCAATTAGAGAGTTCTGCGGATGGAACTGTTGGTTTGAGATCCTCAGGGGTGAGGTCTGACTACTGTTTTACAGCTCTTCTCTGGCAGGGGAAGGTTTCCCTAGAAAAAGCATTATAGCTCTGCTTTAGCAAGGGAAGGGTTCCGCAGTGAAGGTGTTACTGCTCTGGGAGGTATCCTGTCCATCAGGGGCCAAAGAATACCACAAAGTCACACTGTACAACAAACCTCACACAAGAGATGTACTGGGAAGGAAAACCCCCAAAAGGTCTTAAAAGCCTCTGCTTGGGATTTTGTGTCCTTCATTATTTGGTGAGTCCTTCTTTAATATAGCTGGTGGTTTGAATGGGTATGGCCACCGTAGATTCATGTGTTTGAATGTACTATTGGGAGGTGTGACTTTGTTAAAGGAAGTGTGTCACTGTGAAGGCAGGGTGTTGAGGTCTTAAATGCTCAAGCTACACCCAGGGTGAAACACGTCCAGTCTCCTCTTTGCAGATCAAGATGTAGAACTCTCAGCTCCTTCTCCAGCACTGTGTCAGTCTGGATGCTGCCATGCTTCCCACCATGATGGTAATGGACTGAACCTCTGAAACTGTAGGGCAGACCCAAATTAAATATTTTCTTTTTTAAGAGTTGCTTGTCGCTACCCACGTCCGACCTGTGGAATAAGGCAACAGCAACCGTGTTCTTCTTCAAGTGGTTTATTCAGCTATCCCTGTACAGCATACTTCCTCTCTCTTCCTTTCCCCGTGCATCCCCTTATAAGCATTGCCTTAATCCTATCAGCAGCTGCCACGAAGTCACTGGTGATTGGCCATTCTCAATGATTCGAGGTGGGGTGATCGGGTAACCACACCTCTCAGCGCATACAACTCCATATATGGAGTTGTCTTTTCTCACAAGCAATGCCTATGCCAAGTGCCACCTTATAATGGCAAGAGCAGAGCCGCTTCCCACGGTTGCTTTGGTCATGGTTTCTTTTCACATCAATAAAACCCTTTAACTAAGACAGTATATGCATGAATTTAGGAAGTCTCAGTGTCAGGGTCCCATATGGGCCCTCTAATGGCCCAGTATGTTAGTCATCCTAGAGTCCTTCCCTTACTCATCCCTTCCACCCTATTCCCCACTTAATCCTCTCACTCCAGTCTCCTCCCTCTCTCCACAACAACATACTCTACTTTTCCTTCCTTGCAAAATCCTCATCCCCAAGTCCTTTATTAGGTACCTAACCCCTGTGCTTACATGGACTATAACACCCATAAAAAAGGCTTAAAAGCTAACCACTGCCGGGGCAGTGGTGGCTCATGCCTTTAATCCTAGGACTTGGGAGACAGAGGCAGGCGGATTTCTGAGTTCGAGGCCAGCCTGGTTTACAGAGTGAGTTCCAGGACAGCCAAGGCTACACAGAGAAACCCTGTCTCGAAAAAACAAAAACAAAACAAAACAAAAAGCTAACCACCACATAAAAAAGAAAATACCCATATTTGTCTTTTTGGGACTGGGTTACGTCAGATGGATGATCTTTTTTCTTTCTAGTCCCATCATTCACTTGCGAATTTCATAATTTTTAACAGCTGAATAATATCCCACTGTGTAAATGTACCGGATTTTCTTTATTGAGTCATCTGTTGATGGACATCTAGGCTGTTTTTAATTTCTGGCTGTTATGAATAGAGCAACAATGGAGTTTGATGAGCAAGTGTCTTTGTCAGGATGTACAAGTCCTTTGGGAAGATGCTCAAGAGTAGTGTGGCTGGATCAGGAGGCAGATCAATATTCCCAGCTTCCTGAGGAAACCACCACACTAGTTTCCATAGTAGCTACACAAGTTCACACTCCTACCAACAATGAATAAATGGCCCCCTTTCCCTGTGTCCTCACCAACTTGAGCCGTCATTTGTTTTATTGATCACAACCATCCTGACAGATGGAAGATAAAAATCTCAAAGCCGCTGGGCAGTGGTGGCACACGCTTTTAATCCCAGCACTCAGGAGGCAGAGGCAGGCGGATTTCTGAGTTCGAGGCCAGCCTGGTCTACAAAGTGAGTTCCAGGACAGTCAGGGCTACACAGAGAAACCCTGTCTCGAAAAACCAAAAAAAAAAAAAAAAAAAAATCTCAGTCACTCAGTCCTTTTAATTTGAATTTCCCTGATGGCTGGGGATGTTAAATGCTTCTTTTTAAGATTTCTCTGCCATTTGTCTCACAGCTTTTGAGAGCTCCTGCTTAGTTCTGCTCCCCATTTTTTAAAACTTGTTTTTTGTTTGGGCTTTTTTGTTTTTGTTTTGGTTTTTGTTTCATTTTTGTTTGTTTGTTTTTGAGACAGGGTTTCTTTGTGTAACCTTGGGTGTCCTAGAACTCACTCTGTAGACTAGACTGGCCTCAAACTCACAGAGATCTGTCGTGACAATTTTGGAATTTTGGTTTTTTAAAAAAAACAAAACTATGAGAATGTGTTTTTGTTCTTAATCCCAGGTGTGGGATGTGCTGGCAAGTAAGTGCAAGCAGGAGAAGGAGGAGGAGGCCTTCCTTCTTCCACTGTCCTTATGTAGGCCTCCGGCAGAAGGTATAGCCCAGATTAAAAGTGGGTACCACACTTGAATCGAAGCTGTGCTTTATGTGGAACTTGCTCTGTCCCAGGCTAGCCTTGAACTTAGAGATCTGCCTGCCTCTGTCTCCTGGATTAAATGGATGTGCCATCTTGCCTGGGCATAAGCTTTTCATGGCCACTATGCTTCAAGGTCTGGATTAAAAGTTTGTGTCTTCCTTCCTCAAGATCTAGATCACAGGCATGTCCTCCATTTCTGGATTGTAGTTCATGCCAGATACAGTCAGGTTGACAACTGGAAATAGCCATCACAATTTATCCCTTGTCAAGTTAAAACAAATTATATCTCATATCCAAATGGAAACAATAATCAGGTCATAAATTCTTCTAACATGAGGTAACTATCCCACGTATAACTATAAACACATTGTAAATTTAGAATAGGTCAATGTTCCTTGGGAAACATCCTTTTTATAACAAAATAAGACAGAAGCACTCATGTCACTTATAATCCTTGTTTCTGTAATGGGTCACATACCCTTAGCTGGTATTTATAACTACCTTCCTCAGCTACCCATTCTGTATTCCCTCCACCCTTTGCAAGCACCTCAGCAGGTCTTGGCTCTTTTCCTGGAGGAGTGACCCACACCTTCATTTCTGATGGGTTTGTGCCCTTTGTCATCCTGCTTGGATTAGGCCGTTGTAATTTCCCATTGACTTTAATCACATGACAAGGTAGTACTAAGAGATGCCCTAAAGGACCTCCTGCACTCCAGACATAATCCTTCCTACCTCCATTGTGGAGAGGCAGTCCAATTTCCCCATGGTAACCTGGATCTATCAACCTCCTAACACTGATATTTCTTTCTGTAGGACATTATAAGCCCAAAATGACCACGGGGAAGACTAAGCTTCCAGTTCAATGGAATGTTTGTCATGGTTCCTGGCAGGAGAACTCCTTGCTCTGAAACTAGAACTTCTAGGCCAGCAGAATTTAGGGTTGCAGGTACAAGAAGCAAGAAGTTTCCTATGGGTCACTAGGAGTGGTAGTAAGTGGAATTATTCCCTTTTCCACCCCTTGATTCCTGGACCCATGAGTCCAGGCTATGGGAGAAACTGAACCATATATTGGACTTTGATTCAAAGCATATTCTGCCTTTTGGAGAACTCTGTCCCACCCCTCCAGGTTCCTGCCACCTAACTGGTGCTGTAACTGTTGTCTTCAAAAGACCATTTCATCTTTCTATCAGGCCAGCTGCTTCAGGATGGTGAGGAACATGGCAAGACCAGCAGACTCCATGATCATGGGCCCACTGTCACACTCCACTGGCTGTGAAATTAATTCCTTTGTCAGAAGCAATACTGTGTGGAATACTTTGATGGTAGATAAGGCATTCTGTAAATCCACCAATGGTGGGTTATGGCAGAAGCATTATGTGCAGAAAAGGCAAATCCATCATCAGAATATGTATCTACTCCAGTAAGAACAAAACATTGTCTTTTCCACGGAGGAAGTGGTCCGAGGTAGTCAACCTGCCATGCGGTTGCTGGCTGGTCACCTCGAGGAATGGTGCCATATCTGGGGCTCAGGGTTGGTCTCTGCTGTTGGCAAATGTGGCATTCAGTAGCAGCTGTAGCCAGGTCCGCCTTGGTGAGTGAAGTCCGTGTTGTTGAGCCCAAGCATAACCCCCATCTCAGCCACCATGGCCACTTGTTCATGTGCCCATTGAGCAGTGACAGGGACGGCAGGGGACAGAGGCTGGCTGTTCACAGAATGGGTCATAGCCACTTGGTTACTGAACTCATCTTCAGCTGACGTCACCTTTTGATGAGCATTTACATTGGACACAGATATCTTCACATCCTCAGCCTATTATAATAACTACTTATGATCACCTTGCCTCTGGCAATTCAGTGCTGCCACCTGGCCTCTGTTACCTTGGGGGCCAATTAAACCCATTGCATTTAATTTATCCAATTGAGCCGCAGGATCTCCACCCTAAGGTCTGGCACAAGGCAAAGGGCAACAACAAAACTCTTCAAATGTGCTGGTGCCCTCTCACCAGTTTTTGTCTTACAGGATTCATGAAGGGCATGTCTTCTGGGCCTTACAGTTGGGGAGGATTGGGTTTTACACAATATACCCACTCTAGTACCACAATTTCCCTGAGCCTGAAAATCCCTTCATCAACACTAAGCCAAAAAAAAAAAAAAAAAAAAAAAAAAAAAAAATCAAACCTCTCCAACCCCTTTTTAGGACTCCATCTTTTGATAAATGCTTCAGCCAACCATTCAAACAAACTTCTGACACCTTTTTTATTGTGCGTGTTTCTATGTTAAACCTAGAATCTAGCCCAGGCTGGGTTCAAACCTCCCATGCTTTCATTTCTAAGTGCTAATATTCCAGAACACTGGAGCTGTTCTAACTTTTTAAAAGTCCTAGTGTCACATGGTTGTCTGTTATTATTGTCATCTCTGTTATTGTTGTTACTTGTCTGTTATTATTGTCATCTCTGTTATTGTTACTTGCCTGTTATAATTGTCATCTCTGAGGCTTACTATGTCAATCTGCTACCCTAAGTCTAGTCCTGGAAGCTTCTAGCTTCCATACAATCTTATCTAGGCCTAAAATGTTCTCAGCCTCTGGGTTTTGCTGCTGAATAAGCTCACCCTTTCTAGTTCTTTCTGAGCTCTGACTGGCTGGTTCAACTCAGCTGTTCTGCTCAAATCTCCTCTCAAGGCTGATTGATTCAATCTGCTCTCTCTCTCTCTCTCTCTCTCTCTCTCTCTCTCTCTCTCTCTGTGTGTGTGTGTGTGTGTGTGTGTGTGTGTGTGTGTGTGTGTGCCTCTCCTGAATTGTTCTGCTTGGCCTCATACAAACTTTGGCAATCTGTTCTAATCTTCTGGTTCCTTCTCATTCTCTGGCTCATTGTGTCTTCACCTGTGTTTAACTTGTCTCTCTCTGCAAACTGTCTCTGTACAACTGTCCCAGTAAAACTGCCTTCTTCCTTTTTCTCTGAGCTTCTCTCTTTCTTAAGTAGCTTCCCTTTCCTCTCTTCTCCTGAGAGTTGGGCGTGTGCTATTCTGTAAAATCTCTATTTTCTGCCACTCAATTAGACCTCGCTTTCAAACATGGGTGCTTCCTTCTACAAACTAATTTTACCTTTGTGGTTTGAGATTAAAGGTGTGTGCTAAGGGCTGAGGCACACACAACTAGAAATTGTTTTTTCCAGTAAACAACACAATCCCTGGGTTCACAGTGTGACCAAACATCCTGCAACAATCTACCACAAATACCCAGAGAAGTCTAGGGAGAACTACTTTGTGGAATTCGGTTGCTTCATGAGCTCCAGTGTTCTCCAGCAGGGGGCAGAGTGGTGCAGGGGAAAGGCCACCATTGCTGGATTAAGAACAGGCAGACCTTAGATCTCTGCTTTACTGGATTGGGTAAAAATTTAAGATTTGGGAGTCTAATTTTTCCCCATCTACTTGAGATGGCCAGTCTACCAGAAAACTTATACAGCTGTAGGTAGGGTACAAACATGAAGTACGTTTTTTGTTGTTGTTTTTGTTTTTCGAGACAGGGTTTCTCTGTGTAGCCCTGGCTGTCCTGGAACTCACTGTGTAGACCAGGCTGGCCTCGAACTCAGAAATCCACCTGCCTCTGCCTCCCAAGTGCTGGGATTAAAGGCGTGTGCCACCACTGCCCGGTAAACATGAAGTACATTAATGCCTGCAAGTACTACTGACTTCCAGAACAACCAACAATGCTTCTTTTTGGTTTTGCCGATATTTAAATGTAACTGTGTGTATGTGTATTTGTATGTATGCAGATATGTATGTGCCTGTTGGGAGCCGACTTTAGCAGAAAGCGGCTAGATCAACTTTGCAGCCATCTGGAACCATATACCCTGACAAAAGATTTGGTTTTCAATAGCCTACAACAGCTGAAGCACACTCTGATATCCCACATATTTTGTGTTGCTGTTTACTGGCCACAGCTGCAAGGTGCACGTGGTAGTCACGCCTGCAAGGCATGCAGTTCACGTGCTGTCCACGTGCTATCTACACCATACATGCTTATAAGGCGAATGTGTTATCCAACACCTGCAAGGCACGTGGTATCCATGCACCTACAAGGCACGTGGCAAAAGCCTATAAATAGCTCAGAATTCCCTTCAATAAATGAGACTTGATCAGAATCTCTGTCTTGTCTCCATTCTTCGCGTCTCTTCCCCTTTATCCCCACTCTCTCTCTCGCTAGACCCTGACCCTTGGACCAGAATGGGCAGTACGGGCTGCAACATGTGCCCATGTGTGCACAGTGTGTGGGTAGGCCTGAGGTTGACATAGGAATTGTTCTTTTACTTTTATTTGTTGTTTTTGCTTTGGAGACGGGATCTCACTATGTAGCCTGGCTGGCCTGGAACTCTCTATGTAGACCAGGCTGAATTTGAACTCACAGAGATCTGCCTGCCTCTGCTTCTCAAGTGCTGGGATTAGAGGCATGGTAACCTGGCCCTAGCAGTTTTAGAAGTTACTAATACCCATTGTCAGGGAAGCTGCTCTAAGACAGGCACTTCCAGCGCCACTGAGGGTGGGACTGTCAATCCATACAACCTTTAAAGAGAGAAACTTAGAAAAAGAACAAGCCATGATGAGCTACACAAATTCCATTTTTAGAAATTATTCCCGGGGGAAGAATCATGAATGGGCACCACAGTTTAAGGATTTTCATCAGGGATCACATAATTTAGAAAAAATACAATGGAAAGGGTCTGATAATAAAATCAGTAGATAAACCACGGTGTGGATCATACTTAGGAATCTTATTCTGTGATTTAAAAAATGGCATCCTTGTCAAACTAACTAACTAAACTGCTCAACAATTATTTCATGTTTAATATGTAAAAGAAAAAGAATACAGCTTTTGGTGGTAACATAGACCATGGATATCAACATAGCCTTTGACTGCAGTAGGGCCACAGACACCAACATGGCCCCTAGTGGCAGCTCACAGACATCATCTTCATGGCTTCAGGTGGTGACACAAACCACAGACATCTATCTACATGGCCTTCAATGGTAACACAGCCCATGCACATCAACAAAACCTCTGCCAGCAACCATGACCACAGTCCCTAACATAGCCTCCATGTTCATAGGACAGACTATGAACATCTACCTGGTCTTCCATGGTAGCATGGTCCTCTGTTGGGTTACCTTACTCAATCTGTGTGAAGATGTGTCTCTGTATTTTCAGTTGTTAATTCTGTACAGGCAGAGAATTAAGTGCTGGTTGGTTGTAATAAAGATCTGACAGCCAATAGCTGGAGCAGGAAGTGGAGGGCAGAACTTCTGGGCAGACAGAATGTCGCAGGAAAAGGAAGCAAAAGTGAGAGGTTTGGGTGTGGACGGAGGAAGGACATGGAGGGAAAGGAACAGACACTGACCACAGTGGAGCAAAGTATAGCACTAGTCACGGGGTGGTTGTACACTAGATAGTTGGGTTAAGTTAGATGAGGTAGCTGGGAGACTGCCCTAGTAAAGGCCTGAGCTTTAAAATATTGGAAACCCCCATGTTATTTATATTTCTGGCCGGTAGAGAAAGTCCCTGCTATAGGCCTCGGGCATTGACATGGACTCCAGACCACAAGCATCAATATGAACCCCATCACACTTGGAGCAGCTGCTGGGACCGTGGACACCAACATGATGTCTGAGAACAGCACAGACCATGGAGACCCTTCAAGGATGTCCAATCCAGAAAATGAATCATTCTTCATCTCGGGCAAGGGTGACCGTGCAGCTGGGCAGTGTGCTCTGGAGCTGAGAGTCTGTGCAAGCTCCAGGCTGTAAACCACCTTTCTGACCCTATTCAACAATGACGTCTTTCCCGGCCGTCTGTAGCTGGAAGCCCTCTCTCACGCTTGTCACCAACATCGATATCTAGTTCCATCTCTCTCCTCCAGGGATACACCAGTTCACTCCTCTGTCTTTCCCACCTCTCCATCATGTATTTGTTCACCGGCATTGGAAATGGCAGTGTGCCGTCACACTGTTCCCCTCCCCTCCCCCCAAACAACTTTACATGCAAATATTCATTGTTTATAAAGAGTCCTTGGTTTGGTTCAAGGTTTCTGGTTTCTGACACATTATAAATACTGAACCATTACTGTGACTCACCCACAGATATCCTGCTGTTGCCCCAAATCAGGGTGATCTTGCTGCTAGCCAGGGCGTCCAGACAGGTTTTGTGCAAGCTCCAGGATGTTGCAGCTGCTCGGCTTCCTGTGGTCTGATGTCTGCAGCCCTGAGGCTCCTGAGACTCAGCTGGACTGAACCTTTGTGCTTGTAGCCTGCAGGCAACACCATTGCCCTGTGTCTTCCATCTCCCAGCAGGGGAGACTAAAGCCCCAGACCAGGCCCAGGGACCAGCCTGAGCACCATATCCTGTAATGATGTCTGCTCTTCCATGTGCTCCAGAAGCTTATAGATGGAATAGATGCTGGGGTGGACCAAATCAAGACACTGAATCTGGGCTGAGATGAAAGCCAAGTTGATCAGCCCAGTGAAAAGTTAAAATTAAAAAAAAAAAAAATTCAGGAGGCAGAAACAATCAGATTTCTGTAAATTTGAGGCTAGCCTGGTCTACAGAGTGAATTCCAGAATAGCCAGGGTTACATAAAAAAACCAAACCAAACCAAAACCATTACAAGGGGTGCTGGAGAGATAGCTCAGCCATTAAGAACACTGGTTCCTCCCTGCCTTCCCAGGACCTACATGGTAACATAGACACCATCAGTAACTCCAGTTCCAGAGGGTCCAAAGGCCTCTGTGGGCTCTGCATGCACATAGTGCAGGCATACATGTGGGATTCACACATATGCACACACACAGACACACACATGCAAAACATTTTTTTTTAATGCTGAGATTTTTTTTTAGTTCGTTTGTTCGAGTTGCTTGCCTAGCATGCATAAGTCCCAGGATTGCAGAAAACTGGACACAGGAGTACTCCGTTTAAACCTTTTATCCATTTAAAAAATCCACATTCAATTTAATTATTGAGAGACAAAAATCTCACTACATAGCCTTTGTTTTGGGTCCCTGAGATTAGAACCCTGGACCTTGAACATGCTAAACACAATCTCTACCAACAAGTCACATTCCCCGACCCTAAATCTGATTCTAAATTCAAACCTGCTTGATAGCAGTAAGATAGGATGACAAGGGATTTGATTAGTGCCCTCTGTTCTTGAAGTTCATAAAAACGAATCTCACACCGAGCACGGTCTTCTGTCTGGCTTGTTTTGCGTGTTGTCTTTGAGATCGATCCACGTGGCTTCTTTTTATAGCTGAGTATTGTGTTTCATTGTGTGAAAGAAATTTACCCCTCCATTCTCTCCTTGATAGACACTTGGGTTGTTGCCAGTTTTGGACAATTAGGAAAAAGATTGCTATGAAGATGCTAATTCAAGTTTAAAGAAAAAAATGTACACGCCAAACTTTTAGACATTAACTGTATGTAGACTGCTTTCGGAGAGGGAGATGTCATTTTAGGTGCCAGTTTCTTTTCTTTATTGGGGAAAAAAGAAAACAAGGCCAGATTCATCTCCCCAGTCTTTACATCAGCCAATGTTTTACTTTTAGCCTAGTGGCAGTGGTGAGAACACACTTGTGGATGTTGATGTTGGTTTTTCGAGACAGGGTTTCTCTGTGTAGTCCTGGCTGTCCTGGAACTCACTCTGTAGACCAGGCTGGCCTCAAACTCAGAAATCCACCTGCCTCTGCCTCCCAAGTGCTGGGATTAAGGGCGTGTGCCACCACCGCCCGGCTGGAAAATATCTTCTATCTGGGTATAGATGGTTAAGAGCAGGTTCAGTTCCCAGCACCCACATGGCAGCTCACATTAGGCTGTAACTCCAGCTCTAGGAGATCCGATGCCCTCACACAGACATACATGCAGGCAAAACACCATTCATAAGATTAACCATAAATAAATCAATTACTTTTAACAAAAGAATGAAAAAGATTTCTATCAACCACTCTGTGGTTTATCTCTAAAACTTAAACTTGTTTTAAAATTGTGTGTGCATGCTTTCCTTGTAAGTAGAGCTGGCTGTGGAGGTCAGTGGAGGGTGCTGGCTCCCCTGGAGCTGCAGAGATAGGTGTTGGGAGTCCTCTGCAAGAACAGTCTGTGCTCTTTAACTGCTGGGCGTCTCTCCAGGCCTTCTGTGCATTATATTTTATTCTCATAGGTTGTTGTGGCTTAGCAGGTAGTGGCAGGAAGCTTACTAGAAGTTCAAGATCAGCATGGACTACATAGTAGGACTGTCTCAAAACAACAACAACAACAACAACAAGCATGGCCCAGAGGTGCGGAGCACCTGTCTCCTGTTGCTCTTGCAGAGCACCTGAGTGACCCCAGAACACCCACAAAGTGGGTTTCAACCATCCCTAACTTCAGTTCCAGAGCATCCAGCACCTTCTTCTGACCTCGCAGAGTATCAGGCAAATACATGGTTTACATATACACATACAAGCAAAAACACTCATACCCACAAAAATATGATAAAAAATGTAAAACTTTTTTTTTTTGTTTTTTGTTTTTTTTTTTGAAACAGGGTTTCTCTGTATAGCCCTGGCTGTTCTGGAACTCACCAGGCTAGCCTTGAACTCAGAAATCAGCCTGCCTCTGCCTCCCAAATGCTGAGATTAAAGGTGTGAGCCACCACTGCCCAGCAAAACATTTTTATAATAATAATAATATAATATAAATAAATACTAAATAAATATAAGCATTAAAATAATAAAAATATAAATGGAGTCAGGCGTGGTGGCACGTGCCTTTTTAAAATTCTTTTCTCATTGAAAATTTTTTTCACACAACATATTTTGATCATCTTTTTTCTTCCCTCAATCCCTCCTAGATCTTCCCCACCTTCCTGCCTTCATTTTTCCTTTTCTCTTTCTCTTTCAGAAACAAACAAAAACCCAAGAAACAAAAACAAAACTCCCCACAAAACACACCAAAAAAAAAATGAAAATCAAAATAAACAAGAAAACCAATAACACCAAAAAAAAAAAAAAAAAAAACCTAAAACAAAGTAAAATAAAACAAAAAGTTCATAAAGATACTATTGACTTTATTTCTCCAAGGCTTGGGGTTGATATACAATGTAAAGCTCCATTGGAGAAAACTCGTTTCCCTTTACCATAGGGCATCCATTACAGATAGCTTCTTGGGTTAGGGGTGGGATCCTGTCCACTTCTTTCAGTATTGGGACCCTGTCTGTCTTGGGATTACAGGCCCAGGCCTTTAATCCTAGCTTTCTGGAAAGAGAGGCAAGTGGATCTCTGAGCTCGAGGCTAGGTCAGTCTGTTCCACAGAGAGAGGACTTGTCTCAAACCACCAACCAATGAACCAACAAACAAATAACAATAAATAGGGGGCTGGAGAGATGGCTTGGTGTTTAAGAGCATTTGCTGCTCTGACCGATAACCTGAGTTCAGATCCCAGCACCTTCTGTGGGAGGTTCGCATCTGCCTGTAACTCCAGTGCCTGGGGATCAGAAGCAGCCTCTGGCTTCCATGGTCATCTCCATGGTGCCATGGTCATGAGTACATACCCACAGGGAGACACATATCTACATACACATAGTAAAAAAAAAAAAAAAAAAAAAAAACTTTCAGGTTGGAGAGATGGCTCAGTGGTTAAGAGCACTGATTGCTCTTCCAGAGGTCCTGACATCAATTCCCAGCAACCACATGGTGGCTCACAACCATCTGTAATGGAATCTAATGCTCTCTTCTGGTGTGTCTGAAGACAGCTATAGTGTGTTTACATACATAAAATAAATAAATTTTAAAAAATCTTTCAAAAGCAAACGTGTGTGTGTGTGTGTGTGTGTGTGTGTATCTGTCTGTCTGTCTGTCTGTCTATACACAGGTAGGTGTGGAGGCCAAAGGACAATTCCAGGAGCCAAAAGGCTCGCTCACTGGCCTGGAGCTCACTAACTAGGCCAGGCGGTGAGCATCAAGAATCCACCTCTTTCTGCTTTCTCAGCACCTGGATTTCGGTCACACCCAGCTTTTTACAAGGGTTTTGGGGATCTAATTCAAGGCTTTGAATTTGCAAGGCGAGCATGTCACTAACTGTTGCCCTGGCTCTCAAACTATACAGTTTGAGCTTTCACAGTCTTTAAAAAAAGACGAGGATGAGCGAGAGGCTGAATGTGAGGCGTGTGAAAGGCACTTTTACCACCCAAGCTCTCTCTCTCTCCCCCATCCTCAAGACTCAATATGTAGCCATGCTTGGCCAGAAATTCACTATATCAACAGGCTGAACTCTGCCTTAAACGACAGGCTCAAAGTGGCTTTCACTGGCCTCAAACTTACTTTGTAGCCAAGGACAGCCTTGGATCTCCTGATCCTCCTTCGTCCAACATCTCATGGCTGGTATTATGGACAAGCATCACCACATTGGTTTTTTGCGGTGCTGGTCTGGAACCCTGGGCCTTACATATGCTAGGCAAACATTCTACTGTCTTGGCCCCATGTGTAACCTTTTATCTAACCTAACTCTGATGTTTGAGGATGACATAAAATAGGGTTCAGGTGCATTTTATTCCTCTCTGGGTATCAGATTCATTGAACTTCATAAAAAAAAAAAAAATCACCTTCTGGGGCTGACAGACCCACACTGTTCTTGCAGAAGACCTGGGTTCAGTTCCCAGTACCTACATGGTGCCTCACAAACTGCCTGCAAATCCAGTTCCAGGCAATCTGACACTTTCTGGTCTCCATGGATACCTGCACATATGTGATACACACCAACTCATGTAAGCACACGCAACATACACATTAAAAAAAAAAACCCTCATTTTCTGAAATGCCACCTTCATTATGGATTAAGAGGCCCAGGTATAGATCTGTTTCTATGACTACAGAAATTAGAAAGTTAATTGAGTATGTAAGAAAAAAAAGTGAAGACTAGCAGACTAAACAGCCCATGGACCTTTAGTAATTTAACTCCCTTGGATCCCTGGACTGGCAGGAGATCAAACAGGATGGCACAGGAAAGCAGCTAGACCTTCTGACCCAGGAGACCTCAGGCAGCAGTAGTAATATTTTTTTCCTTTTGTTGTTATATTTCAAGTGTCGCGGAGCACATGGAAACAACACCCACTTGGGGCAGGAAATGCCAGGGAAAGAGCCCAGAGGACGTGACATTTGGGTGGGTCATGAGTGACGGTGAAATCTGTCATCTCTTTTTATGACTGCAATCTGCTGTCTACGATGCGTTTCCCACCCGGGTTTCACCTTCATTACACCTTATCTGATTTAGAAGGGCCCAGAGGGACTGTGTCCCGCCCCCTCCCAACCCCTCGCCTCAGAAGATCTAGAGCCCATGCCGGCTCTGGGTTTGTCAGACTCAGCTATACTTCGTAAAGGCCTGGGCTGGGCCTTTAAATTTTTCTGTAACTGTAGTGCCACAGGATTCCTGAGTATCACCCACACACGGCTCCCTCCCTGAGCCCCAGCTGGCTGCCAACACCCACACCAACAAACTAACCCCCAGCATCACCGCCCTTGGCTGTGTCGACACTCACACCCCCCACCCAGGTCAATCTTTGCTCTGGAAGAAGAGCACAGGGTCTTGGCGCTGTGCAGACACCCTGATAAGCACCTGGTGAATAACTTAACCTGTGAGTAACGACAGGAAATTAGGAAACAGAAGCTGCCCTGTAGCAAGAAAGGGGAGGATGGATGGCTGTTCACACAGTGGTCTGTGCATCGGATCATGGAAGTGCCCTTTAGTATCGAGATTCCTGTTTCCTTCCCTGACTGGGAGATGAGAATGGGGCTCACAGAAGGCAGCTATGAATTTCCAGTGAAACTCCCTGTTCTCGATGTCCCAGCAGGTTTGGAAATGGTCGTATTACTAAACACCTGGACCCATTCTTCATTAAAAAGATTAAATTGAGTCAGGTGTGGGAATCCATGCCTGTAATGCTGGCACGTGGAGGACGTGGCTGGAGGATGGGTGGGTTTCAGGCAATCCAGAGCTACACATAAAAACTTTTATTTAGATGTGAGTGTGCGCACGCGTGCGCATGCCTGCATACACAGACACATATAGCTCACATTCACACACACACACACAAGAAAGGATTATTAATGATAATTAGCAGAGGAAAACTGAAACAGAGGGAAGTTTCTTGTGCCTTTATGTCTTTTCATGGTGTTAAAAATTTAGCCTCAGATTACTAGTATTTTTTTTTTTTTTTGGCTGGAGGTGGTGGCACATTCCTTTAATTTCTGCTTTTGGCAGATCTCTCTGAGTTTGAGGCCAGCCTGGTCTACAGAATGAGTTCCAGGACAGCCAGGGTTACACAGAGAAACCCTGTATCAAACAAAACAAAACAAAATCAAAAAAAGAAAGAAAGAAGGAAAGAAAGAAGGAAAGAAAGAAAGCGAGCCATTATAAGGTAAGGATGTAGCTCAGTTGGCAGAAGGCTTACCCAGAGTACATGGATTCCATCATCAGAATCACAAAAACCACAAAACCCTTGCAATCCCATCCTCTAGAGATGGAAGCAGAAGGACCAAAAGTGAAAGGTAATCCTTGGTTTCCAGTGAGCTTGAGGCTACTATCCAGAGTCACAGAGCCTTTGTCTAAAACAATACATACATGCATACTTACATACACATTTATACCTTGAGAAAAATTCAATATATCCTCCGGATCCTGTGAACTGTTTTCCCTCCAGCAGAGGGCAGCAATGATTCTCAAATATCCCTGACATCAGTACTAAGCTGCAGATTAGCGTCCACAGGTTTCCAGTTCCAGGCCCAAACACCATCCACCAGATCATAAGGAAAATGAAAGACAATCACAGAAAGCTTTAGATGCCGGAGGAACTGTTGAATAAAACATTTTCCATACGGTTCTCTTATTGATTCCGAAAACCTGTTTTTGCCCTAAAGCTCAGTTTTCTCATCTGATAAATTAATTCTATGCATTTGCTGAAATCACTTTTTAAAAGCTCTTTTTGCATCTGTTAAAAAAACAAAGAACAACAAAACAAAACATTTTAAGCTGGATGTGGTGGCACACACCTTTAATTTCAGTACATGAGAAGCAGAGGCGGGCAGATCTCTGAGTGCCAGGCCAACCTGGTCTACAGAGCAAGCTCCAGGACAGCCAGGGCTACACAGAAAAATTATGTCTATAAAACACCAAATAAGCAAATAAATAAAATAAGACTTTAGCTGGGTGTGGTAGCACATGCCTTGCTGCATTCAGAAGGCAAAAGTAGGCAGATCTCTCTGAGTTCAAGGCCAGTCAGGTCTACTCAGCAAGTTCCAGGCCAGTCAGTACAACGTAGTGATAATCTGATTTAAAGAAAAAACAAACACAAAATCAGCATCTGGAAGAAACAAGCCCCAGTTCCCTCTGACATTAAGGCTTATCAAATTATCTGTTTGAGAGCCCTCAACTGATCAGGATGTTTTATTAGCAGTTTATCTTTAGAATACTATTTTTGGGGGGTGGGGTGGGGATGTTGGCATCTACTCAGATCACTGATGGAGAAAAAAGAGCCCTTTCAATCTATAAATGTTTAGCACGTGTGCAAAGGTCGTAGCTCTAGTGTTCAGGAGCCACACCCAGACTTACAAAAGGATCTTGAGTGGGCTCGCCAAATTAAACAGCCAGCACTTGTAGAGAAATAAACAGAAGTTAAAACTTAACCACAGCTGTTTGTTCTCGCCGCTCTGTTCTCCTCAGTGGGAGGGACTGAGAGAGTGAGAGGAGCTCTGGTCACTCTAACAAGAACCTGAGCCTTGCTGCCTCCTCAGGAAACGCTTTCGATATACGCATGCGCATTCTGTACTGCGTCTTTTATACGTGTGGCGTTTGTTCTCCAGCTTCCTTCATGCCTCAACAGCAATGCCGTTTTTTTACAGATGGCTAAAAAAAAAAATCATAATGCTATCTCCTCTTCGTGTATACATGTGTATGTAGGTGTATGCGTATATGTGTGTGCATGTGTGTGTGCTGCGCACGTGTATGGGTGTGTATATATGAGTATATGTGTGTATATATGGATATATGTACGGGCAAGTGTGTGCGTGTGTGTGCACATTTATGGGTGTATGTGTGTCTGTGTGTCTGTATGTGTGCATACTCGTTTGTGTGTGTTTGTATGTACAAGTGTGTGTGTGTACATGTGTGCATTTATGTGTGTATGTGTGTGCAAGTGTATGGGTATATGTGCGTATATGGATGTGTGTGTATATGTATGGGCTGGCACTAGGAACAGAACTCAGGGTCCATTATATGCGAGGCAATTGCTCTATTATTAAGTACATCCCCAGCTCTTTTAAATTATATTTTCTATTTTTTCTTGAGACAAGATAACACTAAGTTATGGGGGGGGGGGGGTCGGGAGAGGGGGCTTGAACTCTCTCTACACCTAGGCAGGCCTTGAACTTGTGACTATCCTGCCTCAGCCAGTCCTGTAACTATAATTTGATTCTATTGGGATGTCTTGAGGAAAGAGTGATGCTGTAAAGGAGTCTTAGTTTCCAAGATTACACAGGAACTTGGGTTAGATCTCTGGGAAGGAGACCTAAGCATCCAGAATGGTCCTCTGGATGAGATAATTAAGACAGGCCTAAGAATCATCTGGAATTGCTGTGGTCTGCTCTCTGAGATCTCATGCCAGTCCAAAATGAATTTCACTACACACTGTACTCATTAAAAAAAGAGAAAGAGGTTTGTTTTTATTTTGGGGTATATGAGTTTGTATGAGTGTATACCGTGTACGTATGTGAGTGTAAGACCAGAAGAGGGTACCAGCTCTGGAGTGACTCATGCCTGTGAACTGCCAGAACTGTAGAATTGTAGGTACTGGGAACAGAGCTTTGGTCCTCTGCAAGAGCCATCTTAACTACCAGTCCACTTGACTACATTCTGATTTTTTTTCTTAATTCTTTGCTCCTGTGTATGAACTCTTGAACATTTAATTGTGCACACAGGTTAGAGAACAGCTCCGGTGTTAGCCTAGCTGGCTCTCTAGCTTTTAGGGACTCCTTCGTTCTTCACCTGCATATGGTTGTAGAAGTTCCCAGAGGGGCACTACTGTACCCCACTTTACTTGTCTTCCTGGGCAAGCAGTTTCACATACTGAGGCATCTCCTCAGCTCTGAACTAAAACCATCACAAAACTTTAACCACAGGAGGGGCCACACGTGACCTTGTTCTGAGCATTTCCTGTCCCTGCCAGCTTGCTGACTGTTTTTTCCCAAACACTGGCTCACCTCCTTTATTCTCAGTCAAGGGCATTGCTTTGAAATGTTACAGTGTCCTGTGCCCTTCAGCTTGGGCTTGGCATGAGGGCCTGTGAATTCTTTCATCTGAAACCTTCTTTGGTCTGCCAGGCATACACAAGTCAACAGTCCATCTCTATTCTAGAACCTGCTGCAAACTCACCTCCCTTGGAAGCCTTCCCTGCTGATGCGACCTTTCACCTTTTTGCTTTCTGTTCTGTGCTACAGATGCAAAGAGGTAGTGGAGATATAACCTGGGAAGGACCCTTATACTGTGTTGCATGGGTGTTAATTCTGGTTCTTTCCATTTGGGGCAGTATGGCTTTATGAAGCAAGCAGGGGCTCTAGAATCTGTCTAGCATGCACACCTGGGAGTTCTCAACTTCATTCTCCTGTCCCCTGTCACCTTGGAGATAATTCTTCCTTCTTGCTGGCTCTTGTCTTCTACCTCAGCTTCTCCAAAAGTGGAAGAACAGGTTTCTTTTACCTTCCTAAAGCACAATAAAGCCCAAACCACCATCCCATTGTGTTCTTGGCGTTCTCATCTGTCAGTGGAGGATAATTATAGTCCTTTTCTCCTTGTATTCTTGTAGGGATGAAATAAGATCAGGCATGCTTCCAGAAGTGGCACCTGGCAGGTTGCTTTATACTGGGTTGCTCAAAACCTATTCCAACTACAATTCCTTGGTAGCTGTCTTCTTGGGCTGCAGAGGCCACCTTTCCCATAACTCCCGAAGCGATGGCTCTATTTGTGTTTCCCTTCCACGTGTAGCGGGAGAAGGAGGGAGGGAAGCACCTGCTTTGTTGGCACTGATGGAGGCAGAAGCAATGGTATTCTGGGAACAGGAGCTCTGACGACAGCTTAGCAGTTCTGAAGTTTCTGGATAGAGGCTACGCTGTCATTTGCTCATCAGCTGGTTCTACAATATTTTAGGAATCATTCTCGGGTATTTAGTCCAGAGTCTATTTCTTCAACTTTCCCTTATAAATTAGCAAGAGAAAAAAGAATATCTGTCAACTGCAACTGAGGAAAAAAACCAAATCAATTGTTATTTTAAAACTTTGTTGAGGATGAATGAGATAGGTTGGGGGTAAAGGTCCCTGCCACTAAGCCTGATAACCTGAGTTTGATCCCAAACCCACAGAGTATCAGGAGAGAATCAACTCTCAGAAGCTATCCTCTGACCTCCATACTGCACACACACTGCACACACACAGAAAAATATTTTAAAAATTATTTGTTGAAGACTTAGTGATTTAAAAGAAAATCATATTTCAGAAAAGAAAAAAACATATTTGTATTTATTGACTTGTAGGTGCATGTGCCATGGCACATATTCGAGGTCAGAAGGCAACCTTCAGGGGTGAGATCTTTCTTTCTTCCATGTGTGTAATAGGGATCGGGCCCAGATGTCTAGTCTGGCTGTGCCCCTAACTACTGAGCCATCTTACCAGCCCTTCAAAAAAAGAAAAAAATTAAAATAACTACTAGATAGGGTCATACTAAGTAATTTCTAAATTATTAACGGCTCATAGAACTTTTATTTCCTTTTTTTTTTCTTGGTGTTTTGAGGCAGGGTCTCACTATGTAGCCCTGGCTGTCCAGACCAGACTGCTTTCAAACCCACAGAGATCCACCTGCCTCTGCCTCCTGCCTGAGTGCTGGCATTAAAGGCATGTGCTTCCACTGCCCAACCACCATGTCTGGCTCTTAATGGTAGTTTTTCCTGTGTACTTATTAATTTATTTTCTTTTATGTGTATGGTTGTTTCACCTATATGTGTTTGTGCACCACATGCATGCAATAACTACATGGCCAGAAGGGGGTGTCAGATCCCCTGGACGTGGAGTTACAGATAGTGGTCTGCCACGTGGCTTCTGGAGGCTCAACCCAGGTTCTCTGGTAGAGCAGTCAATGCTCCTAACAGCTGAGCCATCTCTCCAGCCTCTTAATGGTGGGTTTTCAATACTATACTGTAAGTCCTAGCTAATGAAAGAAACAGTAAAAGGAAGTGTATGGGTATACAGAGGAAGAAGAAGAAAGAAATCAAACTGTGTTTACAGATGCCATAATTATCTATGCATAACATTGGGAAGAAGATCATGGGAGGGGCGTCCATGTTCCTGGGTAGGAAGACTCAACATTGGGCTGAAGTTGCTGCTCAGAGACAGGGTACCTATCTAGTGTGCCACAATCCTGGGATCCATCTTAGAAAAAAAAGAATTAAAAAGGCTTCTCGTAGGTTCTGCCCAACAGAATACCAACAGAAGTTATTTTGGAGATATTGACAAACTGACTCTCTTCTTTCGTTCTGTTTTTGAGAGACTTTTTTATTGTCTACTTTACTTTATTACTATTATTGTTTGGTTTTATTTTGTCAAGACAGGGCTTCTTTGTGTAGCCTTGGGTGGCCTAGAACTAACTCTTTAGACCAAGCTGGTCTGGAACTCACAGAGATCAGCCTGCCTCTGTCTCCCAAGTGCTGGGATTAAAGGTGTGTGCCACCGCCACCCAGCTGTTTATTTTTGAGATAGGGTCTCACATCGCTTAGGTTGGCCTTAAACTCTATATGCAGTTAAGGCTAGCCTTGAACTTCTGATCTTTCTACTTCCACCTCAGTACATGGAGCTGCAACTCCCAGCTGGGATTACAGGAGTGTATCAACCGCATCTCCCAACAAGCACTTTCTTATCCAATCCAGCAACTGCTCTCCATAGTGGTTACCCCAAATCTATCCACAAACATTGAGAATACTTCTACTCAAAATTCTCAGAACTTGGGAACAACCCAGGTTTCTTTCAGGAGGTTAAACAGACAAACTGTGCTGTATAGCAGTAGTTGTCTAGACCGCTTTGGCTCCCAGCCAAACACGTCAGTTAATTTTTGACATGCGGCGACTGGCTCAAAGGCTGGGGGCACTCCTAAACCTTC
Source organism: Arvicanthis niloticus (assembly GCF_011762505.2). Lineage (NCBI taxonomy): Eukaryota > Metazoa > Chordata > Mammalia > Rodentia > Muridae > Arvicanthis > Arvicanthis niloticus. Next base: position 33,199,979 of record NC_047675.1, read on the forward strand.
CCATGCTAGCAATCGCTCCCTTCCCATACTCCTGAGACTCCCTAGTCTTCCCTAGCTACCCCAGGCCCAATCAGGGGAGTGACCACTTGCCCGAATTCTTACATGGCTGGTTGGCTCTCTTTCCTGCAGCTCTTATGTCCATTCTTTTCCTACTAGTCATGATGTTTCTCTATCTTCTTTTCTTCTAGTTCCTAGCCCTAAAGGTCCTGCTTCAGTCTACCTGCCCACTATTGGCCATTGGCTCTTTATTGATCTATCAAAAACCAATTGGGGACAAGGACAGTGTTTGGACACTCAGATTCCCGATTTTGGGGTCCAGATTAATTCAAAGCATTAGAACCAATCCCCAACAGTGATGTATCTAGATCCTGGATCAGTGCCAAAAAGAGACACACTCATCATGAACTGCAAAAGCGCAGTACTAAGAGAAACAGGACAATCTGAAAGATCTGTATACCACCTAACCCCAACTGGATGACATTATATGAAAGGGAAAAACACCAGTGACTGTCAATGTCAAAGATAAGAAAGATGAAGATATAAGGCATGGGAGATTTTTGGAGCCATGAAACCATACTGTATTATATCCTCAAAAGGGTGGCTGCATGCCATCGTATGCATGTCAAAATCTGCAGGGTGCACCAGTAAGCCAGGCATGATGATGCATGCCTGTAGTCTTCAACTTGGAAGTTGAAGACAAGAAAGAGGACTAGGAATTAAAGGTCAGCCTTGGCTATCTATCAAATTCTATGCTAGCCTGGGCTACAAAAATTTCTATCTCAAAAGACAAAAGCAAAAAGAGAAACAAAAAACGAAGCAGAACACTGGGAATGACCCTAACAGAAACTATGGTCTCTGGGTGAAAATGATTTGTAAATCTAGGCTCACTAGCTGTAGCAGACGAACTACTCCAGTGTCAGAGGCGTTGAGTGGAGAGGGGTCTATACTTCCTGGTTAAATTTATAGTTTTATGACAAGGTACCTGCCTAATGTGTGAAGCTTCAGGCTCAGAACCAAGTACCAAAAACCAAGTCTTCTTTAAAAAAAAAAAAAGGCAAAAATTACTTGTATAAATTGCTTTCTTCTCTGAGCACTACTAAAATGATTCTGGGAAAAAAAATAGTTTAAGAGAGAGGAAGAAACAACAAAGCTTGTGATGTGTTAGTTGCATCTTAGTGGTTCCGAGGGCAAAAAGGTGCTGGTAACTGTTTAACAAACAGTTCTCAGAAATGCAGTGGAGAACTGCCTAGGCCAATTAATATGGTCTAAGTACATCCACCACGAATGACTTCTAAGAGACGATGTTCAACATAGACCTGAGCAAAATTGGCTCTACAAGGTCTAAAATTATCTACCCGAGGCTGGTCAGATCTCCATACAAACACAACTTTAACGTCTAGTCTCTGGGAATCAGTCAAGCTCCGCCTGTGGTCTACTCTGCTCAAGGGCAACTAGTTGGGCTAGCAGAGGAGAAACAGTAACACGGAGATGCCCTTAATAGCTCCTGACTCAGGCAGCCCAAAGAAAAACGGGAATTCTTTTGCACACTTAAGCATTCCAGAAGCATAGCAGAAGTGGAGTTGCGCATATTAATGAGGATTGAACCATTGAAAGGGAGCAGGAGAGATGAATATTTTACAAGTTTAAAGGTCTAGCTGGGCATAGTGGCACATGCATATAATTCCAGCACTTGGAAGGTGGAGGAGAGAGGACCAGGAATTTGAGGCTAGCCTGGGCTACAAGAAAGCCTGTTTCAAAACAAACAAACAAACAAACAAACAAACACAAAATAAAATCTATGTGTGGTGGTACACACTCAGAGAGACGGAGGTAACAGGATAGCTACAAATTTGAGACAGGCCTGATTTATCTAGCAAGTTCTAAACCAGCCGGTCAGGAATACATAGTGAGACCTTGCCTCAAAAAACAAAAATAAAATAAAATAAAATAAAATAAAATAAAATAAAATCAAAAGAAAGAATGAGCTGAGCTGGGCGGTGGTGGCGTACGCCTTTAATCCCAGCACTTGGGAGGCAGAGGCAGGCAGATTTCTGAGTTCGAGGCCAGCCTGGTCTACAGAGTGAGTTCCAGGACAGCCAGGGATACACAGAGAAACCCTGTCTCGAAAAACCAAAAAACAAAAAACATAAGACATAAAACAACAACAATAAAAAAAGAAAGAAAGAAAGAAAGAAAGAAAGAAAGAAAGAAAGAGCTGAATGGTGCACGCCTAAAGGTTCCAGCACTCAGGAGGCAAAAGCAGGCAGGTAGGTACAAACTCTGAGCTAAAATTCCTGGCTGGGTAAGTCTTTGGTCTTAATACTTCACTGTTCTGCATCTCAAATTCCTCATCTTCATAAGGAAACATTGTTATGAAATGTAATGCGGCGAGGGGGTATTCTTGGCCCGCCCGAGACAAGGTACACCTCTGAGAAATTATGAGAAACCATGCAACAGTTCTGGTGTAAAGGGGGTTTAATGGGGGAGGGAGAGGAATGAAGACCTGGGGAAGGGATAGAGAGGATGAGCGAGCGGATGTGTAGACAGACAGACTAATAGGAGCAGAGCCACGAGGGCTGAGAGGAAAAGGGGGGCGGGGCAGAGAGGGAAAGAGAGAGGGCACCTTCAGAGAACACAGAGATAGAGATCTGGAATGGCTGGGGCACTTTTATCTCTGCACACACCTGGCACATCTGGTGGTGGTGGCCTGCAGGTCATGAGGGTTAAGCAGTTGCTAGGCCCCTGAGGCCAGGCCAGCGGAATCGCCTGCACGATAATAGGCATTGGATAAGCTTCAACATTAGGTTTATAAAGCATCTGGACATGTCTAGCACATAGTAGGTATAATGATTAATCTCCACTACCAAGTTGATTGAATTTGGAGTTGTTTAGGAGACACTTTAGGAGATAGATACTCCAAGGGCCGGGGTATTGCTCCTCAAGACAAGGTCTGTGTAGCCCTGGCTGTCCTGGAACTTGAGATCTCCTCGAACTAACAGAAGTCCTCCTGCTCTGCCTCCCGAGTATTGGGATTAACGGCCTGTGTCACCACGACTTGGCAAGGACACTCTTCTTTGAGTTTTGTTTTTTTTTTTTTTTGTTTTATGTTTTTCATGATAAATAATCCAGAGTTTGGGAAATTTACATGGCATTTGATACAGTTTGTGTAATAAGTAGTAGTATATTTTTTTTTGTCGGTTCCCAAAGGGGATCGATTCCAGGACTACTAAGAAACTAAAACCCATGGATGCTCATAAACTGGCAGCGTATGAGTACCTACTGTGCACACATCTTCCGGTGTAGCTCCTTCTTGAAAGGGAGAGATAAACAAACGGGTACTGTGTAAAGACCTTCATCTGCAACACTCTAATCTTCAGAGAAGTCCATTCCTTTATTAACCATTAATTACGTCAAAAGTTGGTAATACAAGAAAAATAATGGCAGGCTTTTAAAGAGGGCGATTTAATCACCAAACAATACACATGACTGTAAGTTTGTTATATAAAGCCATGGGTTTGTTTTTGCTTTGCTTTGTTTTGCTTTGTTTTGCTTTGCTTTGTGTTTTCTTTTCCCAAAACTGGTTGACTTGAGACCACAAGCAGACATTAATCCTAAGGCTGTAGTTCACAGCTCTGGGAACCTTCTGGAACACAGACACTCACAGAGAGTGTAGGCTGCAGGCAAGCTCCTCTGTCACCGTGTGCCACTTTCATGAGGTGGCATGAATAAATCAAAATGATAAATCACAGAAGCGCTGCAGCCCTTCCTTCCCAATGGGCAGCAGAAAGGGAGCTGGGAGGAAAGGCAGAGGTGTCTGAGTTCAGCTCTATTCTGGACCTGGTCTTCCCTTTGTCCCCCACACTGATGTCCCCTGTGAATGAACTTGGCTCCGTTGCCTTCATACCAGAATAGGATGGGTCAACGTAGCTTGGAAAGAGGAACTCATATTTTCTGAACTGATTCTCACTTGACAAGATTTCAGATTTAGGAAAGATCTGTCTAGCCTTTGATAAACACCCAGGATGCATATGTGACTCAGAGACTGAACTGACTTCCTTCTGTCCTCTTTCATCTCACAAGACGTGCCCTGGCTTTGGTTCACAGTTGCCCTGCGTGGCAGCTGGGAGGGTGCCCTTTCTTCCTGCCCAGATTCACAAACAACAGGGTCTTTCCCATAAGCTGAAGTCCCAGGTGCTTGAAAATATTGCAAAAATACTTTCTCCAGTTTTTTTTTTTTTTAAGTTGCAATCGTATCTACCAATTTCAGATTAGAGGATGCATTCACATAATTTGAAATTTCAGGAAATACAGAGTATAAAATGAAGTTTTTTCCCCCTATCTTTGTGGCTTAGTTCCCTTCTCTAGATCTGATAGTTTCTAGGATGTCTTCTGAGTTAGAGATTTTTACACACACTTAAAATAACACATTATAAATAAAAAAATGAGCTCTTCAAGTTCAGGTGGTTTGTGTCGAAACCTGATCATCTGAGTTTGGTCACCGAGGCCCACTTGGTGGATAGTGAAAAGTGACTCCTATAAGTTGTCCTCTGACTACATGTGCACTGTGACATACGTTCACCCTCAAAATAGATAAATGAAATAAAAAACATTTACGTATGTCTTTTTCTACTTTTTAAAAAATGTTTTTGAGACAGTGTCTCTCTATGTAGTCCTGATTGTCTTGGAGCTCACTCTGTAGACCAGGCTGGCCTTGAACTCACAAAGATCTGCCTGCCTCTGCCTCCCAAGTGCTGGGATTTAAAAGTCTACACCACCATTCCTGTTCTTTCTCTACCTCTTATGCTTGTATTACTTATTGATAATACTGGATTATATGGAAACAGTTTTTATTTTCTCTCTTTCCATTATAACAAAGGCACCATTACTTATTTAGTGGGTACGGGGCTTGCCTTAAGACCTAGGGAATGCTTAGTGCTAAGTGCTTCTGGACCCTTCTCTTAATCCCTGATTGCTACCTTTGTGTGCGGGGTGGGATTGGTGTGTTTTCCCTTCGTTCTCCCAGTTGGATTTGTGCTTAAAATGAAACAATCAACAACTCTTCTAGGGACAGGAGAGGTGGCTCAGTGGTTAAGGTAGTTTCCTGATCTTTCAAAGACTAGAGTTCAGTTCCTAGCACACAAGCTGTTGTGTGACAAATATTTTCTTGGGGAGACTTAAGGTGCGTGTCTACTCACCTCAGGCAGGGAGGGCATCATAGGCCAAAGTCCAACTTTGTGAACCCTGAGGGTTTTTTTGTTTGTTTTTTGTTTTGTTTTGTTTTTGCTTTTTGAGACAGGGTTTCTCTGTAGCCCTGGCTGTCCTGGAACTCACTCTGTAGACCAGGCTGGCCTTGAACTCAGAAATCCACCTGCCTCTGCCTCCCAAGTGCTGGGATTAAAGGCGTGTGCCACCACCGCCCGGCTCAAACCCTGAGTTTTATTGGAGTGACTTAACAGAAATATGAATGAGGAGTTTCTTCAATGGTAAAATGAGCCAATTCAAGCCAGGTTAGGTTATATTAACAGCAGGTTTATTGGGAAGCTGCTCTTGGGCAAGTTCACTAGCCCTGGGGATTGAGGCCAGAGGAGTCTCTATAGGAAGGTGGGGTGGAAAGGGCATGCAGAGAGAAAAGAGAAGGAAAAGGAGAGAGAAGGAGAGAAAGAGGAGGAGAGAGAGACACTAAATGTCTAGATTATATATGGAGGAGCCTCTGGAGGAAGGGCAGTCCAGTCTCTGGGTTGGAAAGTTCAGGGTTGGGGGCAGGGTATATGCCAGGTAAGGACTGAGGTATGCTGGGAGAATCTGGAGGCCAGGTCTGCTTTGATATGTAAAATATACACCTCAGTCCCTCAGTCTGGAGTTTGATACCAAACATGTTCCTGCTTAAGGAGTTTACCTTCAGGATAGAATGTTTTAATCTGGGACTCAACAGGAACATAATAACACAACTGCGACTTCAGCTCCAGGGCATCTGACTGCTGCAGGTACCTTACATACATGTGCTCATACATACCCATGTGCTTAGACACAGCATACACACATATACATAAATAAGAATAAGGTAGATCTTGAAAAAGTTTTACAATTTAGGGCTGGAGAGATGGCTCAGTTGTTAAGAAAAATGCTTTTTCAGCAGTTATGGTGGCCCACAGTTTTAATCCCAACACTCAGGAGGCAGAGGTAGGCAGATTTCTGTGAGTTCAAGGCACGGTCTACATAGTGAGTTCTGGGACAGCCAGAGCTACAAGTGCAAAAGGGCAAAAACAAACAAACAAACAAACAAACAAGTAAGCAAACAAACCATCCATGCCCCTTTTGGTGAGGACCTAAGCTGGATTCTCAGCCCTTACTCCACCTCAGGTGGCTTACAACTGCCTGTAACTCCAGATCCAGGGATGTCTAATCATTTCTGATCAGGACCTCTGTGCCTGAGTACAGATGCCCATAGAGAGGCAATACATATAATTAAAAATAATAATTAATCTTAAAAAAAAAACAAACAAAGACAACTCTTCAGATGAAGTTGGTGGCCACAAATTTGGGGGATTTCAGGGTGTTTTGGTAAATCCCTGAGTCAAACCCGGCCTCCACTCACACTAATAACAAAGAATAAAACGGGAGGAGGGGGGGACTGGAGGATGAAGGAGAAAGATGAATTTTTTCCCCCTCCAGCTTCTAACAGAGTTTTCCAAACAATCGAAGTAATTAAAAGTTCTCAGAAGTGGCCGCTGGTGCCCTTTTCACCGAGGGAATGTGGGCCAAGCATGATATATTAAAAGAGAGGGAGCTACTCCATTGAAGTTAAAAATAATCCTCTGTCACATGGCTAATTTGTTGGAATGCAGCAATAAAGGGCATTGGGCAGAGGCAGAGCGGGATGCAGCTGGTAGTTTGCATCAGGCACAGTGCACATCCTGGGGACTGTGTTTGTGTTTGCAGAAAGAAAAACAAAAGTCATTAAAAAAAAAAAAAAAAAAAAAAAAAAAACCCAACCAACAACCAACACTGTCTCAGCTGACTACACACACACACACACACACACACACACACACACACACACACAAGAGGCAGGAAGGAGAGAAAGTGAGTTCAAGTTCAGAGCTGTGACCTTTGGGCTTATCAGTTGAGTGGGTGAGAACCGGTCACCTGTGCTGGCTGGAGATTGAGTCATTAAAGGAAGGCCTTCTAGTTTCTCTGCCTTTGAATTTATTTCAAAGGAATACATGGCCCCAAGGAAACCTTTGATCCTGAATTCCTGGGAAAACCAACCTATAGTGTCTTGAGAGAAAAAGAACTCAGCCCTGACAAATCATGCTTCGTAATGTTGGAGATTTAATGTTTGTTTTTGAGCCTTAGGGATTGAACCCTGGGCGCTGGGCCACCGAGCTGCAGCCTCGGCTCTCATTTTATTTATTTATATTTATTCTGAGACAGAGTCTTGAAATACTGTCCAGCCAACCTTGAAATCACTCTAGCCAAGACTTATAATTCAAACTTACAATTCTCCTGTCTCAGCCCCCTAAATAAAAAGAGTTAGCACAGTAGAACTGAGAGGGAAAAATGTTCTTAGCATGACTCTTGTGTTGGTCATAGGATCAGAGGCATTGACTTGCGCGCAAGGTCGTTCAACTAGCAAACCACAGCTCTATAGTCAAAGGCGGAGCTTTAGCTAGCCAGGGAAGGGGTTAGGGGTGTAAAGTTCACAAAGCTCTTATGTCAATTTAAATGTTGGCACTGGAAGCTAGAGGGCCCTCAGGCAAGGTGCTAACTTTTCCCAATGTGAGTTTACTATCTATAAAATGATTGGAGAAATAGGGCTTGTGATGTAGCTCAGTTGGCAGAGTGCTTGCTTGCCCAACGTCTTAGTTAGGGTTTCTATTGCTTCAATGAAACATCAGGTCCTAAAAGCAAGTGGGGGCGGGTTGGGGGGGGGGAGGGTTTATTCGGCTTACACTTCCAGATCACAGTCCATCCCTGGAGTAAGTCAGGACAGGAACTCAAGTGGGATTGGAACCTGGAGATAGGAGCTCATGCAGAGGCCATGGAGGAGTGCTGCCTGCTGGCTCACTAAACATGGCTTGCTCAGCCAGCTTTCTTATAGAACCCAGGGCCAACAGCCCAGGATGGCACCACCCACAATGGGCTGGACCCTCCCCCCTTGATCACCAATTGAGAAAATGTCTTACAGCTGCATCTCATGGATGCATTTCCTCAACAAGGCTCCTTCCTCTGTGATAACTCTAGCTTGTGTCAAATGGACACACAAAACCAGCCAGTACACCTAGCAAGTGCAAAATTCTGTGTTTCATTTCCAGCACTTCATAAACTTGGTGTGGTGGGCATTCCAGCAGAAATTCAAGGTTATCCTCGGCCAAAGAGTGAGTTTGAGGCCAGCCTGGGGTACATGAAAACTTGTTTTGTTTCATGTATATATGTATGTATGTATGTATGTATGTATGTATGTATGTATGTATGTTTGGTTTTTCAAGACAAGGCTTCTCTGTGTAATATAGCCTTGGCTGTCCTGGGAATCTATTTGTGGATTATGCTGACCTTGAACTCACAGAATTCCACCTGTCTCTGCCTCCCGAGTGCTGAGATTAAAAGGCATGTACCACCATGCTAGTTTGTTTTATTTGTATTTTAAAAAAAGATTTTATTTATTTTATGTATCGGAGTACACTGTAGCTGTTTTCAGACATATCAGAAAATGGCATCCGATCCCATTACAAATGGTTGTGAGCCACCATGTGGTTGCTGGGAATTGAACTCAGGACCTCTGGAAGAACAGTCAGTGCTCTTAATCTCTGAGCCATCTCTGCACTCTTTCCCTTTTTTATACAACAAACAAACAAAAATAAGACCATCATGTAGGATTGTAGCTGTACCTAATTAGTGTCATTCAAAAGATCCCTCCCCGGTGGCACATTCCTGCTCTCTGCCCCAATGTTTTATATTCTTGAATCACACACACACACACACACACACACACACAGTCTTAATTTTTGATATGCCTAAAATAGCTCACTGGCTGAGCCACTTCCTAACCTCCATGTGGCTAATCTACCTTCCAATATTCCCAATTCATCACTTACTAAAATCTATATTCCATCTCAGCTGGCCCTGGACCCAGTTTGACAGCCCTCTTGGGGCTACTCTTCCCTGGCTCCTATATGGTGACTATGTTCTCTGTCCTGCACCTTCTCAGATCTGGCGTCTTGGTTCTCCTTCTCCGACATGGCGGATTAGTTGCCTGGAAATCCTAGAGGTCCCGCCTCTGTCTTCCTGCCCAGCCATTGGCCTTGGGCAACTTTAACAATCAAAACCAACTGGGGACAGGGTTCCTTCAGTGTCATAAGGACATGTGGATTCCCATACAATTTTAGAGACTCAAATGAACATAATACAAACAACAACCAAATCCACAACCTAGAATGGCTAAAATGCTTGTAAAATTCTTATCGAAGTAGTCAACCTAAAAGAAATTCTTAATGCAAGGCAAATGAAGGCTGGCAAGAAGGCTCAAGAAGAAAGATACTTGCCTCCAAGCCCAAAGACTTGGGTGTGATCCCTGGAACCCATGTGGTTAAAGAGGAAAACAAACTTCTGCAAGTTATCCTTTGGCCTCCACACATAAGCATTAGTGCAAATAGGAGAAACACACACACACACACACACACACACACACACACACACGTAATTAAAATAAATAAAAGGTTAGTAGCTATTGTCTAACACATATTTCTGCACCATCTGGTTCCAAATTTGTAGTCCATTTGTTTTGTTTTGTTTTGAAGATTAATTTGCTTAAAATCCTATTTATTGCGAGTGGGATTCTGTCTCCCCCTCCCACCTCCAACAATGGCCCCTTATATATAAAGAATGAGGCTGGAAAGTTAGGATAGGCTCTCCGTTCTCAGTTTAGCACAGACACCTCCAACATTTTTGCATTCTATCACACTCACATGTCTGGTTCTCCCTCCAGCCGCATGCCTTCTGGCCTGCATTTATTTCCCAAGCTTTGGACAAGCAGAGACAAGGCCAACATGAAGAAGCCTGCATGGCTGCTTCAATTTGGCAGCCAGATCTCCTCGAATCTTCTCAAACACTTGATCTATTTCCAAGCTCATAATGGACACCACTAAAAAGGGGACTCAATATCTAATGGGAGTTTGGGGTTCGTAATCTGAGCCCCCTCTGGGAAGTGAAGGCCGAGTTCTCTGCACTGGCTTCCAGTGCTAAGAGCAGAAACTACTCTGGATAGCTCATGGAAAATTGAAACTAAAACTTTGTGTCACCAGACCAGATTCCACATAGGACCAGATGCAGTGTTCACCAAGGTCCTCAAGGACACCTTTTACTCCGTTAGCCTTCTGCTTTCCCAGTTCCACTCCTTACCCACTGGGTTCCCCTGACAGAAATCCATGCAGCAAGTGGAAAGCTCCATGGTGACACTGCCATAGAGAGCCCTGTGAGTCCAGAACAGCCAGGAAGGGAATGGCATCCTCGTAAAGGGAGTGGGGAGCATGTTCCATATTCCCAGCATTGCTGAGAACATCCTCTGGACAGATGGCCTTTGGATGGAAGATGCTTCTTTTCACTCCCTGTGTGTCCTGCTGTGTGGTGGGTCCCCAGCTAACACTATTCAGTGTTCTTCTACACATAGAGAAGGGAGGGCATCAGGAGAAACTGGGTCTGAGCTGTCCAGTAGCTTTCTTTTCCTGAGGTCTGAGGATTAAGAGATTGGGAAGGGGGTACAAGAGGGTAACCCAGTGGCAGAGGATTTACTTATCATGTACAAGGCTTTAACACTAAAAAGGGCTGAGAAGGATGCTGAGGGTGAAGGAGGGGTACAACTTCTTCACTTTTCTCTGGTACATCAATCCTCAGAACTTCTGGTAAAAAAAAAAAAAAAATCTGTTTAATTAGGATGTAAGATGCCTACTTGGCCACACACTGCACCAAGTTGTCTAACCTATAGCCTTTATCAGACAAACATTTTCTACTCTTTCTCAATGGACTCAGGGTCTGCTAGGTTCTTAAAGCTGTATTTACAACAGGCTGACCCCAAACTTGAGACAATCCTCTGGCCTCCACCTCTCAAGCGCTGGGATTGCAGGTGACTGTCACCATTCCCAGCATTGAGGCCTGTCATTTATTAAATCCCATCTGCAAGTGAACCAGGAGCACAACTACTGGATCCAAGGACCTACAGAGTCACCCTCTCTTCCTTCCCTGAAAGTCCCCAGCACTAGCTGCAGGGAACACTTTGCTTTGGGGATTGCAAGGGACAACAGAGGACCACAGCTGGCTCTGAGGGAAGTCCTGAAGGAGGCCAGAAGGCCACATTTACTCACAGCAGCAAGTGAGAGAGCTGGCTTATTTCATGAGGTGGGGACCGAAAAACAAAGGAGAGAGCCACGTGGTGGGTGTGGCATCCCTGGTATTTTTCCACAGCTTTGCTCTGACTGGATCAGAGACACAGTTGTCCGCCACCTCTGCTGTTCCACTCTCCGGCTTTTACATCTACCCCTGGGAGAAGAAATTGTTCCACCTGCACAGAGCCGTGCAGGAGGTTGGGCACACAGACCAATCTAAAGATAGTTAATAGGAAAAGTTTGGAAAGAAATGAAAATACACAGAAAAGGATAAAGATGAAAGTTAAAACCAATAGAAGCTCTCAGCTCTGGGATAGCTACTGTTAACTTCCTTTACTTTTCTTTAAAGATTTATTTTATGAGTAAGAATGTTTTGCCTGTAGGTATGCATATGTGTATGTGTGTATGTATGTATGTATGTGTGTATGTGTATATATGTGTATGTATATATGTGTATATGTGTGTATATGTGTGTATGTATGTATATCATAGGCTTGCCTGGGGACACTGGAGGCCAGAAATGGGTGTAGGATTCTTTAGAACTTCCAGACTGTTCTACATGGTTGTGAGCCACAGTGTGGGCGCTGGGAACTGAACTCAGGTGTTGTGCAAAAACAGCAAATGCTTTCATCCCCTGAGCCAGCGCTGCAGCCCCTATTTTATTTTGTCTTTTTGAGACAGGATATCATACAACCTCAGATTCACTAAGCAGCAGAGTATGTCTGTGAATTCCTGACCCTTCTGACTCTCCCTCCCTAGTGTAGGAGTATAAGTGGTGTAGCACCATGGCCAATCAACATTTTGATTGATCACTGTCTTTTTGTTGTTGTTGTTCTATATAGTTTCAAATTTTTTATTATTCCTACATAGGCAACTAGTCCAAAAAATAGGAAACTGTGTGTGATATAGAAGATGAACATGGCGTATTCCTAAATCTCTTCTCTCTTCTTTTTAAAAACAGGATCTCATCATGTAGCCCAGGCTAGCCTTGAACTTTCTTCAGTCTCCTGAATGCTGGGATTATAGGTTCATGTGTACCCACAGTCTGCCACAGTCTCTTAATATTATTATGTATGTCCTCTATAAAAAAAATTTTTTTTTACAACTTTCTTTTCTCTTTCAGGCTTTAAAAACATTTGAAATTACTAGCACTCATTTGAGAGGAAAGGACTAGCTTTTTCACGATTATTGGAGATAAAGAACGAAGGTTTCACTGGGCCTGGTGGTGCATGCCTGTAATTCTAGCACTCAGGAGGCAGATGCAAGTTAGATTCCTTGAAGCAGGCAGGACAGCCAAGGCTGGGGATGGGGGCAGGCCCTTCTTCAAACAATAACAAAGAAGGACTGAGGTTCCCAGAGGTTGCCCTTAGTCATATTTGACCCCTGTTTGTGTGGCCAGACCCTGGGAATAGGACCCCTTGGGAATAAGTGAAATATTTTTTAACTTAGCAGACAGCTGTGTTAAGAAAAGGTAGAGAAAGAAGTGACAAAGACCAGGACATCTCCCTACCCATCACATCCACACTTCCCAGGGCCTCTCTGGCTTCAAGAATCTGATCATGGGAACTGGTGAGTGAACAAAGAGTCGAAGAAAATTCCTTATCAGCGGGAGAGTTACTTGATTCAATGTTTTTCCTAATGTAAGTTGGGACAATAGGGGGAAAGAAAGAGAAGAAATAAAAGGTCATTTTCTTTGGCTTCTTTTAATGAATCACCCCCCATGTCATTACCCATCCCTGGTCAGGAAAAGCTTGAGTTTTTTCATGCCAAGAAAAACAGCAGGCAGGAAGAAACAAATTATGACCTTGTTTGTGTTTTGTGTCCTAACTATTTGATTTATAGGCCTTGATCCAGTGATTATGGATGAAAGAAAATATTTCAGTGCCCCAACCGTAACCTGAACTTAACCAGGGGTGGGTCTCATGTCCATGGCTAAAAAGTTATGAGACTGAAATGCTTTGAGAATAAAGGATCAAAGTTTGGGGTCGTCTGTAGGCATTTTTAAAGCTACTCATAAGGTCAAATTCTTTTCTCACACTCCAACATCACAAAACTTTCTTTATAGAGTTTGCTGCCTTCCAGAAGCTGCTCATTTATAGACCCAGTAAGTAGTTAAGTACCTACTGTGTATCAAGCACCAGCTCAGACGCTGAGGATCCACAACGAGTCAGAAGAATATATCATGTAGTCAGGGATAGGGGAGGGGAGGGAAAACAGAGGATGCATCAGAGAAAGACAGGAGAGCTACTAAGAGGAGGCGACAAGTCTTGGCTTCACTTAGGTGCTGACACTGGACCCACGACGGAATAAATGTTTGTGAGGTTGGGGGGTAAGGTAGGTGGCTATCCGCTAAGACTGGCTCATGAGTTAGGCCTGATGATATTGATGATGGTATAGATCCGAGTAACTAAGGCTTATCAAGGCCTGAAATACACAGCAAGACCTCGTTGCAAAAACAAACAAACAAACAAACAGACAAACACACAAACTCTACAGGCAAATCTTCTACCATAGAGCTATTATGTCCTCAGCTCTATCGAAACATTTCTAAAATAAGTCATTAAGTAAAAAAAAAAAAAAAAATCATGGCATATATTGTATGCCGTTCACTACATTGTAACAAAAAAAATCACAAAATAAGCATATTTGTATTTTCTTGCATTTGCATAAGAAGCTTAGAAAAGAAACATACAAAACTAACATGCCTTAATATTCACTACAAATTTTTAAAAACTAAGATTAGCGTAATTCAAAAACATTAGTATTCTGCGTGTCAGGCTGTGCGAACTCGCTTGAATGCACTGCCACTGAGAATATCATTTTGGTGATTTCCAACACAGCAAATGCTTATGCCTTTGACCTAGAGGTCTGATTTCTTTTTGTATGTCCCATAATGATGATGTAAGATCAACGTTGCTAACTTCAGTATTGTCCGTGCTTGCAAAAGACTGGAAGCAACCAACTTCCTACCGGTAGGATATAAGTTAGGGTATATTTACAACTATGAATACTAGAATTATGCAAAGCTGTGCTTCTGTGCCAATGAACTAGGCAATCTCTTTCTATCAGCAGGGAAACCTTTGGGTGTGCATGTTGGGCCAGGAATTAAATACCTCTTTGCATGCAAGACACATATGCTCTACCATGGAGTTATTGTAAGAAATATCTGACCGCTGTTGAAAATAGACCACTCCAGACCACAAGGTTCTAAGGGGGAAGAGGTTTATTCAGGGGAAAGGGCAAAGGTGGGGAGAGGAAGATGGTAGAGGCCGGCCATGACCACGTGGAGAGAGAGGAAGGTGGGGGAGGGGACAGAGAGGCAAGAGGGTAAGAGAGAGAGTCAGAGAGGAAGAGAGCAAGAGAGCAAGAGAGAGAGGAGGGGGCAAGCAGCCCCTTTTATAGTGGATCGGCCTACCTGGCGGTTGCCAGGTAACTGTGGGGAGGAGCATACCTGGCTGTTGCCAGGTAACTGGGGAGGTGGAGTTTAGACGGAATACTAACAGTTATACCTGCAGCTCTGTCTAAACATCTGTAAGGTAAGTCAAAAACAAAAACCCCGTGTGTGATGATTGTGTGATGTTCACTATCTTCCCTAACTAAAGGTCGTACAGTGAGCATTATTGTATTTACTTTCATTTGTGTTAAGAAGCTTAGAAAAAAAAAAAAAAAAAAAAAAAAGCCGGGCGGTGGTGGCACACACATTTAATCCCAGCACTTAGGAGGCAGAGACAGGCGGATTTCTGAGTTCGAGGCCAGCCTGGTCTACAGAGTGAGCTCCAGGACAGCCAGGGCTACACAGAGAAACCCTGTCTCGAAAAAACAAAAACAAAACCAACCAAACAAAAAAAGCTTAGGAAAGAAACACACAGAACCCATGTATGATGGTCTGGACTGGGTGAGTGGAAAGGGAAATTGGGTAAAAAAGGTGACAAAGAGACTTCACTGTATGGCTTTCAACTTTTATTTCCTTTTTCTTTTCTTTTTCTCCTTCCTTTTTCTTTTTGGAACTAACTTACTAAGATCAACATTCTGTTATAAACAGATAAAACTGGTGCCCGATTCTTTATACACAATAAGAAACTTATCTTACAATTTAATTATTTTTTGTGTACTGGCGTTTTTCCTCCATGTGTGTCTGTGTGAGGGTGTCAGGTCCCCTGGAACGGGAGTTACAGACAGTTGTGAGCTGCCATGTGGGTGCTCAGAATTGAACCCAAGTCCTGTGGAAGAACAGTTGGTATTCTTAACCCCTGAGCCATCTCTCCAGCCCTCCAAATAAGGTTTCCTTTAGTAATGGTTTGCACTTAGTGTTTATAAAGACAAAGATTTTCCCTTCTACTAAATAAGACATTTTGAGCCTATGATTAAATTTCTCTGAATGCTGTTCCTATGCTTCCCCATTGGATAATACCTTTGTTTGCTAGAGACGGTCTTAATAGTAAAAATAAGATAAAAATGTTTAAAAATCTTTTTACAAATATGTATTCATACTTGGGACATTCCTGAAAAACTACATAGTAATCGTGGACTGTATTTTACTGGACAAAAAGTTAAATCTACTTAAAATTTGTCCATTTTAAACCATTTTATCGTGTCTTTGATCTCTAGTACTTTAGACCAATAATTAAATAAACATCTTTCACTAATAAATTTCATGTAAGCCTCTAAAAAGTAAAGACAATCGGGTGATTTCATTAATGGAAAAACAAAAAACCTCCAGCCTCAAAGGAAAACTTGTACTTTCATATTTCCTTTCTTTGATTTTCTTGTTTTGAGACAGTGTCTCACTATGTTACCGTAACTGGGCTGGAACTCGATGTGTAGACCAGGTTGGCCTTGAACTCCCAGAGTTGTGCACCGTCTATGGAAGCCCATTTTTATATTTCTTTTTTCTTTTCTTCTCCCTCTCCCTCTCCCTCTCCCTCTCCCCCTCGCCCTCTCCCTCTCCCTTCCCCTCTCTCTCTCTTCTTTTTCCAGGTTTCTATGTACATCCCTGGTTGTTCTGGACCTCACTCTGCAGGCCTTGAACTCAAAGCCTCCCAAGTGCTAGGACTAAAAGTGTGCCCCATCCCCCACCCTTGGCTCTTCTTAAACACATCCGATGTCTTTGATAATTTTGATATCAAATATAATGCTTCTATGCTACGAATGTGTTAAAACTTTAATAGCTACTGTTGTTGGAACTTGAGCAGTAAGTATGGAGAGATAAAGGTTGCAGATCCAAACTCAGAGTTATCTTGAACTATCTTAGTCTTTTAAATAGCCAACCAATCACCTTCCTGTTTATGTGATCCAATACTCTTACGATCGAAACTCAAAAAACAACTTAGGAGGATCGACTTTAAGGAAATCTGTAACAACTGATGAGGGCCTGCCTGTCTTTGCTCTCTGAGGCCTTCATCACGAACTTCCCAGCTCCTCTGCTGATTGTTCCAGCACTGACTCTTCTATTTACACTCTAGAGGCTTGGAGCTGCTGAGTCACAGCCCCTACGGCTGAGTCTCTGCCCGCCCTCAAGGTCTCTATTGCAGGCTTTTGCCAACAGCCCTGGGCTTTGTTCTACAGATGGGGCTCTCTCTGGTTCTCCGCTCTCTCCCTCGGTCTCCCTCCCCCCTCTCTTTCTCTCTTCCTTCATTAAGTTATTTACTTTACATCCTGATCAAAGCTTCCTCTCCCTCCTCTCCTCCCATTCCCTCCTTCTCACCTTCCCCCCCAACCCCGCCCCTCCTCCCCTTCTCCTCAGAAAAGGGGAGGCCGCCCATGGATATCAACTGACCTTGGCATAACAAGTTGAAAAGTTGAAGAAAAACTAGGCACATTTTCTATTGAGGCTAGATAAAGCAGCCCAGTTAGGGGAAAGGGATCCAAAGGCAGTCGATGTGATCAGAGACAGCTGCTCCGCCCACTTTAGGAATCTCACCAGCTACCCAGCTGTTACATACTTGTAGAAGGCCTGGGTCCATTCCATGCATGCTCTCCGGTTGGCAGTTCAGTCTCTATGGGCTCAGGTTAGTTGATTCTGTAGGTTTTCTCCTAGAGTCCTGGACCCCTCTGGCTCCTTCAATCCCCACACCCCTTCCATAGGATTCCCAAGCTCTGCTTAATGTTTGGCTGTGGGTCTCTGCATCAGTTCCCATCAGTTGCTGGGTGAAACCTCTCTGATGATGGTTATCTTAGGCTCCTTTCTGCAAGTATAGTAGACTATCATTAGCAGTGCCTGGGTGGCCTCCCTCTCATGGCACAGGTCTCAAGCTGGGACAGTCATTGGTTGGCCCTTCCCTCAGTCTACCCACGTCCCAGGGATCTGTCCTCTCTTTTGTGGCTTCTAGTTTGGAACTCTGCTCCTTCTCCCTTTCCCCCTGATAAGGCTCTTAGTTTTCTGAGAACCCTTTTCCCTGTCCTGTAATTCCAGAACTGGGTTGGGTGTTCTTCCAGGCTAGGAACTGACTCCCTTGTCTGAATCCACTGATTTCCTAAGATGCTAGAATCTCAGTTGTAATTATGGGCACAAAGACATGTCTGCACTCTCTCTTTTTCCAGGCCCATTTGAGTTACTAAGCATTTGCTCCCCGGTGGTTGATGTTCCTGGTTACACAGCTTTTCTTCATCTTTCCTGTGACCTGTGTTTCTCTGGCAGAGACAGAATGTTCTTCTCCCTACTTTAACACTCCTTTCTCTCTTTGTCTGCTGTTGCTGAATGTTCTGGGCCCAGTCTAATGTCATTAGGCTCAACAGTAAGTTGCCAAGTAGGTTGGTAAATGTATCTGTTCAATGTTACTATGTCTCATAATATTAAAAATAAAATAAAGTACAAGGAAAAGTAAGAAAGAAAAAAGAATGTTAGAAGGGCTGTAAGAATGAAAGCATCTTTAGTGGGGGATGGAGAGATGGCTCAGTGGCTGAAGGAGCTTCCTGTTCTTACTCAGGACCCGAGGTTGGGTCCTAGTGCCTATGCTGGGTAGCTCATAGCCACCTGTAACTCTGGTTTGAGGGGATCTGACACTCTCATCTGGTCTCCAGTGACTCCCATACACATGTTCACATCCCCACACATCCATGATCAAAAAATAAAATCCCTAAAAATGATATTTTTAATAAAGAAGGAGTTCTGTATAAGACTTTGTTCAAAGTTAAGATGGCTGGGTGTTTCCAGAATAGAAAAAAAATAAAGCTAAAGAAGCTTAAACAAGGTACAAAAGTCTTAAGTTACACAAGAAAGGTAGAGGATAAGACCACAAGATGATACATGTATAATAATTAAAGGTTATTAAGAATATCTAAGGTCAAAGTTCAATCAAACTTCAACTTAAATCAATAAAATTCTCTTGTTGATTTCTTCTTGGTAGCATTTACAAGTACCATCTTAAAAATGAGAATATATCTCTAATCAGATTTATTTTAAATGTGTTTGGTTTTGTTTTGTTTTTTTTTTTTTTTTTTTTCGAGACAGGGTTTCTCTGTGTAGTTCTGGCTGCCCTGGAACTCACTCTGTAAACCAGGTAAACCAGGCTGGCCTCGAACTCAGAAATCCTCCTGCCTCTGCCTCCCAAGTGCTGGGATTAAAGGTGTGGTCCACCACTGCCCGGTGGGTCTTTTTTTTTTCAAAGGTTAACTTATTCTATTCATATGACTACACTGAAGCTGTCTTCAGACACACCAGAAGAAGGCATTGGATCTAATTACAGATGGTTATAAGCCACCATCTGGTTGCTGGGAATTGAACTCAGGACCTTTGGAAGAGCAGTCAGTGCTCTTAACTCCCCAGCCCCATGTGTTTGTGTCTTGTTCAAGCTTTTAGGTATCTAATAATAATATTTGAAGGCTTATACCTATATGGACAGAAAGGCTGAAAGGGACACTATTTAACTCTTGTTCTTAGCTCCCAGGGAACTCTAGGCCATATCTTGAAAGATGCTGAAGCTCTGGAAAGTCATCTGTCTTCTTTGTTCAGAGATGCCTCAGGATTCCTCCAAACTGGATTCTGACCATTGTACATTCTGCTAAGAGGAGAGTCAACACAAAAGCCTATGCCCTCAGTGCGATGCCCTCAGTGTGTCTAAGGAGAGCTTTCGTCAGTAAGGCCTTAACTCATCCTCAACTGAAACTATACAATTAGTTTATAAAAAAGAAAAAAAAAAAAAAAGAAAGAAAGAAAAAAAAAAGAAAAAAAAAGGCTTATGGGGGTTTGGAGAGACGAACACTTGTTACCCTTGCAAAGGACCTGGGTTCAGTTCCCAGCACCCACAAGGTGGCTCACAACTGCCTGTAATGCTGAGATTCTGAGAACCTCACACATTCAGGCAAAATACCAATATCCATAAAATAAAAATAAAGAAATCATTAAAAGAATAATATAAAATGGCTACAATACTAAATTATCCTTCAAGAGAGATGAAGGATCCAGGCCTAAGGCTCTCCCCACTAAATAAACCCTGATTGTGGGTTACTGATAAGCCAGGTAGAGAATAGAAGCCTCTCCAACTGCAATTAGAGAAGACTCTTGCTTTTCCTATCTGTAAACAAAATATTGTTTGCATAATCCTGTTAATGCTGCTAATGTCTCTTTTGCTTTACAAGGTCTACAAAATGAGACCAAAACCACATCAAACACCCTCACCCTGTTGATGGACAGCTTTGGGACTGAATTTCTGCATCTTGCAGTACAGGGTGGATTATATTCTTCAGACTCTCGATAGTGACCCAATTAATCTTTGGACCCTGTGTTTTTGACTTCTCTGTTATGATCTCAGCAGTGGGACTATTAATCTTTGGACTTTGTGTGTTCAGCCAATTCTTAATTTTATTTACTCTTGTTGACAGTCAATCCACACTTAGCTGATCCTGTGGCAATCTAACTCTGCCCATCTGGGTCTCCTAGGTTGACCTTCAATGCCCAGAAGTCAGCAACAGTGGATACCCTAAATCCTTTATGTGTCCCAGTTTCAGCAAAAAGTTTCCAGATTGACTTGAGGTTCATCTCCTGAGTGATTTTAGGGTCTCAACTCTTTAGGGAACGTGTTAGAGAAGAAGATGGATATTGGTAGGCATGGATGGAGGCTTCGCTGACATTTGGACCTTGTTACTCATAGTCTGAAGCTCCTCTGTCTTCTGTCTGCCCAGTGGCTGCTCGCTGGCCTTTATTACTGCAACTGCCTGCTTCCTAATTAAAAAGCACGGTTTCCTACTCTTGTCCTTTTAACTTTTGTGTCGTAGAGAACAAATTCTTTTATCCAGAACATCACTAGAAGTCATGTTGACAGCATCCTTTCCCAGAATTTCTGATACCGGAGACAGTCGTCCCCCCCCCCCCCCCCCCCCCGCTCCCATGAAGATGTTACCCTTGTCCATTAGGAAAGAGCTACAAGAATGCCAACTACTCCCTTCTCCACCTCTCTGTGGGAACAAGACCCAGGATTGTCAGCCAGGGCATTTTGTAATGCTCCTCTATTTGGGTTAAATGGAGATAATTTACATTTTAGGACTAACTTGTTTCTCTAGATTCTTGATTTATTAACTTTGAGTAATGGCCAGGCAGGAAAGATGTTTACCAATCACCTCTCTTTAACTGATTAAACCCTAGCAATGTCCGACTGCCTCCCCACCCCCAGGGAACTTTCTAGCTCTATGCCACCCCTTTGGTTATGAAATTGTAAGATGTGGCTGCCACCCTGCCAGGTGGTCTGGATGCTGTGAGCCCTGGCCGTGCTGATGTCCACCTGTCTTTCTATGGAATTAGTAACTCTTCTAATAATCTCTAAAAGGACAGTCTGTCTCAGAGCCTCCTCTGAATCTGAAACCCCAAACCATTTACTGGGAATCAAATCAAGAGCTTTGTCTGTGCCTGGCAAGTGCTGTGTTACTGAGCTACATTCCCACTTGCTTTCGGTCATTTTGTTTTTTAAGATTTATTTATATTATTTTAATTATATGTATGGGGGGTATATGCACTTGAATGCAAGTGCCCACAGAGGTCAAAGGTGTCAGAGGCCCCTGGTTGCAGGCAGTTGTGAACCACCTGATATGGATGCTGGGGATGGAACTCAGGTCCTCAGGAGCTCTGATTCCCAGGACCCATATGGTGGAAGCACAGAACCAGCTCCTGCTTGTCTGCCTTTCATAGTACAAATGTAATTAATTAATTACATTTATTTGCTTATTTGGCGTGTGTGTTAATGATGAGTGTGAGTGAGTGCAGGGGCACGCCTGTACTAGATGGGGCAGGCATTTGATTCTCTTTCTACCATAGCTCTGGGGATCAAACTCAGGAGCTTGGGTTTGTGTAGCAAGCACTTTTACCTGCGGATCCAGCTCTCCCTCCTGGTTATTGATCTTCTGTTGAATTGTGAGAATTCTTTAGAATCTATATACACACAAGTACCTTACATCGAATATATGACTTCCCAACATTTCCTTCCCCTGATCCCCTCCTTTTCTTTTGTTTTTGTTTTTCTCTGTGTAGCCCTGGCTGTCTTGGAACTCACTCTGTACACCAGTCTGTTCTAGAACTCACAGACATCCTCCTGCCTCTGCTTCCCCGGGTGCTGGGATTAAAGATGTGTGCCACTATTGCCCAGACATTTCCTCTCTTTTTATGAGTTGTTTTTTAGTTTTCTTGAGAGTATTCTTTGAAGAACTTTTTTTTTTAAAAATAATTTTGACAAGGTTGGGTCTATGAAATGGTCTAGCAGATAAAAGTGCTTGTGGCACAGTCTTGATCCCTAGACCCCATAGTGTAAGGCGAGAACTCACTCAGTGTACACCATACGCCCACAACCATACTCACAAATCATACATCACTCTCACATAAAATAATAATGAATGTAATATTGACAAAGCTCAAGTTATTTATTTTTTATCTTGACCCTGTGCCTTTGTTATTGTATTTGTTGCTCTTGCTTTTAATTGTTGTAGTTGCTTTGTTTGAGAGAGAGACAGAGAGACAGAGACAGAGAGAGACAGAGAGAGATGCAAACACCTCTCTATCTGCATGTGGAGGGTAGAGGTCAATGTTAGGTGTCCTCTGTTTTTCCTGACCATATTTATTGAGACAGGGTCTCTCAGTGACCCTGGGGCTTGTTGTCTAGATGAGAATGGCCGGTTAGTGAGCACCTAGCATCTGTCTGTCTCCTCTCCTCAGTGCTGGGATTATAGGTGTGTTCCCATAGGGTCTGTCCTTTTACGTGAGTTCCAACCTCAGGTCCTCATGCCTGCATTGCCAGCGCTCTACCCACAGAGCCACCTCCCCAGCCCATTTCCCTGTTTCCAAACTTTGAGTTAACACAGTTGTGTCCTCCCCAGCCCATTTCCCTGTTTCCAAACTTTGAGTTAACACAGTTGTGTTTACTTTTTCTTATATTATATTTAAGTCTTTGATTATGTTTGGACTTTAGCTTAATGGCTTTCTCAGAAAAACTTGTAGCAAAAAGTTTAATTATTAGTTTGTCCAGTCACCATAGAAGGCCACCTTTCCTCATTATTGTTTCCATGACTGATTTGAAGGGACATTTCTACCCCATTTCTCTTCTAGTCTAGTTTTTTTCAGTGCTAAGAATGGGACCCAAGGCTTGACCACTGCTAGTTAAGAACTCTATTGTTAAGTTCTATTCTCACCTCAATTTTTTTTTTTTTTTGTATTTTTTTAAGTCAGGGACCAGAGACTTGGATCTCAAGAACCCACATGATAGAAGGAGAGAACAATGCCCACCAGTTATCACATGACTTCTACACATGGGCCTATGATATGTACATACACACACAGAGACATAAATGTTTAAGAATTAAACAAATATTGTGAGACAGGATGCAATTACTTGAACATGAGTTATTCCCCACAGGTTCGTGTATTGGAGCACTTGGTCCCGGCTAGTGGTGCAATTTAGGGACGTTGTGAAAGTGGTACCTGAATAAGGAAGTAGGCTACCAGATTATGAAACAAGGCATTCCAGGGAACAGGGATTTCTCCTGGAATTCCATGCACTGAGAAGAAAAAGGCTGAAGCCTTTCACTAGTAACGGGAAAAGTGTGTGTTGGCTAATTATTTGCCAATTTGACACAAGCTATAGTCATCTGGGAGAAGGGAGCCTCAATTGAGAAAATGCCTTTGTAAGACTGGGCTTCGGGCAAGCCTGTAGGGCATTTTCTTAATTAGTGATTGATGGGAGAGGGCCCAGCCTACTGTGAATGGTACCATCCCTGGGCTAATGGCCCTGTATTCTGTAGAAAAGCAGGCAGAACAAGCCATGAGGAACAAGCCAGTAAGCAGCACCCTTCCATGGCCTCTGCATCCACTCCTGCATCCAGGTTCTGGCCCTGATTGAGTTCCTGTCCTGACTTCCTTCAGTGATGGACTGTGATGTGGTCAAATAAACCCTTTCCTCCACAACTTGCTTTTGCCCATGGTGTTCCACGACAATAATAGAAATCTTAGTAACTAAAACAACTTGTTTCCCAGAGAGATATTTCACAGTGCCAATAAATTGTTATATCACCTTGCAAGACGAGACTGAAGTTCAGTGATGGACAGGACCACTCTTTAACCTGGGACCACTCTTTAGCCTGGACTGAATGGACACACACGACTCTGGATCCCTACTTAAATCTCAACCTCATGTTAGGACCCAGTAGATGGAATGTCCAGTGTGTTTTGCCAGATTTCTTTGTCCCTCTTTCAAGTGTGGCCACACTGAGTACATCTTCTCCCTTTTCTGCTTTCCACTTTTTACTTGGTTCTTTCAATTGGCTTGTTGAGATGAATGACCGAGAATGGCTTGCCAGGGCAGCCGGAGGCCAGTAACACATACTGATATTTGAACACAAGGCTTTGCATGTGCTCTGTCGTGGAGCCACCCCTCCAGCCTGTGTTTGCTTTCTGAAATGTGAACAGACTTAGTGCCTGTTAAAAATAAGCTGAGAAACCCTGGAAGAAGGAAGAGTGAAAGTTCTAAAACCAGGCAGCTGAGCCCAAGAGAGAAAACATTCTTTTCTTTCTTTCTTTCTTTCTTTCTTTCTTTCTTTCTTTCTTTCTCTTTCTTTCTTTCTTTCTTTCTTTCTTTCTTTCTTTTTAATATAGAATAGAGTTTATTCAGGGAATGGGGAGGGGAGTTAAGAGGGTAATAGAGGCAGAGAAAGGCAGACAGAGGGAGAGAGTAGAGAAGTGGAGAGGGGGGAGGGGTGGGGGGACAGAGGGATCAGAGAGCAAGAGAGCAAGAGAGGAGAGAAAACATTCTTATCAATGCCTAGTTGACATTTTATATCAGCTACTGAGTGACTCAAGGTTGGCCCTGGGAAGGGAAAAAGAGAGTGATGGACTACGATAGCTTCTTTAAAGAGGAGGTTTTGAGTGTCAGGAAAGTGTTAGGCCATTGACCTTCCCCCTTAAGTTGGAGCCAGATAACAGAGCTTAAAAAATATTAGTCTGCCCCAAGCTCCCTTCTCTGAGTTAGAAGTTGCCTGTGCTGTGGTTTTACAGTCCCTAACTTATGGTTCTAGCCAATACCTGGCTCCTCTATGCAGTCTCATACTGAGTTACACGATGTAAAACTTCCTATAACCCCTTGAAAGAATATAAAAGTCAGGTTCTTTTCCTTTGTGGAGGCTCTGCCTTGAGCCTCCTCCCATCCTTCTGCCCACGGTGGCTCTGTTTTACTGTTATTTTAAGCTGTTTCTCTTAATGATTCTCTTAATGTTATTTCTCGAAAGGTTTTAAAGGAGAACTTTCTCTTCTCTTTGAGGTTCCACCAGCTGCCTCTGATAGAATGTACTTTTATTCTTTTCTTTTCTTTTCTTTTCTTTATTTTTTCGAGACAGGGTTTCTCTGTGTAGCTCTGGCTGTCCTGGAACTCACTCTGTAGACCAGGCTAACCTCCAGCTCAGAGATCCACCTGCCTCTGCTTCCTGAGTGCTGGAATTATAGTGGTGCTCCACCACTGCCTGGATTGCTTTTCTAATTCTCTTTAGCAGTCAAAGCCAGATCATGACCCTCAGGGTTGAGAGGCCCTCTCTCTTTAAAAAGTTCATTCCTGAAAGGTAATTTTGTGTTAGCTTCTGTCCAGAAGCACGCCCCTTGCTGCCCTTTTTTCTAACAGGAAGGAGAACGCATCTCATTGCCCACATGGAACAGATCCTTTGCTTCTTACTCTTTCCTGAGAAATGGATTGGGCTTCACCACAATGGCTTTCTGTTTGAATTCTATTTTTTTTTTTTTTTTTAAATATAAAATCGCCGGGCGGTGGTGGCACACGCCTTTAATCCCAGCACTTGGGAGGCAGAGGCAGGTGGATTTCTGAGTTCCAGGACAGCCTGGTCTACAGAGTGAGTTCCAGGACAGCCAGGGCTACACAGAGAAACTCTGTCTCAAAAAAAACAAAAAAAAACAAACAAACAAAAAAAAATCAATAAAATAGTCTTGCAAAATAAAAAATGATTCTCCTGGAACAGGATCTCACACATAATATATGCTCTGAAGTAAATTACAGGGCACATGTGTCAGGATCTCTTTGACTTAATGGCCTGGGGAGAGAATTGTCTAATACATAAAAATAACAGTACTAAAATATTGATGTTTAAAGTGTTTTAAATGGTTCTGTCTTTCTCCTAACATTAAGAAGCAGATCCCACCTATAATATCTAGAAAGTATAGTCTCCTATGTAATTCCACTTCTTGATCTGCTTGGATGTAAGCAAACCCTACCTGAAGATTTTGCAGCAGACACTGTACTGAGAATTTTAACAGTCTGCTGCTGTGGGTTCTCTAAATACTTCTCAAAGAGCTTGAAAAAATTAAAGCAGCCAAGGAAAGGAAACTATAGACTAATATTTTTCATGAATACAAATTTAAAGATTCTATGAAACATTAGCAAGACTCAAGATGGCTCAGCCAGTAAAGGCCCTTGCCACCAGACATGATGACTACAGGATAGAAGGAGAGAACCGATTGCTACAGGTTGCCCTCAAAGCTCTACAGATGTGTTGTGGCATGAATGTGATCTTCTCCACCCCAGTAAATAAATAAATGTAGTATATATATATTTTAAATGAGCACATTGAAGCTGGTGTGGTGGTGTATGCTTTTAACGCCAGCATCTGGAGGTTATAAGAGGCAGGATAATAGAAAGTTCAAAATTCAAAGCCATCCTGGGCTACATAGTGATACTATGTCTCAAAAAGCCAAGGAGTCGGGCAGTGAAATGGCTCAGCCAGTGTAGGTGCTTACCACCAAGCCTGGAGACCTGAGTGTTGTTCCTGGAACCCACTCCTTTCGAAAGCTGTCCTCTAACTGCCTGTGCACCTGGACACTTCATTCTTCCCCTAATAAAGAAAAAAGAAACAAATGTTAAAAGAAAAAAAAAAAAAAAGGACAAAGGAGCTGAATCCCAGCACTCAGGAGGCAGAGGTGAGTGGCTTTGCAACTTTGAGGTCAGCCTGGTCTATATAGCAAGTTCCAGGACAGCTAGGACTATTTAATAGAGACCCCAAGTCTTGGTCATTGATCTATGGCTGGGAAGAGACTATGACCAAGGCAACTCTTACAAAAGGAAACATTTAACTGGGAACATGATTACAGTGGTTACACATTTCCTTCCTTAAGGCCACATCTCCGAATCCTTCTAATCCTTTCAAATAGTGCTACTCTCTGGTAATTTAGATGAGCCTATGGGGGCCATTCTTATTTAAATCACCATATCTTATCTCTAGGAAAAAGAAAGAAAGCAAGAAAAGAGAAAAGAGACGAGCAAGTTGAATTTGAATTTTATATCTATACACATATATATGACTAATTACTAACATAACCAAGTATGATTTATCTCAGAAATGCAGGAATTTAAAAAAAAATTCACAGTATTAACAGAATAAAGAAAAACAATCACATTATCACCCCAATAGAAGAACAAAAAACATTCGACAGATTCAAGACCCTTTTTAATTTAAAAACAAAACAAAGACATATGTGGTGGCCCTTACTGTCTGTATCATACTCCCCCTCAAAAATATTATAAAAATGATATAGAGTAGTAGATAATAGGATTTGCTATTATTGTGTTTATCTTTTTGGCCTTTAAAAACATTTATAATTACTCATTTTATTTCTCTATATGTGTGTACTATGCTTAAAGTACCTCTGTGCTGAGACATCTCAGTGGTCCTATATTTATATTTTGAGACTGGGTCTCACTGACTTGCCCAGGGTGTCCTTGAACACTTGAATTCTTGGGCTCAAATGACTCCTGCCTTAGCCTCCTGAGTAGATGAATTTAAATACTATATATATTGAGACAAGGTCTTACTATGTAACCCTGCCTGGACTAGAGCTTGGTTTGTAGTAGATATGGCTGGTCTTGAACTCATGAAAATCTACCTGCCTTTGCCTCCTGAGTGCTGGTATTAAAGGCATGAGCTGCCACAGCTGCCTAAATAATATTTTTCATGATTGTTAGTGCAGAATTACTTGGAAGTAAAGATCATAATGTCTTTACTAAGTCAATACTATAAACAAGAATATTAAAAACAAGGGAGAGAGATGAAACATTAAAAAATATTAGCCAGACAGTAGTGGTGTTCAGGAGACAGAGGTAGGTGGATCTCTGTGAGTCTGAGGCCAGCCTGGTCTACAGAGTGAGTTCCAGGACAGCTAAGGATACATAAAGAGAAACCCTGTCTAAGTAAACAAATAGACAAATAAAATAAAAATATTAACAATCAATGAGCCCAAGTGAAAAGTATGGGATTTTATTGCATATTTTTGCATCTTACCTGCTGGAATTACAAAACAAAACAAAATAAATACAGAAACTAAAACAACTCCCCCCCATTTCCCCCCAAAACCCCTTTAAATAACAATTCAGAAACTTTTATTTACCTATTTAGGAGAGAGAGTCTCATTGTGTAACTCTGATTGGCCTGGAACTCACTATGTAGACCAGGCTGGCCTTGAATTAACAGATATCTGCCTGTCTGTCTCCAGAGTGCAGGGCTTAATGGTGGAATGGGTTATCATGCCCCAAATATTTTATTTTTTTATTTATTTTTTATTTTTTTATAGAAATCTCAATTGCATTAGTCAATCAGTTTCTTTCTTTCTTTTTTTTTTTTTTAAGATTTATTTATTTCATATATGTGAGGACACTGTTACTATCCCCAGACACACCAGAAGAGGGCATCGGATCCCATTACAGATGGTTGTGAGCCACCATGTGGTGCTGGGAATTGAACTCAGGACCTCTGGAGGAGCAGTTGGTGCTCTTAACCACTGAGCCATCTCTCCAGCCCCGCCCCAAATATTTTAATCTAATAATTTTACTTACCCTAATAATGGTCACCTCTGTCACTTATGAATATTCATCTCCCACTCAATGTTTTTCACATTGCAACACATTCTAGAAGCTTCCTCTGCACTCAGTTCACATTGGTTGCTATCTGAGAGATCTGTGGCAGAGAGGACAGTTTCCCACGTTGGCGCTCAAGTCTGTCTGTTGATCTGTTACCCTGAAGATAGGGTTGTTCAGTCTCCCAGATTGCAGTATATTCCTTCTCTGAGGTCCTATTGTTTACCAACATCCCTTTGAGAAAGATGGTGGGGGTCCCTGCTACTAGAGGAAGTCCTAACCCCTCTCCTCTTGACAGCCTTTGAAATCTCAGTTCCAGTCCCGGGACCCTAAAGGCATATCTACTTTTGGTTTGGAAGGACTCCAAATAAGCTTCTCCAACCTTTCCCTTTGCCAAGAGGTTTTTCCATTCTAGCCTCTCAAGGTCTTAAAAAACAGCCTTGTGCTTACTTTCCCCCATGGGGTAGAAAGGGAGCCTTCAGAGTTTGTTTCTTGCTGGAAGTGGTGGTACACACATTTAATCCCAGGATTTGGAAGATGGATCTAGGTGGATCAGGAGGTAGGGCAACCCTTGGCTTGGTTACTTGGTCAGTTTGAGGCCAGCCTAGGCTACATAAGACCCTGAGGCGCGCGCGCGTGCCACACACACACACACACACACACACACACACACACACACACACACACGCACGGAGCCAGAGAGATGGCTCAGCTTGTAAAAGCTTACACAAAGCTTGATGATTTGAGTTTGTTCTTTGGAACCTGCATGGTAGAAGGAGAGAAGTGATCACTATAAGTTGTCCTCTGACCTTTATAGGGACCCCCCCCCATAAGTAAATAAATGTAATTTTTAAAAGTAGGGGAAAAGGCACGACAATAGAGGCTCAGAGGGTAATAGCACTTGCTGACTTAAAAGTTCAAGTCCCCAGCGCTCACATTAAAAGCTAGACAGGCCTTCATACACTTGTAATTCTAGTTCTGGGGTGGTGATGGAGAAAGGCAGATTCCGAGCGCTTGCTGGCCATCTGATATAGCTGAAAACAGCAAGCTCCAGGCTCAGTGAGAGACTTTCTCTTAGGGGACCAGAAGAGGAATGACAGACGAAGACACCTGACACACTCCTCTAGCGACCTTGTGCATGTATGAGTGAGCACACAGATTTGTAAACCTCATACCCCCACAAAATGATGAGAACCAAACACAAGAAAGAGCTTGCTTCTTGTATTGTCACTCTTCCCCCAGACTCTATTATAAAACTTGTGATGTAGTAAGTTTTCAGAAATTTTTTTTTTCTGGAAATGAACTTACATGGTTGAATTTAGGGGTTGTGGAAAATCCTAAGAATCATGAGGGTTTGCCTTCATAGTGACAGAACCTCAAAGAATTGCCTCCCGCAGATTGGCCTGTGGGCATGTCGGTAGTGCATTTTCTTAATTGCTAATTGCTGTAGGATGGCCCAGGTTACCCTGGGCTGCACCATCCCTACGCATGTGAGCCTGGGCAGTATTGGAAAGGTAGCTCAACAAGAGCCTGAAAGTGAGCCAGTAAGAAGCTCCCCTATAGTCTCTGCTTCAGTTCCTTCCTTGAGTTCTGGCCTTGACTTTCCTGGGTGAAGGCTTTTAACCTGCAAGCCAAATAAACCCTCTACTCCTCCTCAAGCTAGTTTTGGTCAGTATTTTATGACAGCCATCAGAGCAAACTACAGCACATAGTTTGTGTAATTAGGGATGTAGGATATGGAAAGTGGACCCGGCACATGGTGGTGTACTTTTAACCCATTACCTGGGAGGCAGAGGCATATGGATCTCTGTGAGTTCCAGGCTTGCCAGACTTACATACCAACACATGTCTCAAAATAAATAAATAAACAAATAAAAATATTAGTGAAAGATGTTGCAAATAGTTTACAGAGTCATGAGTGCTAGGCTGTGAAGTAACGCCATGAAAACATTTTCGGATGATCAGCATATTAGTTTTTACGGCAATTAAAGATAAAGGCTCACAACTTTGCACATTAGCTCAGAATTCCAAATTACCTGGACTTTTAGCAGGGGTCATCTGAAGTAAATCCTATTTTAGGCCATTTAGAAACTAAAACAGTGTAGATAGGCCCTGATCACTGGTTCGATTAGAGATTATTTTGTCAGTGGTGGAGTAAACTTGAGACACGTACCCTTGCCCCAACTGTTGTTGTAAGCACCCTAAGAGCCCTGGAGTCCAACGTCAGTTGCGATTTACACAGCGATTGCTGAGCTCAGACCTCTGTTAACACACTCTCATTCAGCGTGCCAAACCTCTGGGCAAGGAAGGTAGAGGTCACCATGCCCATTTTAATTGGTGAGCTTTTTGGTGCCTAAAGGGAACCAGT
Organism: Arvicanthis niloticus; assembly: GCF_011762505.2. Taxonomy (NCBI): domain Eukaryota; kingdom Metazoa; phylum Chordata; class Mammalia; order Rodentia; family Muridae; genus Arvicanthis; species Arvicanthis niloticus. The sequence goes on from NC_047675.1 coordinate 33,231,046, forward strand.
CAACCGAGTCTAGGGGAAAGCATAGCTTGTAACGCCAGGGGCTGCAATTCTGGTTGGGAAGATAGAAGGGGAAAACTTGCTTCCAGAGACTCGGGGACCCAGGGTGGCAGGAGGGGAAAAGAGACTCTGGAAACCGCCTCTCTTCTTTTATGACCCTGCCTGTCCAAGGGCCGAGCAAAGAGAATGCTCTCCTGAGGTGACACCTGTCACCCGGCCACGTTTAGGCGTTTAGGTCCAAAATCTCGGTATCTGATTGGCAAGGTTGGAGGGGGTGGACGACGCTGATTGGTCAGTTGGACGTCGGACCAGGCTTTACCCGGTTACGGAAGCCGAGGAGGACCGAGCGCGGGCCCAGCGTGAAGGAAGTTAGCGGCAGAATCCCTGATACCGGCGGAAAAGGACTCGGATCCAATGGCGACCCCAGAGGCCAGTGGCAGCGGCAGCGGCGGGAATATTGAGGGCTCCGACCCCTCCGTCACCTACTACCGGCTGGAGGAGGTGGCGAAGCGAAACACCGCGGAGGAGACGTGGATGGTGATCCACGGACGAGTCTACGATATCACCCGCTTCCTCAGCGAGGTGCGGGCCTGGGAGGCGGGAGGCCTCCGCGCGCTGCCGGGGTGAGGGGAGGAGGCCACGCGTAGCCGTCTGGCGCCCGGAAGGGACCGTGACCCTCTGAGAGGGACTGCAGTCTCAGCCTCGGGTGACAACGTGCGTTTCTTAATGAATGGAGCACTTGCAGTATGCTAGATCACACGCCAGACCCGTTTTGCATAAAGAGAAACTGAGGCTCGCCGCAGAGGCCGAGAACTCTCAAGGGCACACACTTAACGACCCAATCCACTCGAATCCTTTTCAGAACTGCTCCTTACTTTCCAGGAAGCGCTGCTTAGAAAACAGTGCTTTTGGGGCATTTATTTTCTTGTGGGGGAGGCAGGAATATTTTAAAAAGCAAAACCAATCAAAGTGTGTAGGTGCGTAGGGGCATATGCATCTGCGTTTGGTGCCAGAGGTCAGCACTCTAGGAGCTGGAGCAAGAGGAGGTTGTGAGCCTCCTGATGTGGGGTGTTGGGTATTGAGCTTGGATCTTCAGAGAGAACAGTATGTACTCTTAACCAATGAGTGAGCTGAGATTCCTCCCTCCCCTGTTCCTGGTTAGGCAAGGGGGGGGGAGTGGAGAGGGAGAGAGAGACAGAGAGAGGAAGGGGGAGGGAGAGAGAGGGAGAGAGGGAGAGAGGGAGAGAGGGAGAGTCGGAGAGTCCTGGAACTTTTATGTAGACCAGGCTGGCCTCGAACTCAGAGATCCTCTGTCACTGCCTTCTGAATGCTGGGATTAAATACCGTGGGTCACACCAACACTTGGCTTTCAGCCCTTTTGTTAGCTCTTCAAATCAAATCTCCTTATCCAAGATCTCTTTGAGACTGTTGGGCAACAGATAATTTTCCCTCTTCTTGTGACAGGATCTGATGTATCCCCAGGCTGTTCTTCAGCTGGATTACATAGTCTCTGTAGACCTTGTAGTCTTCCTGTATGTGCCTTTCTAGGGATCCAATCCCTCATACTTACTAGGCAAACGCCGTCAACTGAATTTCATCTCAGCTAGGGTTTGACAAATGTACTTGACTATGTAGTCACCTCTAAAGAAACACAGCATTTCACGCCCCTAAGATGTACCCTTTTGTTCCTTTGCTGTCTGTCATTCTTAACCCAGAGAACCAATGACAGTCACTAAAGATGAGTTTGAAGGTTGGTTTTATGTGAACATTTTATTTTGTTGTAGAACATTACCCTTATGTCTGACATCTTATAACACAGCTTTGTTCTGAGAAAAGCTAACTTATTCTGTGTGCGTGTGTGGTATTGGATGTTGGATATGAAGGCCTTGCACATGCCAGGCAAATACCACTTCTGAACTAGTTCCCCAGAGTCACCTCTTCCCTCCAGAGTCTGAGTGTGAAGTTTTGCAAAGAGGATATTGTACTCATATTTTTTTTTTCCAGTAGACAATGAGAAAAATTCGAGAGTTTGGTAATATTTTACATTTGTATAGTAGACTACTCTCCTCTACCCAAGGTCGGAAAATGAACCAGGATCCTTACACATGCTAGGCAACTAAAGTACTCTACCCCTGAGCATCATTGTTTGAGACGTGATTTTACTCTGTAGCCCAGGCTAGGCATTAAACTCTTTGTAGGCCTCCTAATTTAGCCTTGTTAGAGCTGGGATTACAAGTTTATGCCACCACATCTGACTCTGAGGTTTGTTCCACCCCCCACCCCACCCCGCCCCCTTAAAAAATGGTTCTTTGGCTGGAACCCAGGGCCTTAGATGAGTACAGGGCAAGCACTGTCCACTGAACCAAACCCCCATACTCCCAGTGCAGCTGTTTGTTGTATCCCTTGTTATTTTAGGATCTTATATAACCTGGAACTCCTGATTCTCCTTCCCCTACCTCCCAAGTACTAGACTTATAGATGTGTAATACCACTCCTGAGCCAACTTTTTTTTTTTTTTTTTGACACAGGGTCTTTCTACACAGCCCTGGCTGTCCTGGAACTCACAGTGTAGACCAGACTGGCCTTAAACTCACAGAGATCTGCCTGCCTCTGCCTCTTGAGTGCTGAGACTAAACATGGTCTAACTTCATTAAAAAAAAAAAAAAAACTGGTTGAGAGCAACATGGATCGAAGTAACTTTTATATTAATATGGATATCGGAAACAGTTTTTGTGAAATTCTGATCATATATAATTGTTTGCTGGGCAGCCAGGGCTACACAGTGATATCCTGTCTCAGAAAAAACAAACAAACAAACAAAATGTCTGATGAGTGACAGAGCCTGGCTTAAAAGATCCCTTGATTTCTTTTGTCCATATATTATTACTTCAAAATACTAGTCTTAACTCTGTCTTCTGGTATTTGCCTTTTAATATATTTTCTGTTAAGGCATAATATATAATATATAGACAGTCCACATCCCAGAATTTCTTGATTAATTGAGCATAAATAATGAGTTTGAAAGAACCCAGATAAGGAAACATTGGCAGCTATTTTACCATGTTCTCATGTAGTTAGAGATGATATCTTGTAGCCAAAGCTTTCCTTAAGTTTGAGATATAGATCTTTACCTGTAGTTAGCTATTTCTTTTATTGTTGTCATTATTATTATTTAGACAGGGCTTTACCTGTATTCTAGGCTGGCTTTATGGTGCCCAGACTAGCCTTGAATTTGTGGCAATTCTCTTGTGTCACCTTCCTCAGTGCTGAGGACATGCTTGAATTACTGTGCTGAACTTGCAGTTAGCTGTTCCCAGTTAACTTATTCTATTATCTCTAACCCTGTTCAGGCTTCTTCATCTGCTCAATCAAATAACAAATCTTTGCTTGGTGCCAGCTACTGTTTTAGGTACTAAGGATGCAGTAGTGAATAAACAGCTGTGCCCTCTAGAGTGGAACAGACAAGACAGTAAACAGTAAGTGAATGAATTGTATTCCATGGTAGATAGGTGCCGAGAGGACGGTGTAATCTGTGTGTGGTGAGACCATGAAGAAGAGGGTTGACATTTTTTGTTATGAAGGCCAGAGATAGTGTCATGAAGATGACTGAAGGCCAGGAGTAAGTGGGAGAGCTATCCATGTGAATGTCCACACAGAGAGCATTCCTGGAGAATGGCACGGGAGGTCTTGAGGTCGGAACTTGCCCTGTACTCATCTAAGGCCCTGAGTTCCAGCCAAAGAACCATTTTTTTTGGGGGGGGGGAAGGAACAAACCTCAGAGTCAGATGTGGTGGCATAAACATGAAGATGACCTCTGAACTTCTGATCCTCTTGCCTTCACCTTCTAAGTGTTGAGATTGTAGGTTGTATACTTCTACACATGGTTTGTGGGATGCTAGGCACTGACCCAGGGCTTTGTGCATGCTAGGCAAACCCTCTACTACCAAACTACATCCTTACCCTTTATCAATGTTTTTTCCCTTTTTCACTATTTAGTAATTTAGAAAAATAATCATAGAAAAAAATAGTAAAAATATTTTATAACATTGGCCTCAAAATATCAAAGTATATCTCTATTATCCAGTGTCTGGTTTTTCTGAAGCTATATTCAGCTAATTATATGTAATATTACATATAGTGTTTATATATATGGTATTTATTAGATTATAATGTGAAATTATTTTTCTTCTGTGTGTCATAAGTGAAAGCACTTGGGCAGTGAGATGCTCAGTGGTAAATTATTTGCTGTGTCAGTCTGGTGGTCTGAGCTCCATCCTCAGAGCCCACGGAAGGGGAGACCAAGGCTGTAGCACCATCTCTAGTTGCAGGCTGTGGCACAATCGCACCCCCACCACACATAAACCCCACATAATAAGTAAAATAATTTTTTAAAAATGAAGTGAAAAAATTAGAGCCACTGGCTTGTGTGTGTGAGTGGCCTGTGTGTGCGTCTCTTGTGTGTGAGTAGCCTGTGTGTGAGGGGCCTGTGTGTGAGTCTCTTGTGTGTGAATGGCCTGTGTGTGAGTGGCCTGTGTTTGAGTCTCTTGTGTGTGAGTGGCCTGTGTGTGAATCTCTTGTATGTGAGTGGCCTGTGTATGAGTGGCCCGTGTGTGAGTCTCTTGTGTGTGAGTGGTGTGTGTGAGTAGCTTTCTCAGAAGAGTGCTTTAAGCTGGGCAGTGACTCACTGCAGTCTGAGTTCTGCCCTCTTGAAGTTTCTATTCTAGGGAAAACAAAAGAAAACAACCAAATGAAAGGATTTTAAATTCTGTCTCTGTCTATGAAGGAAAGATACAAGAAGTCAGGCCAGGCATATTGGTCTCATTGGCAAAGCACAGTGTGGCAAAGGCCTTGAAATCAGCCTCCAGTACTGGGCAACAAACTGCTCTGGAAAAGCCTTCTTGAGAAGATGACTTCTTTAGCTGGAGAACTATACAGAGGCCAGGATGTCTGGCTTGGTAGATAGCTCGTGCTAGGTGCCTGTGGAGGCTAGGTGTTAGAGCCTCTTAAACTAGAGTTGCAGGCAGTCGAGAACTACCTGATGTAGGTGCTGGGAGCCAAACTTGAATCCTCTGTAAGCACTTCTAATCACTGAGCCATCTCTTCAGCCCCCTGCATTTTTTGCTTCTTGTTTTGTTTGTTTTTGTTTCATTTTGTTTTTTTTTTTTTTCAAACTGGAACCCACTGTGTAGACCAGGCTGGCCTTGAACTCACAGAAATCCCCTGTTCTCTGCCTCCCTAATGCTGGGATTAAAGGTATGTATGAATCACCAGCCTGGCCCCTGAATTTCTTTTTTTCTTTCTTTTTTTTCTTAATTTCAAATGCATAGGTGTTCTGCCTGTATGTGTGTCTCCTTGAGGGTGTCAGATCCCCTGGAATTGGAATTACCATGTGAGCTGCCATATGGGTGCTGGGAATTGAACCAGGGTCCTCTAGAAAAAAGCAGGCAGTGCTCTCAACCACTGAGCCATCTCTCTAGCCCTGTGTTTCTTTCTTTTCTTTTCTTTTTTTAAAAAAACCTGGTATCTGTTTTAGTTACTGTTCTACTGTTGTGACAGTATACCATGACCAAGGCAGCTATAAAAGGCAGTGTTTGATTGGGGATTTGCTTATAGTTTCAGAGGGATGATCTATGAATATAATGATAGGAAGGAATGGGATCAGTAGCTGATCCACAGGCTGCTAGCAGAGAGAGGGAGAGGGAGAGGGGGACTGAGAGCAAGACTAGGGCCTGAGGTGGGCCTTTAAGATCTCAAAACCCACTCCCAGTCACACCCATTCCAACAAGGCCACACCTCCCATTCCTTCCCAAACAGTTTGACTAACTGGTGACCGGGCATGCAGATATTTAGGAGGGGGTGTAGAGAAAGCATTCTCATTTAAACCACCACAATATCTCAAGGACTATTGTTGTTTCTAGCAACATTTATTTGTTAGTGGTGGAGATCAAACCCAGGACTTCACATATTCCAGCATACTCAGCATTCTTTGGAATGCTGAGTAACAGGTGCTTTGAAATTGTTAAAGGTAAATTAGATGCCTAGGAGTAGCAGGGAGGAGCTGGTAGTGGTTACTGTCATATTAGAAGACAGTGGCTTTGCCTGAAGGAAGGCAGTGAATGCAGGCTCTATGTAGTACAATCAGCCCCCAGGGATCCCCAGAAATCTTGAATTTGACTAATCATTTATCATCCTTGTTTTCCCAAGGATGATAAAAACAACAACAAAGCAAAAACCAAACACCTCCCAAACCCACAGTCCAATTGTTACCTAGATGGTAGGCATATATACAGAAGGCATTCAGTGTTCCCTCAGTATTCATGTGGGTTGATCTAAAGAAGACTTGAAGTAAGATGAGGCCAAGGTTAATCCCTGGCCTTGTGCAGGCAGGGTGACCCAATCAGTATTTTTTTTCTTCATTTGTTTATTCATTTTATATGTGGCCGTAGGCATGTATGCCTGCTCACGTATGCATATATGCACCTATGAGAACGGAGTGAGTGCTCCCAATCTTCCTATGTCTAAGGTATATGCTCTGTTTGTTCTCAGTCACATAGAAGACAACTGCAGTCCCTGTTCCTAAGTGTTTTTAGTCTAATGGGGGAGAAGACATCAAATAAAAATAACAGTTGTAGGTTCTATATGGCTCAGCTGGTAGAGCATCTGTGCAAGTCTGACTACCTGAATTTGATTCTTGGGACCTACATAAGGAGGAAGGCGTACCTACTTCACAGTGTTGTTCTCTGACCTCCACATACGTGCTTGGCATGTGTGTGCCTCACCCACCATAATTAGCCAATTAAAATTGTGATAGTCTATGAAGATACTTAAACTCGTGAGACTCTGTAGCAGTGGGGCATGGGGTAGTTAAGGTTATCAAGTTATATTGGAATTCCTAGACCTGAATTTGGGATATGGGTAGTTTGGTGACCTTGCCAGGTTACACCCTTTGGCATCAGGCTAGTTTCCTAGGCAACACCCCTGTCTTCCCAGGCTCACTCTGATCTCCAAGCAAATGGCATCATTTCCTCCTGTGACCCACTAGCTCTGTTATCTTTCTCTGCCTTGCCATATTTTAATCTCCATATTGGCTTTGGTGTTAGCGTGTACTTGGCTAGCAGTTGCTCTTTATCATCCAGCCTGTTTCTGCAGCTTCCTCAAGCTAATGACTCTCATTCCATTTTCCAAGTCAGGTGGGCTTCAGTAGAGTTCCACTGTCACATTTTTACTGCATCAGTATGGAATTTCCATCTACAGAGAACTTGAATAATTTTTTTCCAGCTAGAATGTTACACTGTAATTGTCATTCCTCACATTCTCTTGTCAGCCCCCCAGTCCTCTGTTCTTTCCATAGACTTAATAATTGGGAATGATTCCCATTAGTAGTTTGTCCTTTCATTTCTTTATTAAAGCATAGATTTTTGTGTCCGATGTCAGTAGTATTTAGTATAGTAATTGCATTTAAGACTGTTTCTGCTCCCTATCACGTATTCTTCGGATGGTTGAATTGACTGAGATCCTTCACAAGAGGACAAAGTTTTCTAATAGCTGTAGTGCTTTACTTGGTTATTTTTGCTTGAGTTAGAAATAAATAGACCACACAGTCAGTTGTTTCTTCTTTTACTGGTTTATGTGGTAGCTTACCTGAGGTTTAAATGCAAGCTGGCTGTGGTGTCTCTTAGCTGAAATCCCCGTATCTACTAAGCTTAGTTGGGAAGATCTTGAATCGGGAACTGTCTGAACTACAACAAAACCCAAAACCAAACACACCAGAGATTTGTATGCAAAGTAGGTGCTAAGGAACGTGGGCTTTATGTTTTACTTAGACTAGGTGAGAAAAACTAGGTGAGAATTTTGTTTATTTTGGTGTAGAGGTTGGACTGGGGACCTTTGGCTTTCTAGGCAAACACTGTATGGATGAACTGTATCTCTAGCTCCAGATTGTGTGATTTGTTTGGTTCAGATTTATTTTTAATTTTGTGTATGTATGTGTATCTCTGCGCCTGAGTACAGAAGCCTGTGGAGGCTGGGATAGTGCCCAATGTGGTACTGGAACCAAATTGGAGTGCTCTTAACTGCAGAGACAGCTCTCCATCGTCGTGTGAGTTCTGTTATTACTGTGTTGTGTTAAGAATCAAACTCTGGGCTTCTGCATGCTTGATGAGCCCACTGCGACTGAGCTGCACCCTAGGCCAAAGAAGACTTTTTTTTTTTTTCGAGACAGGGTTTCTCTGTGTAGTCCTGGCTGTCCTGGAACTCACTCTGTAGACCAGGCTGGCCTCGAATTCAGAAATCCGCCTGTCTCTGCCTCCCAAGTGCTGGGATTAAAGGCATGCGCCACCACTGCCCGGCGAAGAAGAAATTTTTTATTGTCTAGTATTTTTAATTAGTATAGACAACCAATCTAGGTTACTGAGAATAATCCCACACTCTTACCTTTTTTTGGCTGTGATTTAGATAAAAGCAGATTTTGAGCTTATGTTAACTATTGGTATGTATATTTAGCTTCTCTTTCATAACAGTAAGTGATACATATATGTGTGCATATTTATGTGTGTGTGTATGTGTGAGGCTCTTTCGACCTTTTTTATGTTTTTAGTGTTGAGGATTGACCCAGCTGTGCACCCTTAGCTCTCCATCTTAACTGTAGGAAAACTTTCTGGAGTCACTTCCTTTCTTTCACCTTGTGGGTTCTGGTGATCATACTCAGTTTGCCAGCAGGAATCATGACCTATTGAGCCTTCTCATCAGCCCTGCACTGTACTCTTTAGATGAGAAGCCTTCTTCGTGTGATGGTTTTTAAACGTGGCTGTCACCATTTCCACCACTTTAGGCATGTAGTTTGGCATTAAGTACGCTCACAGTCTTTAAGAACTGCCACCGCTGTCCATCTTCAGAGCTTTCTCATCCAAACTGAAACGCTACTCACTAAGCAACAAATCCCAGTTCTCTGATGCTCCAGCCTCAGAGATCACTGTTCTGTTGTCTGTGTCTCTGAATTTAACTACAATAGGCATCCATAGACATGGAATCATGTAAGTCAGCTGTGGTGGTTCAGAACGCCTGTGATCCTAGTACTCAGGAGGCTGAGGCAGGAGGATTGATTTAAGTTTGAGGCCAGCCTGGGCTTCCTTGGTTTATGGTTGAACTCAGTAATTCTTCTAGATGCTATTTTAAGTAGAGTTGCTTTCTTTATTTTTCCTCATCCTCTTCCTTCTCTTGTTCTTTTTGGATCATTCATTGCTGGTTTATGGTAACACATTTTTTTTAGCTTGTTCCCTAAAACTTTGTTGACTTAGTTTATGAGCTGTTAACATGTTTCTTGCAGATTCTTGGTAGATTTTCTTCTGTTTTGTTTTGTTTTTTCCTCTGTGTTCCTCCCTCCCTTGTTATCCCTCCCTCCTTCCTTCTTTCTTTCTTGTTTTTTTTTTTTTGTATTTATGCAAGTGTGTATTTGAGTGCAGTACTGAACAGCAGTTCTTAGAACTGATTTTAGTCTGATTTTGTTACTTATCTAAGGAACAGTCTTTCATTTTTGAGTGTTTTATTGTATGTTTTTCATAAGTGTTCTTTATTGTTGAAATTTCCTTGTTTCTAGTTTTCTAAGATTATCAGGGTGTTGAATTTTGTCATATGTTTTCCTCTGTAACTGAGATGACTGAGTTGTTTTTTCCCTTTTTCTAGTTAATGTGATCTGATATGTTAGTACATTTTATTTTTCTTTAAAATTTTTATTATGATTAAACATTCATTCAAAATGTGGGTATGCGTGTGCAGCACATGTATATGTCATAACACTTGTGGAAGTCAGTAGACAGCTTTTAGGAATCTGTTCTTGTTTTCTCCCTTTATCATGTGGCTCACAGGGAATGGACTCAGGTCATTAGTCTGAGTGCATAAAGACTCAAGTCTTTATGCTTGTGTGAAAAGCACTTTACTGACTGAGAATTTTCCTATCCTCACTGATCACTAAAAACAAACAAACAAACAAACAAAAAACAACGACAACCCAGAAAATAGAGCATGGTGACACACACCTTTAATCCCAGTTCTCGGGAGGTAAAGGCAGGTAGATCTCCGTGAGTCTAGGTCAGACTGATCTATATAGTAGTTGCAGGATAGCCAGAGCTATGTAGAGAGACTTTGCCTCAAAAACAAAACAAATCTGTCTATCCATCCACTTATCCATCCATCCATTCATCCATCCATCCATCCATCTATCCAATCTTCTTGCTGGGTGGTGGTGACACACATCACTCAGGAAGCAGAGGCAGGCAGATCTCTGAGTTTAAGGTCAGCCGGAGCTACACAGAGAAACCCTGCCTCAAAACAAAAGCAAAAATAATGGACTGGAGAGATGGCTCAGCATTTAAGAGCACTGGCTGCTCCTCCAGAGATCCTGAGTTCAATTCCCAGCCACCCCATGGAGGTTCACAGCCCTCTGTAATGGGGTCTGATGCCCACTTCTGGCATGCAGGTATACATGCAGATAGAATAAATAAATAAATCTCTCTCTTTTTTTAAAGATACAAACCTCTCTCAAAAACCAAAAAAGATTACTTTTGTTCCTTTTTAAAAAAAGATTTTAATAGGTTTATACATGAGTATACTATATCATCTCTGTCCCTCACTCTCTTCCCTCTAACTCCTCCTGTAATTCCCTCTAGTGTTATTATATATACACGTGTGTTTAGGACTGACCACTTGGGATTGATTAACCCATCAGGAGGCATCTCCCTGGAGAAGACTGACTTCTCTCAGCAGCCATTGACCACCCATAGCTCTTGATCCAGAAGTGGGGTCTTGTGAAATGTCCCCATTCATGTTGGTATGACAACTCTGGTGTGGTTATTACATGATTTAGCTCAGGCAACCATATTGTTGAGATTTCATATGTACCAAGTTCCTACCTAACTTCAGGTATCCTGGTCCTCTGGCTCTTACAGTCTTTCTGGCCCCTTTCCAGGATGTTCCCTGAGCCTTAGATATAAGGGTTGTTCAACTCAGGGGATTTCTGACTTATTGGCATTAATATTATTTGCCTGAAGTCACCTATAGAAAGTTGAGCTTTTGACTCTGATCTGCCTTCATTGGCTTTCTTGGGAGCAGGGTGAATACAACTTTTGTTTTGGGTATCATATTACAAGCTTGAAATGCCACAGCTCACCTATGGGGCAAATATTGAGTAATAAGAAAATCCTGTATGTGTCTTATGCCATGCTTTAGATTGCTCTTGAGCTGAATAAGTTATTACACAATTCGTGGCTCCCACAGAGCATCATGGCTTTTATTCCGAGTGGCTGAAAAGGAGGTTTTCCTCCCTTCCTTAAGTTGAGATCTGCTTTTTTGTTGTTGTTGTTGATTCTACAAATAAAAAGAGGGAGGATGAAATTATAAAGTAGTGGCATGTTTGTTTTTTTGTTTTTGTTGTTGTTTTTGTTTTGAGACAGGGTCTCACTATGTAGCTCTGACTGTCCTGGAACTCTGTATAGACTAGGCTGGCCTAAAACTCAGACTGCCTATGTCTCCCTGAGTGCTGGCATGTTTGTTTTATAAAAGATAATAAGCACTGAATGTCTTCTATAATTTGTTGGATACTATGTAGTATATTACAAATTACACTACAAATTATATGAACAATTTCAGCTGTTTGCCCTCATGGTTGGATGGCCAATTGGAAAATGGCTCCCTGTGATTGCCTGGTATAGTGAGAGGGTATTATACTGTTTACCACAAAGCTAAAAATTTGAGGTATGGTTTTTACTGAGTGATACCAATTTCTCAACATTACAAACTCCAAAAATGAAGGCAAACATAAGTTACAGATGCTCTCTACACAAAGGCTTGAGATGGAGGCTATTGAATTGCTTCACAGCACAAATCACTTGGGTGGGCAAGATGCCTGGCTCAAGGGTAAAAGATGCTATAAATCAATCACTTCCATAGTGCCTCGTGCCTTTCATCCCAGCACTTGGGAGGCAGAAGCAGGTGGGTCTCTGTGTGTTCAAGAACAGCCTGGACTACATAGTGAGTTCTAGGACAGCCAGGGCTGTAAAATAGACCCTATCTTAAAACAAAGAAAACAAACGTCTTCCTGATTTGGGAGCGCAAAAACTCTGCTTATTGTATTTATTAGCTAATATAGTGTTTTTTTTTTTTTTTTTTTTTTTTTTTTTTTTTTTTTTTTTTTTTTTAAAGCAGTTGAATGCTTTGCTCATGGTGGAACTGTTTTTTAGAAGCAAGCAGAGTAAAATGTTGTTATGCTTAGATTGTTAAGTTTTCTTTTAAATTAAGTCAAGTATACTTTTAACTATAATTTTTGTAAATTTGATGCATTTTACACTCCTAGTGGCGTGCTGATTCTTTTGTTTTTTCCTTGGAATGTGTGTTGGGTGCTGTACATGTGGTGGTGGGATCAAACCTAGGGTCTTGCCCTTACTACATAAGCATTCTGCCACTGAGCTCTCTCTAACTGTAACCTTTCACCAGGAGCAGTAGTCCCTGTTCCTCTTTTTCCCTCTTCCCACTTGCCTGTCTTTTCTTCTCTTCTGAAATAAAAGGAAAATGAATGCTGGGGTGGCAAGATGGCTCGTTGGGTAAGTGTGCTTGCTGCAAAGCTTGAGTTCAGTTTCCAGAATCCATATGGTAGGAGAGAACTGACCATCTCAAGTTGTCCTCTGACTTCCATACAAGTGATTTGAGGTGTACACATGCACAAAATAAATGTAACACAATTTTTTTGTGTGAAGAAAAATGAAAGTTTGTAAATACAGCAGTAGGCTGGAGAGATGGCTCAGCAGCATTTGCTGTTCTTTCAGAAAACCCGAGTTTGGCTCCTAGATGGCGGCTTACAACCATCTATAACTCTACTTCAGGATCTGATACCTTCCCTCTGGTCCCCACGAGCACGAAGCACACGCGTTATGATGCATAGACATATGTAGGCATAGTACCCATGTACATTAAAAAAGAAAAGAAAGTACAGCAAGCAGGGTGCTGCATAGATGACTTGAGGTCACTTCTCAAGTTTGCTACACTGTTGTTTAACCTGAGTCAGCCGCTGCTTTGCTCCACTCCTAGCACAGGTCTCTGTGGTAGTAGAACGTGTTAGAAGAGGCCGTGGAAACCAAGCTCCACCACAGTGCAAATGTCTCCCATGCTTTTTTATGGCAGTGTTTTAGATTTATTTCCTTTCTGCCCTTAACTGGGGAGTAGGGCAGAGGCACTCTACCTAAGTTTCTTCATCTGAACTTGTCTTATAGTATCTTTAAGAATTTTTATCTTTTTATTATGTAAATATGTGTGTCTGTGTGGATATGTGCATGTGTGAGTACAGGTGTCTGCAGATTCCAGAATCCCCTGGAGATGGAGTTACAGGAGGTTGTGAGCCATACAATTAGGGTGCTGGGAACTGATCTCTGCCCTTTCAAGAACAGTACATATTCTTTATCTCTGCCTCCCGTGTGCTGGGTGTGCAGTCATGTGCCACTATGCTTGGCTTTCTATTTCTTATTATTCTAGCCAAGACAATATTTATCACTACTGTATTAGTTACTTTTTTTTTTTTTTTCTGTGACGAAATGGTTGACATTAAGGAGGGATTTATCTTGACTTACAGTTTGAGGGAATATGCCATCGTGGCAGGCAAAGCATGATGACTGATGTGAGAGATGGCTGGTCACATGTTTGGTCACATGTTTGCAGTCACTTACATTGTCACTCATATTCTTAGGAATATTCTAGAAACATTCTCACAGACACATCTATAGCTGTATTTTCTAGGTGAGTCTAAATCTTATTAAATTGATAGTGAACATGAACAAAAACTGGCAGACAAGAGCTGTTTGGGCTAAAATTGAACTTGGTCCCATCTCTCCTAACTTTTGGGCTAGGTCTAGAATGTATTCTCATCTACCATAGGACTTGGGGCCGGGTGGAGTAGAGCACCTTGTGAATTATTCTCAATTCTTTTTTCCTTATCTGACCTCTGAAGATAGCACAGTAGCGCAGTTTTAAGTAATGGCAGTCTACAAGCAGCTCTCCAAGTCCTGTGACTCTGAAATTAGGGACCACCTTGTGCCTGCTACTGGTGTTGCTCAATTTGTCATTTGTCGATTGTTTGTGTGGATGGTGTTTAGATGGATTCTTGAAGGTTGCTGAAACACTCTTCACTTGTACTTGGTTGTATATATTGGGTTTCCATCTAAAATGCTGCTTGAAGAAAATGCTATGCAGTGAAAAACATTCAGAACTCTCTGCCTGTGTCTAATCAGTAAACACATCCAGGTGTTTCCTCTTCTCTGATGTCAGCTGCATAGTTCTGAAGACATATTTTAAAAACTGTAACACAAGAATGCACAAAGCCTAAAAGCATGCTTAGTGAGTGTTTCCTAAGTTTGTACATCTGTGAAGTTGTGTGCCAAGTTCTGGTGTTTCTTCCTAATTAGTACCCCTCCCGCTCCCCAAAGTGACCGCTGTGCTGATGTCTCGCTTTTGCATAATATAGTTATAAAGCACTCCTTTTATGCACTCATATATAAATCTTAGTTATTATGCATTGACTTAGAAATGCCCCCTACAGGCTTTCTACCACTTGTCTGCCAAATGCTGACACTATTTTGGGAGGCTGTGGAACTTTTAGGAAGTGGGGCTTTATAAGCTGACAAAAATGGTCACTTGGAGCTGGCCTTTTGAAAATGACACCAACTGTGGGTTCTAGTTCTAGTCCCTGTGTCTCATATTCCTGCCACCATGTCTTCCTGCATGGACCAGAAATCCTCTGAAACCGACCCAAAAGAAGTCTCTCCTCCTCCCTGGTCTTTCTGTTACTTTTTTTGATCCAATGATACAAAGGTAGCTAGTATGGTGATTATTGCCAAAACCAAGAATTAGGACCTTAACCATCAATCAAATAAGCTTTTACATGTGAAGCATTGTGCCCCACAGTAATCTCAGCACTGGAGAGGTAGAGATGGGTGGATCTCTTGTGAGTTTGAGGCCAACCTAGTCTACATTGTGAATTCCAGAACAGCCAGAGCTACATAGTGAGATCCTATCTCAAATCACAACAGAACCCAAGTAAACTGTCACCCATATTTTTCCTCTTATCTTTTGTCCTACCTCAAAATAACTATCATTCTTAATTCCGTTTCATAATTTGATCTGTAACACATCTGCATATATTTTAAGATATTTATGCATACACATTTCTGGTTGGTTTTCTCTTTTCACCCTGAGTTCTGGGGATTAAACTCAGTTTGTCAGGTTTGCATATCAAATGCTTTCCTGGATAAACCATCTCACTGGCCCTACATCTACTTCTTGACAGAAGTGTCACTCTGTCACTTCTTTGGGACATTTAATCCAGGTAGAGTGTCCCAGGGCAGCTCATATCTCTGTGTTTGCGGACATTGCCCTTCATTTTACAACATTGTGTAAACCAGCTTAAGCAGAATAAGTCTTTAGTTCAGCTGAGTGATTCGCTCACTGTGTGGCCGCAGTGATCTTTCTGTGAATTTGATATGTTCTGTATCATTTTTTAAAATTTATTTTATGTGTATGGTTGTTTGCATGCTTGTATGTCTATGCACCATGTGTGTGCTTGGTGCCTGAGGAGGCCAGAAGAGGGCATCAGATCTGGAACTGAAATTACAGACAGTTGTGAGCCCCCATGTGAATGCTGGGGACAGAATCTGGGTCCTCTAGAAGAGCAGCCTGTGTTTTTAAGTACTTAGCCGTCTTTTCAGCCCAAGTTGATAGATTCTTAACTCCAAGGCAAGAACCTTTGTACTATAACCCCTCTTTGATCCTGAAAATACTTGAATATGTAGTAATAAATTAGAGTTATTTATTTTCCTTACACAGTATTCAAAGAGATTTACTGAGTCTGTTCTGGCACTGGGTATTCATGGTGAACAGGATTTTTGTGATTAAAATTTTGACTCAGTTTTCCTTCATATCAATTGAAATGAACAGGGACATTTCATTTGCTCATCTATAGTTAATAAATCTTTAGTAAGGAAACTTAGGAACTTTGTAAATAAAGAAAATGATAAAAAACCAACACAAATATAAATAGGTAAGATGTTTATCCATAAAAGTAATATATTATGCTTAAAGTTAGGACTGACTGTACATCATATTTAGCTATAACTGATAATACTTTTCCAAAGGTTTTTAAAGTATTCTGTCAGTAGCTTGTTTCCCGTTTCTCTGCCTGTTATTTCTAGAGTTAACAGAAGAAAAAAGTTAAAACATTTTTATGTATCTATGTGTGCAGTGTGGGTTGTATGTTTGTGTGTGCTCTTTGTGTGAGTGTGGAGGCTGACATTGACATTGAGAGTCTTTTTAAATTTGAGGCAGGATCTCTCAGCTGAATTCAGAGCTCATCCATATGGCTGTCTAGCTGGCCAGCATGCTCAGCTGAATTCGGAGCTCATCGATATGGCTGTCTAGCTGGCCAGCATGCTCCGGTGATCCCTTATTTCTACTTTCCAGCTTTGGAGTTACAGGGGCTGCTGTGTCCACCTGGCATTCGCATGACTTCTGGTTTTCGCGAATGTATTCACTGAACCATCTCTCTGCCCTAAAACATTTCATTTTTAAATTTTTATAGATTTTTTTTAAAATTACTTTTAATTGCAGCACTTGGGAGCCAGAAGTGTAAGGCCCACTAGAAAAAGAACTCACGATCCGTGGAGAACTGCAGACGCACCCCAAATCACTCACGAGAAACACAACTTGATGCAAACGCAAGAGGTTTACTGGCTAGCCAGGGCTCTCTTCCCTTCAAGCCCGCGCAGGGGCTGAGAGATTCAGCAGCCCCGAACATAAAAAGTTTACAGCTTTTAAGGGTGAATCTACAAACCAGGTGGGGGTGGAGTTAGGGAAGGGGGAAGGCTGAGAGTGGAGTTAGGGAAGGGGGAAGGAGGGGGAACAGGTCACTAGGTCATCGATACATTTGATCTCAAATTCCTAAGATGCATGATGTGTCACTTTATAATTGGCTATTTCGAACTAGTTTCACACTATATATCATGAGCTCCAGTTCAAGGGGGTCAGGCTTATCTCAAACTTTTAGCATCCTGGCACCAACTGTCTCAGGGCTGTTAGTTCAAAGCGCGGCCAGGCTAATCTCGGGCCCATAGCATCCTGACACCATGAATCTTAAGGTTTGTTTAGTTAGGGCCATCTGTTCAAATGGTCAGCTAATTTCCTGGGACTGAGGCAACACAGTGTTTGACTTACAGGTTTTTATGTCTTTGCTTTTAAGAGTAGGGTTCAGGGGATCAACTTATGATTTTTCTATCTTTCAGAAGCAGGTGGATCTCTGTGAGTTCAAGGACTAAATAGTGAGTTCCTAGACAGCCAGGCTACATAGTGAGATCCTGTCTCAACTCCCACCCTTTCAAAAAAGATTGTTTTACATGATACTATTTTTTGTCGTTATTTATTCATTTATTTTATATAAATGAAATGTCAGTGTTTTACCTTCATGCATGTGTGCTTTGGTGCTTGTAGAGGTCAGAAGGAAGTATCGGATTCCCTGTAATTGGAGTTACAGATGGTTGTGAATCAACATGTGGGTGCTGGAATTGAACCTGGGTCCTCTGCAAGAGCCTCCTAAACTGCTGAGCCCCCTAAAACATTTTTAAGTTGGCGTTTTTTCTTGTGAATTACTAGCCACACATTTATTATTTCCTCTACTTTCTAGTTTTAAGGCTCAGGAAAGAATGGTCCTGTTGCATGTCCATATACTGTACAGCCTCCCCTTTATTTAGAGTGACTCTTTCAAACAGTAGATACCAGGTTTAGGGCAACTTTAAAAAAAAAAATCATATTTTGTTTTTCAGAAATTTGTTGTTGTTAATTTTTGAGATTGTATTTTAAGTATAGTAGTTTCTCTGCAAACCCTCTCAAATACCCCTTCCTGCTCTCCTTCATATTTGTGGCCCTTTTTGTTTTAAATCAGTCATTATTATAGGCACATATGTATTTGTATATACATATATATTCTTAAAAACAACCTGTTGAATCTGTGTGATATTTCCTGTATGTATGTTTGTATGTATGTATGTATATATGCATACATGTATGTATACATGTATATGTTTTCAGGGCTGACCATTTGGCAGTAGATAGCCAACTGGTGTGTTCTTCCCTTGGGAGGACCACCTGTCTCACTCCCGGTTTTACTCAATTGTAAGAGCAGCTCTTACATCCTCACAGAAATCCATCTGCCTCTGCCTCTGTCTCTTGAGTGCTGGGAACTAAAGGTGTGTACCACCACATCCAGCTTGCTTTCCATTTTGATATAGGAGCTGACAAAGTTGCCCCAGCTGGCTTGAGTTTGGATGCCCTGCCTCAACCTCTTGAGATGCTGGGATTAAGGGGCCTAGGCCACCAGGCTTGGCATTTCCTCTGACTATGAAAGCCCGTTTGCTGGAATAGGATAAAGGGGAAACATTTTCCACAATTTAGATGTAGAGCAAACTGGGATGTAGTTCCCTATCAATGACTTTATTTTCTCTCAAGTCGGAACAACTGAATGGTGGCAGTCTCTCTCTTGCACTAAAATAGCATGGTTAAACGCTGGGCTCTCCTGGGTGGAGACCTTTTAGGAGACCAAAATAGCAGCTGTTCTGATCCTCAGGGAGCTGACGAGTGAGTGACTATGACTGGTAGGTGGCTTGGAAAGGCTTTGTATTTCTCTTGAATTAATCTTTAAAATATTAGCGCTGTTTAAGTGGTTGTTATAAAAAGTAACTAATTAAAAAGACATGAGTATTTCAGAAACACGGGCTTGAGTGTGTTAATGAAAATTCTAAATTTGTTAGTAAGCAAATGTTTGCTGAGTATTGAAGTCAGGGACTGCTGTGTGTTAGTTTAGAAAATAAAGTTTTTAAATAGGATATACTGCTGAATACAGTTTCAAAAGACACAGTGTTCACTTTGTGCAGCCACCAGAGTCCCTGCTGGCATTTTCGTGTATCTACTTTTTGTCTGTCTGTCTGTTTAGAGGCAGGGCCTTTCTGCAGCCCTGGATGGCCTTAGAACTCACTCTGTTTGCCAGGCTGGCCTGGAACTCAGAGATCTGCTTGCTTGTGCTGGGATGAAAGGTATCTGTTGTCATGTCTGGCAGGTGCCAAGTTTTTAAAAATTAACTTTATTTATTAGTTTCTCTGTGTGCACATGTGTGTGTAAGCTGCTCCAGAGAGTAGAGGGAAGTCAGGACAACTTTTGGAAGTTGGTTCTCTTCATAGGTTTCAGGGATCAAAATCAGGTTGTTGGGCTCTCTCCTACTGAGCCATCCCCCAAGTGTTCATAGCCTATCCCATGTAATAGCACTAGCTGTAAGGCTGAATGCTCTTGTTCTTTGTAGCTTGCAGATACGGGCACAAAGTCATCCCGGTGTTTAGCAATGTAACTATAGAACGAATCTCCCCTCCCCTACCTACTACTTCTTCTTCTTCTTCTTTTTTTTTTTTTTTAATTTGAAAAAATTTTAAGTTGGGTGAAGGTGGTACATTCCTTTAATCCCAACACTCGAGGAGGCAGAGGCAGGTGAATGTCTGAATTTGAGTTCAGCCTGGTCTACAGAGCCACTTCCAGGACAGTCAAGGATACACAGAGAAACCTTGTCTCAAAAAAGAAAAAGAAAAGAAAGAAAGAAAAGAATTTTAATTTTACAAAAAGTTTTGAGATTAACCATCCAGGAAGCTGAGGCAGGAAGAATTAATGCAGGTGCACACATAAACACAAGAGAATAGATAAGTGTTTTAAAAAGAAAGAAGAAAGAAAGTAAATGGGCAAGAATATAGCTCAGTAGGGAGAGTCCCTGCCTACCATGCACGAGGCCCTGGGTTCAGTCCCCAGCACCTCATTAACATGTACGTGGTCATCCACACCTGCAGTCCAAGGGATCAGGAGGATCTGGCATTTAAGCTCATCTTGGGCTGTACATTCAGATCAGCTGTACCATATGAGACCCCATCTCCAAAAAGGAGTTCATTTCAAGAGTAGAACAAAGAATTCCAGAAATTCTGGAGTTCTCGCTGTGAGTTTTTTTGCAGTTTTAATGTTGACAAAGGTTACTATGCAGTTAATACACATATTATGCAGTTTGGGGCAGAATATTGTAGAAAATGCTGCTGTATTCTTCCTGATACGCCCTTCCAAGTGGCACACAATTTGTTCACCAAAGGGAGAAAGGGGATGGACAGAAAAAACTTCAGTGTGCTTTTCAGAGAGCCCTCTATTCAGAAAATGCTATTTCTTCTAGCATCCTGGTGGGGAAGAGGTTCTCCTGGAACAAGCTGGTGCTGATGCAACTGAAAGCTTTGAAGATGTTGGCCACTCCCCTGATGCCAGGGAGATGCTAAAGCAGTACTACATTGGTGATGTCCATCCGGTAAGAACTGTTGTAGCACTCAGATGCTTATGCAGAGAAAACTACTTGACAGCCACTAACAGGATAAGAGAATGAATTATTTAGACTAAAAATTCATTCAGCCTAGCTCTCAGGCCAGGTTTTCTCCAGAATCATCAAACCATCCTCTGTTGTACATAGTATCTGAAAAGCCAAGGAAACTGGTTTTCTTCTTTTATTGATTGATTCTTGTAATTAATAACACCTGTTCCCAAAATAGTGGTTTGGTTATTCTTGCAAGTTTCTTACTAAAGTTGTTCATTATGTACCTGTGAGTCCTTTGGGCTTAGCATTCTAATATGGGATCCTAATGTGCTAAAGGGTGGACCTGGGCTTCTTTTTCAGACCCTGAAGTCTCTGAAGGAACTAACACATTGCTAGACCTCATTTAGATGCATTTTGAACATTGTTCTCTCTCTCTCTTTTTAAACAGAGTGACCTTAAACCTAAAGGTGGTGACAAGGTAAGAAGTCACTACTTTGTCTTGTGTGTTTCTAGTATTTCTATTAACTTGAGTAAAATTGCTTTTAAAAATAATTTTAATAAGAGAAGTTAAAATTGGCTGGAGAAGCCAGGTGGTGGTGGCACATACCTTTAATCTCAGCATTCAGGAGGCAGCGGTAGGCAGATCTCTGAGTTTGAGGCCAGCCTGGTCTATAGGGTGAGTTCCAGGATAGCCAGAGCTACGCAGAGAAATCTTTTCTCAAAAAACCAAAATGACAACAACAAAAGCTTCTCTGGAGAGATGGCTCAGTGGTTAAGAACACAGTTTGCTCTTCCAGAAGACCAGGGTTTGATTCCTAGCGCCCTCATGGTAGATCAATATCATTTATAACTGGAGTCCCAGGGATCCAACATCCTCTTCTGGCTTCTGCTGACACTGGTGCACGTGACATTTCTATAGGCAGAACACTCACTCACATGAAATAAAAAAGAGCCAGAGAATGTGGTCCGTGCATTCAGTCCCAGCACGAGGGAGGGAAAGGCAGGTGGATCTCTGTGAGTTCATCTTCACTTTTATCCAAACAACAATTCTGGGTTTTGTTGTTGTTGTTTGTTTGTTTTTTTCATGATAGAGTTTCTCTGTGTAACAGCTCTGAGTGTCCTATGTTTTGTAGGCCAGGCTGGCCTTAAACTCACAGAGATTCATCTGCCTCTGGCTCCTGAGTGCTGGGATTAAAGTTTTGTGTCACCCTGCTTGGCTCCCAAAACTATTTTTAAGGAATTTGGACTTTATACCTGTCCGGAAAAAGGGAAAGCTAAATGTTAAACAGAAGGAATCATTTTAACATTTCTGTGTGAGCCAGCCTTGACTGAGAAACACTGTATTAATGCACCTAAGCTTTTAAAATTGAGATTCCAAAGTACACTTACAGTGGTTTTGAAAGAAATTAGTTTATGGGTTCTGTTTGGGAAGACATCTTACTCTTACCTATGTAAAATATATGACGGATACTCTGATTAATATAAAGGCCTTTCTTTCTGTCCTTCTTTCCTCAAATTAATTTTTAAAATCCTGTATGTTCAGATTGTTCCACACCCTTCCCAGTTTACAAACTGGTTCAACCAACACAAAAGGTTTATTATTTGAATATTTAAAACCCTCAATGTGCTTTGCCTGACTTAAGGACCACGAGGAAAGCTCGGAAGCTTTTTCTGCTTCCTACAAGCAGGGCAGTGTCACCTCCCATGGTCTTTGCTAGTTCCCTTGCTTTCTGTCTTTTAGAGGTTGTTACATGCCCTCTAGGAAAGGGATAGCAGTCTAGGTGTTCTAGCTCGTCGGGGACACAGTAGTCTCCACTTCTTCCTTCTAGATTCTCAGTCTTCATTGAGCCAGGAAATAATGAGCAGGTTTGACACAGCAATTCAGTTTGGCCTGGGCACAAGAATTCTTTCAATTCAAGAGGCTGCTTGCTTGGCAGTGTGTACCTTCTGTTGCTCTGAAATCCAGGGTGTATATATAATTAACTCTTCTATCTCCTCTACTGCTCGAACTGTTAAGTTATGAAGTTGGTTTTCCCTTTCCCTCCTCACACCTTACCTTGTCTTGAATCCTCTTGTGTCATTAAGGTAAAATTTGAGCCAATATGATCATAATTGAACATGTCTAGAAAACGCCACCTGAGTTCAACATTTCACAGGCAACTCACCTTGAACCTAGTAGTCTTCACCCAGCTCTCCAAGGCAATCATGAAAGCATTCTTTATGTTAAAACAATAGAAAGATATTTTGTAGTTACAGTGTCTAGAAGTCTTATCAGTTGTTTGTTGTTGGTGTTCTTACTGCTAATACAGGAGACACAATGTTTGCACAGCGTCTGTGAGGGATCCACAGCAGTGTTTCAGAAACTCTGTTCCTTGTACCAGTGTCTTTTTTTCCTGGGCTTCCACTAGTCCTGTTTAGAATCTCTGGAGTTGAGCTGGCTTTGCTTTTTGGTTTTTAGATATTTTATTTAATTTTATTTTTTGTACATTGGTGTGAACAGGAGTTACAGACACTTGAGGGCTGCCATGAGCATGCAGAGAAATGAACCCTGGTCCTCTGGAAGAGCAGCCCGTGCTCTTAACCAGCGAGCCACTTCTTCAGCCCTCCTGGGTTTGCGTTTTAAATAGCCTAGATGATAGGAAGGAAGCCAAGCACCACACTTTCTGCTGAAGAATGTGTCTTCCTGCCTGTATGAAAACCCAGCGATCCTGAGTTTGCTCCTGTGCAAGCATTGCCTGCCTTCTGTAAGCCAAACAATTAATTAGAGATTGATCAGCTGAAATAAAACTGGTCCTGGATTTTCTTTATCCCCTGCAAGAAGCATAGAACAAGTCTCCTCAGAGCACCAAGCAGTATGATAATTTAGATCTGGAAATGTAGTATAGCCCTTCCCAGGTTAGGGAGGAGCCAAGAGCTGGGCTTTCAAGCCTGTTTTTCTCCAGTTACTTTCCCCAAGGGACCTGTCTCCATTAGGATGATTCTGGCTGTTGTTTGTTTCCAGTCAGGCTGTCTCTTACCCTCCAGGCAGATTAGGCAAAGACAACCTTTTGGAAAAATTTCAAGATTACCTACCATGTTTTCATAGAATTATATTCCAAACTGATTTCTTTTCCAGGAAGAAATTTTTGATCCCTCAGGTTTATCCCTGTGCTTGATTTTAGCCAAAAGGCTGAGAAGTGATCTGGCTCCTCACAGAGGCTGAAACAGACACTTCTGTCCTAGGATGCAGAGATCACTTTCCTTCCCAAAGTGGGAGGGAAGCTCATTTATTAATTAGCTTCCTTTCCTGTAGTTCAGGATTTCTGAATCTGTAAAAAAAATGATTTTTAAAGCACAGCCTTCAGCTTTCTGGGATAGAGTTTTCATCTTCATTCCTCCCCCCCCCCCCCCTTTGTCTGCACTGCTTCCCCTCAGACAACCTCTGCCTTCTTCCCAGGGAAAGTCAGCTTTCCAGCCAGGGGTCTGCTGTGTCTACTGAGGATGACCTTGAACTTCCAATCCTCCTGCCTTCCCTTCTGGAGCTCTGGGTTATAGGCATAGACCACTGTGCCCAGTCTTCATTTCTCAATTCTTCTAGAAATAGCTTTTCATGTTGCTTTTACTACAGTCTGGGAAATAACTGATAATGGTCACCATTGTTTCATTTTAGATCAATAACACCCTATTCGATGGCAGACATACTACAATATAAAAATTTTAAAGATTTTTAATTTATAAAGCTGACAACAAGTTATTTTTCTCTTTGAGACAGGGTCTCCCTTGTAGCCTTGGCTGGCTTAGAACTCAGATCTGCTGGCCTCTTCCTCCCGAGTGCTGAGATAAAAGGTGTGCCATGGCGCCTGCTTTAGTTGGTAATAACTAATTAAAATTAAAAATAATTTCACTCTTTAGGGTATGCTGATGCCATATGGTAAGACTGTTGTCTTTAAAAATAAAAAATAATAAAAAGAGACTTGTACTTGATAGGTGGGGATAAGAGAGTAAGTACTTCAAGACCTCCTTAACCATACCCTGTCTACATGAGAACCTGTTTCAGAAAAATAAAAAACAGTTCTTTGCTGTTCCTGTCTTAACTACCTAACTTACTGGAGTTTGCAATGAGGCCTCCTAGGATCAATAGTAACTGCCACTAACCAAGTTGCCAGACAACTATGGTCTTTGGGACTTAAGGATAAAATGTCCTGGTCCAGTCACTCTTGAAAAACAAAATGCTGTTTTCTGAACAGTGTCAGGCATTAATGTCTCTTAGGAAGTTCTATAAACAAACCGAGCATGAGAAGCCAGACAGTGCACTTTCATACTTCCCAACTAGAATTGCTTGGGCATGTATTTCTCCTTTAGGTTCAAATAGGGATGTTCACCTTGGAAGGGCTTTTCCATGAGAGAAAATCTCATGTAGCCCAGGCTGGCCTCAAGGTCACTACTTAGCAGATGATGACCCTTTGATCCTCCTTTCAGCACCTCTGAAGCTCCGGGGTCACTTGTGTGGTAGTCATACATGATCAATGTGGTGATCAGACCCAGGCCTTCCTGTGTGCCAGGCAACCATTCTACCAACTGAACTACACCCAGGCTTTTGTTCCAGTGATGGGTTATATGTATTATCACGGGGTTCTTTTTGTTCTTATTTTGAGACAGTTTATCAATATGAATCTGATAGTATGTTCTTAAAAGAATTTAGAAAATTGTATTAGGGAGTTTTTCTTGTTTTGTATTTTTTTTCCTGCCAACAGGGAAGTATTTTTATATATAACTACACTAACTACAGGGTCATATACTTTATGAGATAGTAATTATTGAACTGTATTTTCATCCAGAAAAATTATTTGGGACTGGAGAGATAGCTCAGCAGTTAAGAGTTTGTGCTGTTCTTTCAGAGGACTGAAGTTTGATTTTCAGCATCCATATTAGGCAGCTCACAACAGCCTGTAACTCCAGCTCCCAGGGACCCACACCCTCTTTTAGCCTCCCAGGGCTATGTACTCATAGATACATACTCATATAGACATAATATACTCAAAATCAACAGGAAAAAATAAAGTTCTTATTGAAAAACTTTGCAGTAACTGATACATTTTAGTATCATATATAATATATGACCTTATATAACTAGATTTATAAAATGTTTATATCTTAAGTCTTCTGTCCTCTAACTTTTTAAGTAATATGCCCTAATAAAATTGATACAGTGGTACCTTATGATGTAAGAGCCATGATATGATGAGGGAAAGAAAATCCTTTCCAGAAGTATTTTAAGTCAAAAATTCCCAACTCATTTTTCTTAAGTTAGTGGCCACAGAAATGCATTGAGTAAAAAGCTGAGGAAACCACACTGTTGGATTTGTTGAAGATGTCTTAAGGCTTAAATTTTAAATATTTGGAATTCTCTTGGAATAGCAAATGCCCAGCTTAGGAATTATGCAAGCTCCTTACACATTTTATTTATCTGTTATTTGTGCTTTTGAAAGCCTAATTATAATCTCTGATTAGCCAGAGATAGAGTACCCTGTCTCTACTGTCATACCTTGTAATCATAAATTTGGCTTTCTCTTTCCTACCTTCATGTTCTGGTGATGAAGTTTACCACATCCCTTAAGTGTGTGTTCTCTTTCACGTGTAGTCCTGGCTGTCCTGAAACTCACTCTGTAGACCAGGCTGGCCTCGAACTCAGAAATCCGCCTGCCTCTGCCTCCCAAGTGCTGGGACTAAAGGTGTGCGCCACCACCGCCCGGCTCTTTCACGTTTTTCTATAAACAAAAGTTCATTGTGCAGTTCTCCTTCATTGACTACAGCATCTCTGCCCATGACTGCCAGATTAATGTTTCTTTCTTACTCTTATTTTCAGATTAAGTCAGTAGTCAGTGTACAGTGCTTCTAGAGAAAATGTCTGGGAAACAGTGTCTTGTGGAGCTAGTGAAAGAGTCCAAGATGACATGGGTAGTCTTCCTGCAGGCTCCCTGGGTGTGTGGGAGTGGTGTGTCCTCTCCTGCCCTTCAGAACACTGATCTTAAAGGTCTTGCTAAGGTGCCCCGACTCAGAAAGCTGTGCTGGAATAGTGATGTTGGAATTCGGACTCATCTGAGTCTTTGTTCTACAGACGAGGAAGCTGAGTTAGTGAACTGGAAGACACTGCACATAATTTCACTATGAGTAGCTTTAGAAAAACTTGATGTGGGACTGGAGAAATGCCATAGTGGTTAAGAGCATTGGCTCTTTCAGAGGACCTGGGTCACCATGCTCAGCTAAGCAGTTGCTTTTTATTATTGATAATATTGGACTAAAATCATAGCAGACTCAGAAGTTGTGTTGTATACTCCTTGGAAAATAAAGAAGCATGCACACTGGCTGTGTGGTAGGGCTTCTGCTGTAAGAGTGTAGGATCTGATCTGACCTCTCATTACTAAAGCCTTAGTGAAGAGCACTGATGTCTGGCATGGACTTTCTCAGCCAGATGTGCCTGAACACCAAAGGGTACACTAAGTCCATCCATAGCCTGTCGGAAGGTCACTTAAGTACACAGTAGATTCATCAGCGTTCTGACATGGACATGAGGACTGTGGGAAGTGTGTGAGCTGGCAGGAAAATGATTATTTTTCTTTTTTAGTTTTATAAAATTGAGAAAGAGTTGAACAACAAAATTAACTTAGGTGGCTTCTTTCGGAACTGACTGAAGGACTTGACTGTCAGTGGCTGTGCCTTAAGTATCACTCACTATGCCTGACTAAAAAGGGAGCTGCAGCTGCGCAAGGCTGACTGCCAGTGCCCTGAGGGAAGTGCACGCCTCTCTTCTCCTTCCTCCGGGGTGCTATGCAAGTTTTTCTTCTTTCCCCTTCTCAGAAATGGATTGCTCTTAAACAGGGTTACTTTCAGGTACTTGTTAAAAACAACCAACCAACCATGACATGTTACATGATTTCTCATGTGTTAGAATTGATTACATCCGCACATTGGGGGCTTAGCTCTATGCTCTTTCTCCTGATGCTGCAGCCCAAGGCTCACTGTAGTTAGCACATGTCCAGAACTTCAGTTATAGAAGAGGATAAAAGGCTTGTAATGTATAAGCTGTGTGTGTTCAGGCTTGGCATATGAATTCATCTGCATGACAGTGTTTGTAGTTCATTTAAGATAACAATCATAATCAGTTTTCAACCAACTTGATCACTCCACAAAGAAACCACAGACCTCTTAGCAGCCATATTCCATTCTCTGTTGCCCAGCTTTCTGTTTCACTCCTCCTCTGTCCGCATGGGGAAACTTACAGAATAGGTGGTCTCTGTGTCTGCCCCTTCTCACTAGCCTAGGTAATGTTTTGAGGGTTCAGCCATCTTGACACATAGATCAGTAATTCATTGCTTTTCATCCCCAAGGTTTTACTTACATTTAACTTATGTTTATGTGTTTAGATGTTTTGTTTGCTTTTATATCAGTGCACCATGTGCATGCTGATGCTTGTGGAGGCCAGAAGAGGGTGTCAGATTCCCATGGGACTGCAGTTACAGAGTTGGAGCTACTATCTGGGTGCTAGGAATTGAACCTAGATCCTCTGGAAGAGCAGCCAGTGCTCTTACCTGCTAAGTCAACTTTCCATCCCCCAAATCTGATTTTAAAGATTATTTTGGAAGCAGTTATGGTGAAATATACTTGTAATCTCCTTGCTTAGAAGGCTAAAGCCGGAGGGTCTTAAAAGGCTACCCTGAACAGAGTAAATCTGTCTTGAAAAACAAAGATTCATTTGGTTTTCTTCTTTTTACCTTCTCTTCCATTTGATTGTTAATAATTTCAGGTTGGAGAGATGGCTCATATTCTGCTCTTGCAGAGGACCCAGGCTTGATTCCCAGCACCCGTAGATAAAGAGGTTTATAAGTATTTATATTCAGTTCTTGGGTGTCCAACACGCTCCTGGTATACATGCAAACGTCCAGGCAAACACCTATCCACATAACATTAAATAAATCTTAAAAAGAAAAAAAGAAGTGTTAAATAATCCCCTAAGTCCCTAATTTAAATTGCAAAGAGTAAGCTGGGTCATCTCTGTAAGCCAGGAAACAGCTGTCTGCATGTCCAGGAGCACTGGACAGCTGATAGATAGTTTTACAAGAGAAGACTTTTTGAGGGCCTTTTAAAATGTTTTCAGAAAATGTGGTCATAGCTATGCTGATGGTAAGCCTAGTTAAGAGGTCTGTCGCTGTGACTCAAAGTATTAGTCCATTTCAATAGAGTTTTGTCATTGATATTTTTACATTTACATCATTTCTATGTTCTCATTAGTGACTTTTCACTAAGAAATATCAATGTGTTATAAGAAGTAAAAGATTCCAAGTCTACCTATTGACTAAAGTAGTAGGTATCAAAATGCATGAAAGAAATTCTGTTACTATCTACAGTTTCTCTAGATATCCGAGAAGACTTGTGTACACTGTACTAATTCTTTCTTTTTGTCATTTTTGAACATGTGACTTCTTCAGGATCCTTCAAAAAACAATTCATGCCAAAGGTTAGTATCTCCCTAATGGTCTTCCTTATTCTCTACATCATGTCTGGCAAGAGGTTCTTCTTAAAACTACATGTCTTGGGGCTGGAGAGATGGCTCAGTAGAGAAGAGCACTGCCTGTTTTTTAGAGGACCTGGTAACTTCAGCATGGGGTGTGTGGGTGGGTGGGGTAGGAGGTGTCTTATGCCCTCTTCTAGCTTCTGTGGGTACTAGGTACACATGTGGTAGACAGATAGACATGTAGGCAAAATATACATATACATAAATGTTTATTTGTTTGTTTGTTTGTTTGTTTTGAGACAAGGTTTCTCTGTGTAGCCCTGGCTGCCCTAGAACTTGCTCTGTAGACCAGGCTGACTTCAGACTCAAGAGATTCTTGTGCCTCTGTCTCCAGAGTGCTGTGATTAAAGGTGTGTGCCATATAACTAAAGTTTTAAGAAGGAAAACCAAAGCAAAGAATTTCTATGCAGATATGGGCAGCACTAATTGGTTTGGGGGAGAGAAGTTATTATTTTTAAACAGAGGATGTGAAGCTGAAATGGAAACAGGGTAGAAGTCCTGGACAGAGCCGGAGAGTAGTGGTGGGAGGATATCATCAAATATATTATATGAATGTATGAAATTTTCAAAGAATCAGTGTTGTTTTTAAAAGAATTATTGGCTGGAGAGCTGGCTCTGCGGTTAAGAGCACCTGAGCATCAGTTCAAGATCAGCCTGGTCTACATAGTGAGCTGCAGGCCACTTGATACTACATAGTGAGACCCTGTCTCAAAACAAGGACAAAAAGAATGCTTGCAGCAACATTATTCAAGACATTCAAACATTGGGGAAATTTCAAATATTCAATGAGTTCTAGTACAGTCATATAATAAAATATTACTAAGCAATACAAATTTAACAAATCAGCCGGGCAGTGGTGGCGCACTCCTTTAATCCCAGCACTTGGGAGGCAGAGGCAGGTGGATTTCTGAGTTCCAGGACAGCCAGGGCTACACAGAGAAACCCTGTCTCGAAAAAAGCAGAAAACAAAAACAAACAACCAAAAAAATTTAACAAATCACCGTTATCTGCAGTAACCTGGATGTGTCTCCAAGAAGAAAATGGTGTTTGTGGCACAAAGTTGTTGGTGCTCAGTGTCCTTGAGTGAGTGCACTGGACACGCACAGTGACAGACAGTAGCAAAAGTCAAGTTGCTGCCAACCATTCTTATGGAAGAATTTTTCTTCAGAGTTTTTTTGAGGGTCCTATTTTTGGACTCAACTCTTTCATGGTTACTCTTCAGGAAGCCTCAATTACTTAGAAGTTTTCGTGTTCCATAGTTTGTGCTATGCATGCCGTATTAGCTTTTAAAGCAGAGCTGCCTGCTTGCCATTCTCACTTGTTGGGAGGAGCTTGCCGCTGTACTAATAAGCTCTGTTAAGGAAGAGTTTTAAGGGGGTCAGACACAAGACACATGTGCATACACACACACACACACACACACACATACACACACACACTATTGTTTAAGGAGAGTGGTGTCTGCTCTGAAACTCCTAAGGGAACCCTCCTGCAGTAAGGGGTTGGAGAGACAGCTCAGTGGTTAGAGCACTGCTGCTCTTGCAGAAGACCTGGGTTCAGTTCCCAGCACCCACATGGTGGCTCACAGCCATCCACAACTCCAGTTCCAGGGGTATCTCATGCCCTCTTTTGACCTCTAAGGGTACCATAAACGTACATGGTACACATACATGCATGCAGGCAAACACTCATAGACATAAAATAAATAATAAGTCCTAAACAAAGCAAAACGAGACATTGAGAGTCTGGCCACCTGACTCCCATTACCAGGTTCTTACTTGGGATGCAAGGATTATGTTATGTTTCCTTGGTGGGAAAGAGAAGTATTGGTTATGGATAGATAGTATTTCCTCTAAACTTGTAATAGGATAGATAATACAAAAATCTATATGGAATGATTATTTTCCTCATGGGGTCCTGCTCCTAGCACCATACACATAAAAATTAATATTATAGTATAATATTTTTTTTAAAAAAAATCACAAAGGCAAATTTTAATAGCTATAACCCCATAGCTCAGAAATAACAATATGTCTATATAAAAACACCTAGAATGGTATGTATGTATAAAAAAATTTTTTAAATGCGTGTGTCTTTGCCTGCATGTGTATGGCTGGGGTGTGTATTTCATCCTCAGAAACACTGTCTCCTTTGAGACATGGCCTTTCACTGTCCTGTGGTACCCTAGCTAGACTGGCAAATGCATGGGATCTGCCCGTCTTTACTTTCCAGCCCGTTGGAAAGTCTTTGTCTGTTTCCTTTTTTGTTCTTTTTGTTTGCTTGCTTGACAGCATCTTGATGCTTAGCTGAGGCTGGGCTGGCACTTAGAGTGTAGCCCAGGATAGTCTTTAGGTTGCAACAATTCTGCCTCAGCCTCCAGAGTGCTGGGTTTGTAGGCATGTACTGCTATGTCCACCTTGTATGCATGTTTTGACAGTTTACTGTGCATTCTGTTTTTGATATGTTGTAGTGCTAGGGTTCAAAGCCAGAGCCTTATGCATGGTAGATAAGGACTCCACCGCTAAGCTACATCCTTTTTTTTTTTTTTTTTTTTTTTTTGTTGTTGTTGTTGTTGTTGTTGTTGTTGAGACATGTCACTGTGTGGCCTTGAACTCTCAAAGATTTGCTTGCTTTTGCCCCCCAGAGTGCTGGTATTAAAGGCAGACACAACCATGCCTTGCAGGTCAGATCCTTTTTATTTTTCACATCCTTTTAAAGCGGGGAGGGGAGCTTTAGGGCCCTGTAAGTTAGCTTAACAAGAAAAGACACCTGCCAAGTCTGATGATTCAAGTTCTCATGTAGTAGAAGGAGAGAACCAATTCCTACATGTTGTCCTCTGACCTCCAAATGTGCATCATGCCAGGCCTGGGCACATGTGTTCACATACACAAATAAATGTAGGGTTGGCTTTGTTTGTTTGGTTTTTCCTTTCAAATGCTGTATGGGAAAAGCAACTTTTTTTTTTTTTTGGCTTTTTGAGACAGGGTTTTTCTGTATAGCTCTGGCTATCCTGGAACTCACTCTGTAGACAAGGCTGGCCTTGAACTCAGAAATTAACCTGCCTCCGCCTCCCAAGTGCTGGGATTAAAGGCATGCGCCACCACTGCCCAGCTTAAAAGCAACTTAATTAAGAGAAGACTCAAGATAAATCAAGACTCCTGTCTTATGTGTATTAAACATGAGCACTGAAAAACATTCAATTATTTGAATAAAATATTCTTAACATATTGCTTTTTCTTCTTCCTTTTCTAGCTCCTGGCCGTATTGGATTGTTCCCATCGTGGGCGCCATTCTTATAGGTTTCCTGTATCGTCACTTCTGGGCTGACAGCAAATCCTCCTGAGGAGGCCATGTTGAAGTTGGAGCACATACTCCTGGGAGTGAGAGGTGGAGACTTGTTTGGAGGCTGCAGGGTGCTCCCTCCTTAAATCCTGCCAGTTGTTTTCTTTCCCCTTGGAGCCAAGATGGTTGACCAGATATCTATCCTCCTTCAATGTAGGACCAGAGTCTTTCATCAGCCAGAGCCTCACGCCCAAAGCACCTGCTCACACTGTGTCCTTGCCAGGATTCTTCTCACTGGTTCCCACTCCTTCCCTTCATTTCAAGAGTTGATGCCAATGACTTAGAGTTCCTATGTTGTAGTGGCGTGGCCTTTGGGGACAGTGCATGGTTTCTCATACTATGAATTCACAGTAGACATAGTTAAGGGAACAGCAGTCTAGTTACGAATCTTTCCCCATTTTTCTTTTAAGTAAATTTAATTTTTTTTAAATTCTGATTTAATTTTGTCATTCATCATAAGGGATTTGATTCATGAAGTTGTGTCTCTTATTTCAAACACAGCTGCCAAATGATCTTATTTATGATTGTTAGAAGTAAGAGGCCAGCAAGATGGCTCGTTGGATAAAAGCAGTTGCGGCAAAGCCTGATGACCTGTGTCTGAGTCCCTGAGTCCTACCTACAGTGTAGGAGGAGAGAACCAATTCCCAAAAGTTGTCCTCTGACTTCCACATGTGTGCTGTGGTCTTTGTACACACATACACACACACACACACCAGATGTAATTTTTTAAAAATAGAAGTACAACAACAGTGTTTGTCTACCCCCCCCCACCCCCCAAAGAGTGTAGCTGATAGCTCCTCCTATCCCTCAGTCCAGCCTCTTTTTTTTCCCAAGAGTACTTCACAAAACTATACATCCCTTTGATTTCTTAGGGATATAAGAGCTGAAGAAGGGCCAACTTCAGAATAATCTCTTTTACAAAGAGAACTAAACACTACCTACAGGATAGCAGTTTAAAAAGTGACCAACATATGCTCTCCGGTCTGACACTGGTTTCTAACCATCTTCACCTTGGCTGTCTTTACCAGTGAAAGATGAGTGTGTGGTTATCCATGGAACTTCTCTACGGTCCATTGGGCTTCACAAAAGGCTTTCTGCTTTTTTATTTACTGATTAGCAAATTTCTGATACCCTGTCTTAAAGTAAGAGTCTCAAGTTTGATTTCATATTTATCTCAGTAAAATAACTTACATGTAAATGTCATTGTCATGCCATTTCGGATTGGAGACCACATCAAGAGACTTCTGTTTTCACAGGTTTTACCTCCATGGCTCCAACTGGGTGGTTTTGTCCTACTTTTCTGTTGAGGATAATGATAAATCTGGAAGCTTTTTTTCTCCCTTGGATATGAGTTTCATTGGAAAGTAGGCAGTTGTTTAAAATTCCTTTTCTCATTGGTCCAGGCATTTTCCTGGCACCTCTGACTGTATTCTCTCTCCCTGTGGCAGTGCCTGACAGTACCCAGCTGTTTCTTAGTTTCTATGATTTTTCTTCACATCTTTGTTCATTACCAGTCAGCTTCTGGGCTGGTGTTACATCCAGCAGGAAACCATGGAATTCCAGAAGGACCAGAGATGTTGGGAAGTGTCCTCCTGCCTCCCTTCCAGCTTGCCAGGAGTTTGACAGGACAGGAAACTGCACAGTAAACCAGTCTGCTCATGCAAACTATTTTAAAAAAATTTCAGCCCAGGACTTGTATCCTGTGATTTAGCAGTTAAATGAATTCAGAATTCATCAAAATAACATTAGCCTTTTCCTTGCATATTTGGATATGATATTTTAGAGTGATTTCTAGGTGACTTTTATATGTCAGAGATGAAGACTTAATCAACCTTTAATCTTTAGGAACGTCTGTAATATTGTGTCATAGATTGACAGCATAGTTATTCCGTAACAAAAGTGGCACGCCGAGAGCACCTCCACGTAAAGGCTGGGAAGGCTTGTGTGCGTGGAGGCCGGGCCCCACTTGCTGGGATAGGGAAGTCACATGGAGTATTCTGGGCAGAAGGAAAGAACAAAGGCACATTGAGGCAGGATGGGAGCGTTCCAGCTAACATCAAACCCGACGGTACACGGAGTAAAGCGCAGCGTACAGGAAATGATAAAGAACTGCCTTTTCGGCTGGGCATGGTGGCACACACCTTTAAACCCAATGTGGGAGAGGCAGAGACTAGAAAATCTCTTGAGGCCAGTCTGGTCCACATTAATAAGTTCCAGGACAGTCAGGGCTACATAGAGAGACCATGTCACAACCACTACACCAACTAAAAGAACTGTATTTTTAAGTAAAATTGGTGTTTTGATATTTCTACAGTAAACAGTAATACAAAGACCATTTTTTTCTATTTTACCTGTGTCTTTACCTGCTTATTATAGCCGAGCTTTTCCTCCCCTGAGAGCCAGAAGGAAAAGATTTTCTTTTTTTTTTTTTTTGGTTTTTTTTTTTTGGTTTTTTTTTTTTTTGGTTTTTCGAGACAGGGTTTCTCTGTATAGCCCGGGCTGTCCTGGAACTCACTCTGTAGACCAGGCTGGCCTCGAACTCAGAAATACGCCTGCCTCTGCCTCCCAAGTGCTGGGATTAAAGCGTGCGCCACCACCGCCCGGCGGAAAAGATTTTCATACTTTGTCTTTGCTATCCATGAAATTCATTAGATCCAGGGCTTCTTTTGAACTACTGATAATGTGATGTCATTTTATATTATAAAAAAAAAAATGATGCTGCTTAAAAAAAAAAAAATCTTTAATCCCAGGACTTGAGAGGCAGAAGCAGACAGTTCTCTTGAGTTGTAGGCCAGCCAAGGCTACATAATGAGACTCTGTCTCAAAACAAAAACAAAGCCCCCCAAACCTTTCAGGTCTGTTTGCTGTAATTCTGTTGCCTACATAAACAGCTAGGCGAAAGGTAGGTTTTAAGTGAGAGTTTGTCAAGGCTTTTCGTAAACAACAAAGCAATACAACATGTGCACAAGTGTATTTTTGAACGTCTGAACTTGTCAAAGAAGCCTTGACATTTGAGGGTCATGAAAACCATTATTAAGACCAAGAGGAGCCAGTTCCTGTCCACTGACAGCCCCTCCTGACCTGAGGCAGAGGCGGATTTGGTTATTTATTCTTGAGGTGACCAGCTGCCGGTACATATACAGGTAATGGCAGGTGAACATGAAAGAGAAATTTGTGCTACCCAGATACAGGCTGTTAACGCCCATTCTCAAAGTTTCTGCCCAGCCCTGGGGCCTGGTTTTCATCACTGAGTGATGTACCCGTTTGTAAAGAAAGCGATGGGACACTGTGTCTGGACTGTTTATATCTCCTTGTGTGGTTACTTAAGCAGAGACAAGTCTGTCCAAAGCCATCACTTGAGCTGGCTGGCTCTTGCAACAGTTGCCATTGGGGCTCATTTGGTGCTGATGGGGAGCAGGGAAACATGTGATTTACCAGCCGTGTGTCATCACATACGGCACTCATGCTTCGGTCTCAGGTAATACCCGTCTGGCTGAAGTTGACCTGAGAGGACTGAAGCACAGAGCATTAAATGTTCTTTGCCTCCTACCCCAGGGGAAGTGGATTCAGACTTGTCGTGTCTCAACAAGAACCTGAAGTGTTGAAGCTGTGAGCTTCAGTTGCCAAATGTCCCAAAAGTAACGGGGAGCTCCGCCACATTTTGCCAGCTTTGGGATTTGTGGGAGTGGTCTAGGAGGGAGGCTGAAGAAGCAGGGATGTGCCAGTGACCTGCCTTACGCCCAGTGTCTTACTCATGAATTTCAGGGGCCGCTCCTTGCCCACGCCTGCATCGTCTAGATCAGCTGCTTGGGTAGAACATCCTTTCGGTTACTTAACTCGCCTTTTCCTGTACCCTCAACCGAGTGGCTAATACTACATTCCTTTTGTGAATTCAACGATGGAGTTTGTTTACCTATTTGGTTTCAGCTTATTTTGAACAAAGATCTTTGTCTCTTTCTACTGGAATGTGCACACAGTGAATGTTTGTTAGAACTACACAATAAAGATACTGTTTTCCTTTTCTTGTCCTGACTACGGTTGCTTTAAAAAAAAAAAAAAAAAAAAAAAAAAAAAAAAAAAAAAAAAAAAGACTTTTGTTTTAAAGGAAATGTTGGTGCCGTGCTGCTTAGGTGTTCTGGATGAAGACTGTTGGGGTGCACAACGTTCTTCAGCACCACTGTTAACATTTCATGTAACCTAAGTTAGGGTGCACGGTGGCACTTCAGGGTTCTTTGTTGGAAATAGATTTCTTGATAGTTGAGAGATATAGCCATCCAGGTTTGCGATGTTACTGGATATGAAGTAGGAAGCAGAAAACAGTTTGGAGTTCTATTTCTACCAGTAAAGAAAAGCCAATGAGGTAATGTTTTATTGTCTGCGGTGCTGGGCCTCAACTTATTGTTTTTCTTGGAACTAGCTAAACTGTTGGGGAAATTTATACACAGAGGTTGAGGTTCTAGTGATTGTGTGAAGCAAGGGAAATAGACCATTTTGTAATTACCTCCATCACACACTGATAGCCTTTTAGCATGGCCGGCATTAGGTCAGAGTAGATCACTCATTAGGCTCCGGCGATTCCACGACCACAGGAATCAAGATTAGTCACAGGAAGGGATAGCCCTATTCTTAATGCTAGCATTTGAATCTAATGTTTAATCTCTGATGCTAATAGGAATTCATTATCAAGGCACTCTTCCTGCTGTTTGGTAGTTTTGTGACAAATCTTGCTTGATTCACAATAATCTGAGAAGGCTGTGACTCCATTTACAAAAGTTTAAGGTAAGAAGACCCCACATAATTTATTAAAATCTGGTAATGGGCAGCATACATCTGACAGCATTTATCTAGATAGATGTCTGATCTGTGTAGTTCAAGTTGCTCAGCTGAGTCGCTTATATGCATTTTGAAAAAATAAATCTTGAGGCTAGAGGGATGGCTTAGAAGCTAAGAGCACTGGCTGCTCTTCTAAAGGATCTGGGTTCAAGTCTCAGTACCCACATGACAACAATCTGATGTCCTCTTCTGACTTTAGTAGTCACTGTTCATATGTGATATATACATATATACAGACAAAACGCCCATACACATAAGACTTGAATAACAACTCAATTCTTTTATGAAGCATTGGAAAGACAATTGCTTTTCTGATGGAGTCTGAGAACATAGTTGTAAAACTGTTTATCATTTGTATGGCATGGCACCTGTTATGTATTATGAAGTAACAGATAGCTCCAGGTATTACTGATCTTTATTTATTCATACTGTAGCCTCACAGGTGACATGGATGTCCAGGTTTTTTCAAATTTTACTACAGACTCAGAAAGTCACGAAAAGAACTTGAACCTGCCTGGATATTTTTGTTTGTTTTGCTTCTTACAACAAGGCCTAACCATGTAAACCAGGATAGCCTCTGAGTTCAACATCCGTCTGCTTCAGCCTTCCTGGTGCTGGGTTATAATTGATGCCACCACCGAATGTATCTGTAGTGATAACAGGCTTGAAATGGCTCAATTTTCCTTCAAAACATTTTTTTTTGTGGTGTTGGGGATCCAATTCAGGGCTTTCACACACGCTAAGCTAGTACTGTACACTCAGTTTCAGTTGTAGCACCACACAACGTTTGTTAATTATTTAAGAGAGTCTTGCTGTGTACCTAAGCTGACTTAGGACCCCAGCTCTCCTGCCCCAGCCTTCCAAATGTCACATACTTACAAGATTATGATTAAAAGGTATTCAGATATACAGCTGTCAGGGAAATGCTTTCTGACTATCCAAGTGAAAGATGTAATCTCAGTGCTTGGGAGGTTGAGGCAAGTAGATCTTGAATTTGAGGCCAGCCTTGAAATTTAAAAGGAAAAAGGAAAGGAGACATGTTCCAGAACTGTATTTAGAATAGTCCTAATGTAAATGCTGAAGGAAAACCTACAGGAGTTCTTGTGGGGTCACTGTATGTGAACGTGCAAACTGGTGATTATTAAAGCCTCATTATTTAGAACGAGAACATCAGGAAGTGGTGACAAGAACAACTAAGCCACATTCTTTTCAAGATGGAGTTAAATATTAGAAGAAACTCTTAACAGTTCAGAAGCTTTCCTGTTTCCAACAAGTGCAGGGAGGAGAGCTGAGCATGGTGGCACATTACCCTTGATCCCTGCACTGGGAGGCAGAAGCAGGCAGATCTCTGTGAGTTTGAGGCTAGCCTGGTCTACATAAGCAAGTTCTAGGCCAACCAGAGCTACAACCAGACCCTGCCTTTAAAAAAAAAAAAAAAAAAAAAAAAAAAAAAAAAAAAAAAAAAAAAGGAAAAAAAAAAAAAAAAGTGAGTAATGTGTTAGTCAAGGTTCTCTAGAGGAACAGAACTGAATGAGTGTATATTCTACATCTATAACAAGGATTTATTAGAATGGCTTACTGGCCATTACAGTCCAGCTCATCCCCCAACAGAAAGTCTAAGAGTCCAGTAGTTGAGTCCATGAGGCTGGATGTGTCAGTTAGTTTTTAGTACACCAGAATCCTAAAGAAGGAGGCTCTGATGCCAGTGAGGGAATGAACTTGCCAGAGTTTCCTTCTTCAATGTCCTTTGTATAGGCTGCTGGCAGACAGTGTGGCTCAGATTAAAGGTGGGTCTTCCCACTTCAAATTATTTAATTAAAAAAAAAAAATCTCTCACCAGTTGTTTGAGCTTTAGTTAATTCTAGATGAAATCAGATTGATTGACACCAAAAACAGCCACCACAAGTCAGACTCTTGTCAACTTGATACAAAAATCACATTTCTTTATGAGGTAACTTGGGAGTGATGACACACACTCCTTTACTCCCAGCATTTAGGAGGTGGAGGGTAAAGAGTAGATCATCTTTAGCTATATAACAAGAGATCAGCCTGCTCTATACAATGCATCATTTAATTAAAAAAAAAGAAAAAAAAAGAAAAAGGAAAAATTAGGGCCGGAGAGGAGAGATGGCTGAGTGAGAGCACTCACTGGTTGTTCTTCAAAAGACCCAGCTTAAATTTCCAGCACACGGCAGCTCAAATCTGTAGCTGCAGTCCCAGGTTCCAACACCCTCGCGGGCACCAGGTGCACACATGCTGCACAGACATGCATGTAAGCAAAACACCCATACACATATAATAGTAATACTTTTTAAAAATGGCTTAGTAGGCAGAAGTCCATGCTACACAAGTCTGACAGGATGTGTTCAATTCCTGAAATGCATGTCAAGGTGGGAAGAGAGAAAGGACTCTGGATATTTGTTCCAATCCCCATGCCTGTGCATGCCCATATTCTCTCTCTCTCTCTCTCTCTCTCTCTCTCTCTCTCTCTCTCTCTCTCTCTCTCTCTCTCATATATATATATATAAAATCATAATAAAAAATTTTTGTTTGTTTTTTTCTCAACAGGGTTTCTTTGTGTAGACCAGGCTGGCCTCTAATTTAGAGAGATCCACCTGCCTCTGCCTCCCAAGTGCCAGGATTAAAGGCGTGCGCCACCACTGCCTGGCAGTAAAATAATTTTTAAAAAAGAAGCAAACAAACAAAGAACTGGAGAGGCAGCAGCCTTGTGCCACATCCAATAATCCCAGCTACTTGCAAGAGGGTTTGTTGGCAGGTTCGTGTGTAGCTGTCCACGTGAAAGCTTGAAGAGTCAGTCTGCTCTAGCAGGAGACTGTAACACTATTAACCTTTAGAAATATGTACATGGGTTGCATTGGCTCAAAATAAAGTTTTCAAGCTGGGTGTCCTGGCTAGTTTTATGTCAGATTGCCACAAGCTGGAGTCAACAGAGAGAAGAGAATCTCTCTCTCTTGAGAAAATGCTTCTATAAGTTCAGGCTGTAGGCAATTTCTTAATTAGTGATTGATGGGGGAGGTCCCAGCCCATTGTGGATGGGGCCACCTCTGGGGCTGGTGGCCCTGGATTCTATAAGAAAGAAGGCAGAGCAAGCCTTAAGGACCCAGACAGTAAGAAGAAGCACCCTTCCATAGCCTCTGCATCAGGCCCTGCCTCCAGGTTCCTGCCCTGCTTGAGTTTCCGCCCTGACTTCCTTTGAGGATGAACTGTGGTGTGGAAGTATCAGCCAAATAAACTCTTTCCTCCCTGTGTTACTTTGGCCATGGTGTTTCCTCAGAGCCATAGTGACCCTGACAATGACACAGGACATGGTGGTGGGGTACACCTGTAATCGTATCATTGGAGAGGTGGAGAGAAATGAAAGAAGTTCAGGGACATTCTGAGTTACATAGTGAGTTTGAGCCCAGCCTGAGCTATATGAGGTAGGATCTCAAAATCACACACACACACACGTGCACACACACAATCAGTGAAAATAATACAAAAAAAAAAAAAATCTGTCAAGTTCCGTTTGCCACTTCTCTGTCTTAGTATACAGCACACTGGAGTCAGGCCTACGTCTGAATTGACAATTAGCTGTGATAATTCTCTGTTAAAAAATGAGTTCACACTTACACAGTGCTTATGAGACACCCCTATACATTACCTCATTTGGTTCTCTTTAACAATCCTACTTTTATCGTCCCCTGTTTATAGAAAGAAAAACTAAGGTATAAAGGTTACATGACTTACATTTACAAGGTGAATTATGGGTCAGAATCTGCACCCAGTCTGTCTTGCTCGGGCATCGCAACTTGTACCACATATGGTGTTGTCTCATATATGTTAAGTGCTTTATATGCATCTGAATATCATTATTAACAGACCTTAGGAGGCAGATGCTGCTACTCCAAGCTTAGAGGGTGTGTACTGAGAACACATGTTTGTGACTCCACTGTGCAAAGATCGTTTGGTGGCATCACTGTTTTCAAATGAATTTCAGTCTAAGTTTATCAAGGAACGCTTTGTGCTAACAGGGTGCTGTGGCAATTCTATAGCCTCAGTACTGGAAGGCAGAGGCAGGAAGATCACAGCAAGTCCAGGGGCTCTCTTTCCTATATAACAAGTTCAGGCTTGCTGGGCGGTGGTGGTGCTCGCCTTTAATCCCAGTACTTGGGAGGCAGAGGCAGGTGGATCTCTGAGTTCGAGGCCAGCCTGGTCTACAGAGTGAGTTCCAGGACAGCCAGGGCTACACAGAGAAACCCTGTCTCGAAAAACCAAAAAAAAAAAAAAAAAAAAAAAAAAGTTCAGGCTTGTCAGAGCTATGGATGGAGCCTTTATTTCAAGACCTAATTGATTAATATAATAAATACAACTTTAAAAATCCTTTATTTGCAAAAATTACCAGTTAGGGCAACCAGGAAGGAGTAGTGTCATATAGCAAAAGTCATACCACTCAGGAGACTGGGAATCACAAGTTCAAGGCTAGTCTGGACTACATAATGAGACCCTGCTTCAAAGGGAAATACACACACACACACACACACACACACACACACACGTGTCTGTTCAGATGTGTGACTTTTTGTTCTGTCTTGTTTCTTTTTGGAGACAGGGTTTTATATAGCCCAGGCTGGCTTCAAACTCCCTATGTAGCCAGGGAGCTTGAACAAAGGCCCTCCTGCCTGTGCCATCTGAGCGGGGGGGGGGGGGGGGGGGGGGGGGATTCCGGGTGTGGACCACCACACCCAATTTATGTGGTGCTAAGGACTGAACCCATGGCTTCATGTGTGCTAGCCAAGCAGTCTACCAACTCATCTGT
Organism: Arvicanthis niloticus; assembly: GCF_011762505.2. NCBI lineage: Eukaryota > Metazoa > Chordata > Mammalia > Rodentia > Muridae > Arvicanthis > Arvicanthis niloticus. The sequence continues at coordinate 33,272,998 of NC_047675.1, forward strand.
GTCCCCAACCATTAATGACAGTTTTGAATGGCTTGGTAGGCAAAGACACCCATCACCCTGACATTGATCCCTGGAACTCACATGGTAGAAGGTTGGAATCTAATCTCCACATGTATACTGGGGCACACACATGCCCCCACTACACACAGCATATAAGTGTAATAAAAGTAAATACACTTATATAATTGTTTGCATTTTCGAGGTATGTGCCTTTCAGTCTTTTTATTTAATTTTATTATTTATGTATTAATTACTTAGTGGTACTAGGATTGAACACAGGGCCCTATACATGCTGGGCAAGAAAACCATTTTTTTTCTTTAAGATTTATTTTTATTGTTTTAAATTATGTATGCACATAATTATGTATATATTTGGGGGGGGGATTGTGCAAGCCAGAACGAATTCTCACGCATGCCAACTTTTGTTGTGCAAACCTTGTTCCTTAATTATAAACGATTGGTTGAATAATAATGCCCACAGCCTGTAGCATGGCAGAAGAGAGGTAGGTGGGGCTTCCATTCCCTGGCTTGGGGTCAGAGTCCAAGACCAGAAGGGAGGGAGCAGGAGAAGACATCCCCATGGAGCAGGTGGATTAGGAGCGCCTGAGGACCGGCCTCATGAGGGCCTGCTTGACAGAGTAGGAGAGGCCTAGGCTGAACCTGGCAAGTGACGTCTCTGGATTATTGACAGGGCAGTAGATAAAATAGGATAGACGGTTGATATCCGCCCAGCTCTAGTGCTTTAAGGCTTATTATAAATATAGAGGTTTTGGGGTTTTATTTTTTGGTTTTGTTTTGTTTTTTGTTTTGTTTTGTTTTTTTGTTTGTTTTGTTTTGGTTTTTTTTGGAATTAAATGATCCAGGTGGGGTAGAAACCCCCAACTAATATTTACTGTAACAGCGTCAGATCCCCTGGAGCTTGAATTACAGAGATTGTGAGCCACTCAACATGAGTACTGAGAACCAAGAGTCTTTTGGAAGAGAGTCTTTTGGTCTTAACTGCTGAGCCCCAGGAAAAGCATTGTTTATTGAGCGCATTCTTTATCTGAGAACACCATCTGCATTCTCTGTGACCTCACCCAGCATGCTTCACACCAGACAAATGTGAACCTAAGAAGAGCGGTAGAGCCTTCCTAAAAGCTTCGCATTCCCTTCGTAAAAGCATTTAAAGCCAGGTGGTGGTGGTGTGCCCTTTGATTCCAGTGCTTGAGAGGCAGAGAGGCAGGCAGATCTCTGAGTTTGAGGTTAGCCTGGTCTACATAGCAAATTCCAGGATAAGCAGGGAAAGAAACCCTACCCAGAGAAAGAAATCCTGTCAATAATAATAATAATAATAATAATAATAATAATAATAATAATTTCATTTCAATTTTTTCTAAGATGTTATTTTTAATTTTTAAAGATTTGTTTATCTATATGAGTGTTTTGTCTGCATTATGTACGTGCACTACAGGCATGCCTGGTGCCCACAGGGGTCAGAAGAGGTCATCGGTAACCCCAGTTCCAGGGGATCTGATGTGGGTACTGGGAACTGAACCCATGTCCTCTGCCAAGAGCAACAGCTGCTGTAAACCCCGCACCATCTCTCTAACCTTGGTTTTTCTTTGACAGACAGCACATATATGTAATTCAAAAGGTGCTACAAGTCTTTGGCCAGGGCTGACTGGTACTTTCCTATTCTGTAAGCTGCCACGTGAAACCCTGACAGAAATGAGTTCTCTGGTTTGAGTTTGACCTGAATTCTGGATAATGGAAGTAACTTTGCTCTGTCCCAGCTGCCTGTCTGTGCAGAAGCTGAGTGGGGACAAAAAGCCACTTCAGGAGACCAGAGTCTTCTCGTCCTGTCATTAGGGGTAAATCTAGCTGTTCATTAGCGGAATGTTGGAAAATTCCTCTCAGGCTGCACCAGCTATTTCTATTGTTTTTTTTTTTTTTTCTTGAGAGATCTCTCTGGCAAGCCAATAGGGAGAACCCACCTACACCGTACCCCTGCCTCCTAATGGGTTTTGTCGCTAGTTCTGGCTCCAGTCGATAGGATACTTGGAGCACTGTATTGGGTCTGATGGGCCGGTAGATCTACTACGTGGGCATTGATTAGCAATGTCTGCCAGAGGCAGGAAGTGAGAAGTAGGAGATACCAGTTCGTCTCCCATGTGACGATGCCCTGGTGTCAGTCTCTCAATCTTCAAGAAACCTCAAATGACTCCGGTCCAGGTTGACTGAATTCTCTATTTTTCATCCCTGTGTTTTTCGCTGTTTGGCCTTTGTTTTCCCCTCTACAGTGTTGTTTAACTGAGGGCAGAAGTTGGCTGGGGTTCCTCTTTTGAGTTCCCTCGTTGTACCCAGGCCAGTGCTGGCCTAGCGGTAATACAGAATTGTGTTGTGTTGCTTGCTTGGGGTAGTTACTGTAAAAAAGGATGCACTCTGTCCTGGCAGGTTGGGGAAGAGCACTCCTGTTGAAGTCGACAACATTGGCCTGACCTTGTGGAGCTTTCGAGTGGTAAAGAGCTATCCTGATTGTCTTTAAGAAGCAACCTTGACCACACTGGGGTATTTTATGTGTATGAGTGTTTTCGTGTGCACATATCTAGGTACCACGTGTTTATTCTGGAGGTCAGTAGAGAGTTCTGGAGTGACAGGTGGATATGAGCCAACCTGTGGCTGCCGGGACTTGTGCAAGAGCAGCCAATATTCTTAACCACTGAACCATCACTCCAGCTCCTGGAAGGGGGCGGGGCATCTTGAAATGAAATAGTTCACTTCCTTCACAAACGCTTACCTCAGACTGCAAAGTGGAGGTGGACTGGAGATCTGAATAAAAAACGCATCCCAACAGACACAAGATTGAAGACCACATGACTCAGGTCACTGGGGAGGGAAAGTTGAATCCTAACAAGAATGCAAATTCAAACACTCAGGGGCTCTCAAATGGCAGCTATCGTAACAGTACAAGGAAGGCCATCACACAGCGTTATATGTATATGCTTTTTGTCTTTAAAATCTACTTATTATTTATATTTATGCACAGATGTTTTGCCTGCATGTATGTCTGCACCACAGTACATGCTTGGTGCCCAAGGAGGTCAGAAGAGGGTGTTGGATCCCTAGGACTGGAGTCGTGTGGTGCTGTCATGGGGTGCTGGGAATTGGACTCTGGTCCTTTGGAAGAGCAGGCAGTACTGTTAACCATGGAGGTGTTTCTCCAGGTCCACAGTGTTTTCCTTTTTACTTTAGTAGAAGTAGTAGTCACTTTTAAATAAAGCATGCTACTGATATATTTTCTTATAATGGTCCTATTACAGAACAGAATGGCTACATGTGCTGATGGTATCTTATAAATGTGGTACAATTAAAATATTAAAAACAAAAATATTAAAAACATTTGTGATGGGCCTGGGACTCATCTGAGAAAACTCAGTCTGTAAAGAGTTTGCTGTCTCCCCAGCCCCGTAGAACTTTTTAAACCAAAATGTAACATTATTGGTACATATGTATTCTAGTGGCTGTTCTTGGGGTCAGCCTGACTACATGTGCAATTAACTAAAACCCAGTCAGCTGGATACGTCTGTGAGGAGTTTTTCTGTATTAAATCATCTGAAGTGGGAAGACCCACCTTTAATTTGGGACACGACATCTGCTGGCCTCCTGTGTAAAGAACATGGAAGAAGGAAGCTTTTGCTCCTGGCCTGCTTGTCCTCACTCTCTTGGGCAAGTCCATTTCTTCACTGGCATCAGAACCCACTTCTGCGGGATTCTGGTGTGTACTGAAGACCGGCTGAGACATCCAGCCTCATGGACTGAACAACTACTGGATTCTTAGACTGTCCATATATGTGTTTCTGTATATGTGTTTGTGTGTGTGTGTATAAGTGTATATATACACATATATATGTGTGTGTATGTATATATATGTGTGTGTATATATGTGTGTGCGTGTATAGATATACATGTGTGTATACATATGTATATTCATTATGTCAATTCTGCTTTTCTAGAGAACCCTGATGCATGTACACGTCTGTATTAACTGTTACATATGTATATAACACAGCACCTCACCATTAAAAGTTTATACTTTCATTCACAGATATGCAAACTTCACCATTTAATACAAAACTATCACTATTTGTATTTACCATTAGTTTGATTTCCAGTTACCGATGAGGGCACGCCAACCACTCATATCTCCAGTGCAGAGTCTTCCAGTTAGGTTTTGTTCGGCATTTTATTTATGTATTAATGTATTTATTTATTTACTTACTTATAGTTTTGTTTTGTTTTATTTTTCAAGACAGGGTTTCTCTCTGTAGCCCTAGCTATCTTGGAACTCCCTCTGTAGACCAGGCTGCCCTTGAACTCACAGAGATCCACCTGCCTCTGCCTCCAGTGCCGGGATTAAAGGCATGTGTCACCACACCTGGTTTCAGTCACTGTTTTAATAAGATTATGACTCCCAAATTGAAAAAACATAATCCATTCTCAGTTACCTCTGTAAAAGAAGTATTGGCGGTGCTGGGAAGATGGCTTAGCAGTTGAAAATGCTTGCAGCTGACCTGAGTTCAGTCCTTAGTACCAACATGGCAGCTCCCAAGCACCAGTAACTCCAGTTTCCAGGGATGCCCCATTCTGACCTGGGAGGGCACTGCATGCACATACATACATACATGCAAACACCCGTACACAGAACATTAATAAATCTTTTAAAAAATAAATATACAGTCATATATATGACTCCTACTAATAATTTTTAAAGGAATGTGATGGATTTTTTGTTTTGTTTTGTGTTTAGCACGACAGAATATTCTAGAACATATTGATGGCTCTTTTGGGGAGCTCATGACTGTGATTGGTATATCTCGTAGCATTTAAATGGCACACCTCTTGTGTGCTGCAGGCCAGCATGTGACTTGAAAGAGGTAGAATTTGTCCTAAGCGTAGACTGAGACATTCTGTCCCGTGTTTAGCATAACTGGTAACAGACGCCATTCCAATAAGTTTCAGAAAATATCTTCATGACTCAGTGCCCAAACAGGCAGCTCCGAGAGGCAGGATCATTAGCATTCCGAGGAGGAAGAGAGAGAGCAGAGCTGCTGTGTTTACTTTGTCATGGTCAATTTGTTTTTTCTCCACAGTCACTCACCCTAACCTTGACTCTCCAACAGTCTGTTCAGCCACAAGTCCACTGTTTATAGCCCTCGTTACCGTTTAGCAATAGGAAGCGCGTTGATAAATATAAAGCAGACGTCTTCAGTTTCATGACGTGGTTCTTCACACAGCGCGATGGAGTAGACATCTCAATGTCCACGCCAAGAGCTAAGCCAAAGACAGCTGGAGTAAATAAGTCCGTCCACGGGTCTGGTGGGCTGCCCATGTGACCCAGTTCTTTCTCTTGGGATGTGAGGGGACATCTGGGAGCTGTCTCCTGTCCAAAAGAGAGAGCCCCAAGAAAGAACTAAGGCGAACGTCTTGTGAAATCCACAAAAGCTAAGCCTGGCCGAGTAGGCTCATGCAACTTACCCCCAAGCTTGCTGTATAGCGCGGCTCCCATTTCTGGAGAGGGCATAAATTTTCCTATTGTTGAGACTGTTTGTTTGAGGGTTCCATTGCTTACAGCTGGAAGCATCCTCGCTGATAAACTATGCTGAGGAGAAATGACTCACGGGAAAATAATGCTCCCAGCTTCTGATTAACTCTGGCCTCTAGAGATAATTATCTGGGCCATCAGATATATAAAAATATGGAGGTCAGAGGATTAAAATTATAGTGGCTGCCTTTGGGGGGAGGGTGGGGAGTGACAGGGAGGGGGCCTGAGAGGGGCTTCTGGAATGTTAGACATTTCTTGACTGGGGTGGTGTTTTGTGCGGGTGTTTACTTTGGGCAAATTCATTGAACTGTGTACTCAAGGGCTATGTACTTTTCTGTCTCAGTTTTCAGATCTTGACTAGAAGGCTATGGATGGTGGATCATTGTCATTTTGCCAGATAGCGACATGAACCTATAGGAATATGTTTTTGTTTTCTTTTGTTTTTTTTTTTAATTTAAAAAATACTTATTACATTTACAGATGGATCCAATGCCTCTGGCTTCCAAGGGCACCAAAGCTCATATGCAATACTCACACAATTAAAATGAAAAATAATTAAATTTTTAAAATTAAAAATTAGATATAATTAACATGAAAAATAATAACTAACATGAATGAATGGTAACTAGAAATAAATAAAATAAAATTTTACATTTTATTGCATGTATTTATCTATGAATGGGGTAGGGAAGTGTGTGTGTGTGTGTGTGTAATAGCACCCATGTGGAGGTCAGAGGACAACTCTTAGGGGTTGGTTCTCTCTTCCACCATGGACCCAGGGATGGAACTCAGGTTGTCACACTTAGCAGCAAACACCCTTAGCTGTCAGCCATCTTGACAGCTAATATGTTTTCTTCTAAAAACTCCCAGAAGCTCTTGGTGCAGTTTCCCTGTCAATCATGTAAGGCCAACTCTCTTCTCTCAGCCTAGAAGCTTCCCTTCTGGCTTGGATGGGAAAGCCTCAGGAAGAACTCCATGGTTTCTAGAATTGAGCCACTACTAATTAAAAACCTGAATAAAACCCAACAGATGAAAGACTTCATGGAGGGCTTTCCCCACCCTGCAAAAAGAGTCCCAGGGAGGGGTTTTAGTTATGATGAATTCACTCCAAGGAAACATGTGTTTAGAGGAAAACAGCCCTCTTTCATGAAGGAAGGGGTGGAATTTGTTTTGTCAGTGGCCTTTCAGGACTGTTGTTTGAATGAAAACAGCCCCCATAGGACATAGAAGAAAAGGACCTAGGAAGCAACCATATTTGAATACTCACTCGTCAGTTAGTGGACTGGTTTGGGACGGATTAGGAGGTGTGGCCTGGGAGGAGGCACATCACTAAGGGTAGGTTTTGAGGTTTCCAGACTTGTACATTTCCGTTGTGTCATGTCCAGCTTGTAGATGAAGATGTGGACTCTCTCAGCAGCTGCCCCAGACACCTGTCACCACACCTTTGCCCCGCCATCATGGATACTAATTCTGTAGAACTGTATGCCCAATGAAACTCTTTTCTTCTATAACTTGCCTTGGTAATGGTGTTTCACCACAGTGATAGTAAAGAATTATACAGGGACTGGTTACCTGGAGATAGTTCTAGCAAGGGCAGCTGTGGTAAGGCAGAGCACAGAGAGTTGGAATTAGACACAGAAGGACAAGAACCTGAAATAGCAATCCTCATGAAAGGGGCTGGCAGGATGGCTCACTGCAAAGGATCCTACAGCCAATACTGACAATCGGAGCTCAGTTCCTGGGACCCACTTTGATGTGTTTATAAAAAGATAAAGAGAAGGGAGATATGTTCTATGGAGGTGTGGTAAGGTATGGGAGAAGGGGATGTCTCAGTGGGCCCATGCCAAGGCATCCCTTCCCCCTGAGAGAACAGCCACACAACAGTATAGTATAGAATAGAGTTTATTCAGGGCACGGAAAGGGGAGTTAAGAGGGTAATAGAGGCAGAGAGAAAGAGAGAGACAGAGACAGAGACAGAGAGAGAGATAGAGAGAAGTAGAGGCTGGCCATGAGCTTGTGGAGGCTGGGGCAGGGGGAGATAGGAAGAAGGGAATGGGGAAAGGGCAAGGGGACAGACCGGGAGCAAGAAGGGAAGAGCAAGAGAACAAGAGAGAGGGGAGGGGGGCAAGCAGCCCCTTTTATAGCAGGTCAGGCCTACCTGGCTGCTGACAGGTAACTGTGGGGTGGAGTTTAGACAGAATGCTAACACACTTGATAGATGTTGAGAAATGACTCCTGAAAGTTGCCTTTTGATTTGTATATACTCAACACGGTACACATACATCCACATACATGAAGACCCACACACAGAGACATACATGGAGAAGTTAATAAATTGTAATAATTTTCTTAAAAAGTCTCAATCCCCATGAAGAAAAGGACCCAGGAAGCAACCATCTCCGGAAGCCACCATATCAGGAAGCCGCATGTGGAATGTGGTTGGCTGGTGGTGGAGAGTCCTGTCCTGTTGAGCAGCTCTATGTGAGACACACAAGAAGAATTTGCAGACTTGGTAATCTGTGTTTCACCTAACTCTTCAAGGTGTGTTCACACTGATAGCATCACACCTGTATGAGGCAAGTTGGACATTACCGTGAGAGAGACCATGACTAAGACTAAGTTTTAGGATCAGACCAGCCAGGATTTGGATCCTGGTTCTGTGTTAGTAGTGGAAACACCTTGTACAACTCATGGGCCTGTTTCAATGGCTCCCAACCCCATGGCACATTTGACATGATCTAGAGTGGATCAAACACAGGGATTTACACACACTAAGGACAGAGCACATTGAGCCCCCTGAAGTTATTTTTTAAAAAGATTTATTTATTTTCACTTTATGTATATGTGTATGTCTGCTTCTCTGTATGTGTGCCATCTGAGCAGGTGCCTTAGAAAGCCAGAAGAGGGCGTCAGAGTCCCTGGAACTGGAGTTAAAGGTGGCTGTGGGCTGTCTGATGTGGTGGGTGCTGAGAACTGAATCCTGGTCTTCTGCAAGAGCAAGCATGCTCTTCACTGCTAACATATTTCTACAGCTCCCCCACTACAGACATTTTTATTGTCACATCTGGAGGAGGGCCAATGCCGTCTAGTTAAGAGAGGCCAGGGCTGCTGCTAACCACGTCATGGTGCAAATGAGAGCCCCCTCCATTTACAGGTAATTGCTGATCCCAAAATATGCACAGTGCTGCTCCTAAAGATCCATGTGCAGCCAGGTGGTGGTGGCACACGCCTTTTATCTCAGCTCTTAGGATACAGAGGCAGGCAGATCTTTGAGTTTGAGGCCAGACTGGTCTACAGAGTAAGTTCCAGGAGAGCCAGGACTATACAAAGAAACTTTGTCTCAAAAAACCAAAACAACAACAATAAAAAGAACCGTGGGTGCTGCATGGTTTTCAGTCTGTTTGTCTGTAAAATGGGCAGATTTGCATTGCCTTGATGGGTATTACAGAGATTTGGTTAAGTAGGAGTTAGTATCCATTGGTCTGTTCTGTATTCCCTTCCCCACCTGTTCTAGGGTTATGTGTGTTCCTCTACAGAATGAGATTTCTGTGTGCTCAGTTTCACAGTTCGTGTCCCGTGTTGCATGTTTCTGCTCCGTCACTACAACTGAGTGGCTCAGGGGTGGACACTTGATCAACATTAGATCAATACCAGTCTTGTCCCTGTGACTCTTGTAGTTTGTACTGAGGCATGCTGGGTTCTATTGTCTGGTGTCTTAAATGGAGGAGATACAAATCTGAGAGTTGTGGTTATTTTTCTCACCTTGACTGGGATATGGAGACAGCCATTCCCAGTAGGAGAAGGGAGGAGATGCTGCCTTTGGAACTGGCAGTATCCCATTGAGAGGTGGAGTCCCCAGGGTCCATTCCTAGTTGTGTGTGCATTCCCTCAGGCAGGCTCTGGCTTCTAACATTTGTTTTTCTCCTGAAGGTGGCTTCAATCAGCCTTGGAGCTGCAGAATGGCTACTGACAACACAAGTAGACTCCCTTAGCATAGCACCCAGAGACAGGAAGCCTAGGGAGGGCTAGCAGCTACTGTAACTATCGTCTTTGTTTTAGAGATATGGAATCTGAGACGGAGATTGAGTCATTTGACTTGTATCACTTAGCTCTTTGATAGTCAACCTGGTCTGGAATCCAGGCCTCTGACACCTGGACCTAGGCTCTGTTCTGCCTAATCTTTAAAGTATCAAATCAAACTTCAGAATAGAAGAGAAGTAGGCAGGTGCCATCCAGCTGCGATTATCCGGAGAGAACCAGCTGCGATCTGCGAAAGTTTCCTGTGCCCTTCTGTAACGGGAGTTTCCCTCTTGCTGCCAGGGACAACCTATATCCTGTTTTTTTTTTTTTTTTTTTTTTTTTTTTTTTTGAATAATTTTAATAGTTTTTCCACCTACACATATAACCTTAAGCCACATGATTCTCTTTCCTTTGTTTTGGAAGTTCACATGAAGGAAATCACCCCTTACATACTCTTTTGGGACTTGAATCTTTCCACACTCTGTGAGGTCCCCCTGGGCTCTTCCGAATAGCGATAGTTTGTTTAGTTTTCTTTGCTGGACAGTCCACAAGGTATTTATGCAATCTATGTTTAATGGACATTGGATTGCTTCCATTTTTTTTTTTTTTAAGTCAGCAACGGTACTATGAGCACTTCCGTTTGTGTTAGTCTGGTCAGCTGGTGTGCACCTGAAAGCAGATCAGATCTGCAATTGTCAAGATGTTGTTTCATGCTCTGGTCTGTGTGGTACTGCACCATGCAGATGTCAATGCCTGTGGTCACATGGGAAAGGAAAGCATTATGCTTGCTGTGGGATACACAGAGACCTAAAACACAGGGTCCTTCCTGAAAACAACCGAAGAGTGATCATGTGATTAAAGGCGTGCGCCACCACCGCCCGGCGGTGGTTCATCACTTTAAAGCACTTGTTGCTCTTAGAGAACCCAGGTTCAATTTCCAGCACCTACATGATGGTTCACAACTATATAGAACTCCAGCTCCAGGAGATCAGATACCCCTTCTGATCTCGGTGGGTACCGGGCACGATCATGATACACATACACACATACAGTCAAAAGAACTCATACACCGGGCAGTGGTGGCGCATGCCTTTAATCCCAACATTTGGGAGGCAGAGACAGGCGGATTTCTGAGTCCGAGGCCAGCCTGGTCTACAGAGTGAGTTCCAGGACAGCCAGGACTACACAGAGAAACCCTGTCTCGAAAAACCAAAAAAAAAAAAAAAAAAAGAACTCATACACATAGAATAAAAATAATAAAAAACATATTCAACAATATTCATAGTAGCACTTTCAAATATCCAGAGATGAAAGAAATATAGTATGTGTGTGCACAATGGAAAATGGTTCAGCAATAAAAATTAAGGAAACACTGACGTCTGGATGAATCTTGAAAGCATGACATTAAGTGAGAGAAAAAACAGACACCAAAAAAAAAAAAAAAAAAAAAAAAATCACATACAATATGATCTGACTTAGGTGACATGTCCAGAATAGTCAAGTTCAGACACAGATTGGGGCGAATTGGGCTTGCCAAGGATGGGACACGCTGCTAGGAACTGTTTATAAGCATAGGGTGGTGAAGGCTTCAGTTAGTGGTCATGGTCATGACTGTTTATAAGTATGGCAAAAGTCCTAAACTGTATTATTTAAAGGGTGAATTTTGTAGTATATAAACTATAAATAGAAACACAGCACTTTATTCTTAGACCTTGTCTGTCTATGTAGCCCTGACCATCCTGGAACTTTTCTGTCGACCAGGCTGGCCTTGAACTCACAGAGATCCAATTGCCTCTGCCTCCTGAGTGCTGGGGTTAGAGTTGTATGCCACCATGCCTGGCTAGCATTCTTCTTTTCAAAGATATTCTAATTTTTGCATCTGTTGTCTGTGTGCAGGTATGCCCACATGTGTGGATGCCCAAGGAGGCTGGAGGAGAGTGTTGGGTCTCCTGGTGCTGAGTTACAATAACCTTCTCACCGGCGGAGCCTTCAAATCTCTCTGGGATCAAGCATCCTTTCCTTCCCTTCATAATTCAAGACCGGGATACAGATCAGTGACAACATGAGCTTACCTGAGATGCTCAGACCCTGGATTCAACTCCCAATAATACCACACTAAAATAAAAGATAAAGTCACCTATTCGAAGCAGGCCGACTGAGTACCTAAGGCAGACCAGCCAAGTGCGTTGTTGAGCCAACAGTGGTCATTGAATCAGACATGGCCCCAGCATTGGTCCTGGAAAGTAATAATTGGATCACCCAATGGATAGTTTAATGAAGGTACCCAGTGCAGACTGTAGGAAAGGCCTAGAGAAAATTTGTCTCAAGGCATAAGGAAGCAGTTCAGTGTTGGTGGCAGGTGGCAGCCAATACTATACTGATCTGAAAAGGGGTGTTGGGACAAGGTATGATCTCTGGGAAGAACTGTGGGGGAGAACTCCCAAGAGGGGCTTCCACATCAAGCAAGCTCCCTACTGCCTCCTGTCCTCTGCTCTGCCTCTCCTCTGTGTGCCTCCCATCAGGCCACCTACCTGTCAGCCAGTGGGACAGGAGCTTGGGCAATGGGGGTCTGTCAGTGCAAACTGCGCATGCGTGAGTCTGGCTTCTGCAGGAGGCTGCTGGCATTTCATCTACTCCCCGAGGCATACAGTGGAGGAGAGAAGGCTGCCAAGCTCCTGTGAAGAAGAAAGAGACCATGGAGCGTCCCAACCCCTCGTGACTTCAAACGGAGTGTGAAGAGAGAATATGATCCTGAAAGAGACCGACTTTAATGAAAGGAATGGGTGTAAGCACTTTGGATAGAAGGGCCCTTCCAATTAAGTGGTGCACAGTAAGTTGGGGCTCCAAGGATGAGTCCTGGTGATGAAGGTGCCATTCATGATCATAGGGAAGCTTGGAGTTGGAAACTAAGCATCCCTGGGGATGTATTAACGAGAAGCTTTATGCAAGCACAGAAGGACAACTCCACGCGGAGGGACGCCTCTCTGGGGCTCAAGGCCTAGGGTTGAGCTGAAGAGTCTGATAATGGGCAGACACCCAAGGTCTGCTCTCAGCAGCCAGGATGTGTGTCGACTGCGCCCTCCCCGGAGGTTACCCCGAATGCTGGCGCAGCTCTCTGGCTCCGCCGCCTGAGCACTCACGGGGCTCCTTCCAGCATTTATTGGGACGTCTGCCACCTCCCAGGTCCTCCTCTTCCAAAGCCAAGAAGGGTCAGAGGAAGGGAGTGTCCCTGTATACCAACGTAGCAAAGCAGCTTCTGAGAGCTGAGGGGGCCCCCAGGGAGAAAACATGGCCGTGCCAATTTTGAAAGGTCCCCAAACGACTTCTAAAAGCACCAAGGCCCATGAGTAAGACTGCGGTGCTGGATGGAACACGGGGCAGGGGGGGGGCGGGTAGGAAAGTTGCCCAGATCCCTGGCAGGAGCTGCGTGAAGAAAGCAGGCCAGGGTGCTGCCTCTGCAGCAGGCGCATTGTTTCCCGGTCTGTGGGCTCTGGGTATCTCTGTCCGGGCAAAGCCTGAGCCCACCAGTGAGCAGCTTCTAGCCTGCAAGGCTCAGCACCCCGCAGGATTCCCTTCCATACAGGTCCCTCACCTCTGGCTCTATGCCCAGCCATTTGCCCACAGACTGGAAAACAAAGGCACTGCCTTCCCTGGAGACCTGGGCTTAAGGGATGGGCCTTGGGCAGGCTGGGCGGATGCTCTGTTGATCTTTCTTTCTTTCTTTTTTTTTCTTTTTCCGAGTACAGAGACTATGACAACCAATTCCTGTTGGAAGTGGCTTTGTTTTCTTTGGAGCATGAAACACTTTTCCTTTCTCGTGATTGTGGCAGTTTTGGGTCATGTTTAGGATGGTGACTGGCTAGCCTAATTATACGCCTTCCACAACCACCGTTCTTAACCTTTTGGGGCACAGATGTTATTACAACCTTGATTGAGAAGAGGGGTCCTCTCTTCTCTCTCCCCTCTATGCCTTAAACAGCATTTAACTTCTAGTGGGTTAGGACTCTTGGTGATAGGCCAGGAGTGTGTAGTTCAACAGGCATAGGGCCCTGAATTCTGTCTCAATTTTGGGATAAAAAACTGTTAAGAAAAATAAGGAAAGGCCCTTCCTATCCCCCTATATTCTACCCTAGATTTCTTTCAGTCTGTTTTTTTGTTTGTTTGTTTGTTTTTGTTGTTTGTTGTTGTTGTTGTTTTTCAAGACAGGGTTTCTCTGTATAGCCCTGGCTGTCCTGGAACTCTGTAGACCAGGCTGGCCTCCAACTCAGAAATCCACCTGCCTCTGCCTCCCAAGTGCTGGGATTAAAGGCATGTGCCACCACTGCCCGGCTTCAGTCTGATTTTTAAGATTCTTAGTACTGGTTGGGGCAGAGGGTCCTGCTTGGCTCCTGTCTGAATCAGTTTGTGTGTCTAGGCTTCAAGCTAAGGCCACCTCTGGGTAAAGGCTCCAGGCTGGCACCACGCCTCTTTTTGAGGCATCAGGATATTCCAGAGGGATTTGTAAACCCTTTGTCTTATCTGTCTCTATTATACAGAAGCTGGGCTTCCAGAGTCTCTGTAGATTCAAGGAGAGGTGGCCCAGCTTCCGAGGAGGAGGTTCTAGGGAGACAGGCGTTGTCTAGTTTTGTTAAATTCCAGCAGAAAGTCACTTTGCCAAAAATGCCAAAAATAAAAAGGACTGTCTAGACACTCACATATTAGAAGCCCTAATATGAAGAGAGGCTTTGACCTTGACGTCATCAGGTTTTGTTTTCATGGCAAGATGAAGGTGTAGGTCAATTAACAGACAGGGTTGTGTACCTGCTGTGCACCAGGCTGTGTTCTTGGCACCTAGAGGCATGTGGTAATGAGACACGCAAGTGCCGGTAATTGTAGGAAGTAGAAAATACAAAGATGAAAGCAACAGAGTGTGGTAGGGACGTGATGAGAAAAGTCTCTGAGAATTCACAACTGGGACAGAGACACGCCGTCGGGCTCACTTATCTGCCCACTCTCCATCTCACTTTCTGTAGCCAGTTGAAGGTCAGCCATGAAAGAAATGAAATGGAACATTCTAGAAATAGACAATTTATAATGTTTACATTGTGTATTATTCTGAGGAACATGATAAAATGTCACGCAATGCCACTCTGTCCACCCAGCTCCTGACCCACGCTTCTGCACAATGTGCCCATGCTGTATGGATACTTGCTGATCCCTTGGCAGATGCTCTGAGGGAGGCCACAGTTCTGCAGTTTTGATCACAGTACACTGTGACGATTGTTCGGTCTTATCAGTGGTTATTATCAGTCTCTTTGTGAATTATTCCTCATGGACAGATAGGAAAAAAACACAGGATTTGGTGCTATCTGACGCTTTAGACTTCCTCTGTGGGTCTTGCAACATATCCCCCATGGATGAGCCCGGACTACAGCATTCAAACTACAGTAGCCACTCAGAGGACTCCAGGCTGAGTGAGGGGACAGCTGTTGCAAAGGCCCTGAGACTTGAATGGTTGACTTGCTTAAGGAACAGAGAAACATTAGAGATGGGCAAGTGAGGAAAGGGAGACAGGAGCTGGGACGTTAGCTAGGGCGACATCGTGTGTAAGCCTTTCAAGGAAGCAGAAGTTGGGTTTGTATTACAACGTGGCAGGGGACAGTAGAGAGGAGTATGCTGTTTGTGTATTCATAGAGAGGAGGATATTAGAGACGGGGTGGGTGAGTGATCTGGGTGAGAGGGGTGATTGTAGCTTGCTCCTTTTTGATAGCAAGACAAGCGAAGACCTGTTGGATTCTTTTTCACATGGGCATACATAGTGCAAAAGTGCAAAAGAGTTTCTCTTCCCTCCTGTACCTAATTTATTACAAACTCATGGTGGTTAAAACCCATAAAGTTCAGGACGTGGTGGCATATGCTTTTAATCCCAGCACTTGGGAGGCAGAGGCAGTAGGATCTCTGTATGTTTGAGGCCAGCCTGGTCTACATAATAAGCCCCAGTATGACCAGGACTACATAGAGAGATCCTATTTCACAAATAAAATTTCATAGAGACTTTCTCTTAATCTCTCTCTCTCTTTCTTTCTTTCTTTCTTTCTTTCTTTCTTTCTTCCCTTCATAACTTTAAAATAGTGTCTTGTTCTGCAACCCTGGCATCCCTGAACTCTTTATGTAGAATGCTCTGGCCTTGAACTCACAGAGATGTATCTGCCTTGCCATCCAATTGCTGAATTATAG
Organism: Arvicanthis niloticus; assembly: GCF_011762505.2. Lineage (NCBI taxonomy): Eukaryota > Metazoa > Chordata > Mammalia > Rodentia > Muridae > Arvicanthis > Arvicanthis niloticus. Next base: position 33,288,818 of record NC_047675.1, read on the forward strand.
GCACATGCCACCACATCTGACACAGTTTTTTCTTTTGAGACAGGGTCTCATGTAGCCCAGGATGGCCCCAAACTCTCTATGTAGTCAACGATAACCTTAAACTTCAGATCCTCCTGCCTCTACCTCCCGAATTCTGGGACTGCTAATGCATGTCCCCATATCTAGTCAGAGTGCGCTGGGGATCAGTTGAAGGGCTTTGTGCACACCAAGCAAGCAGTCTACCACCTGAGCTACATCCCTAGGCTGCATACTGTTCCTCCCGTGGCCACCCTATATCTCTCTTGTTCAAGCTGTGGGCTTCTGCTCTTTTGCAGAAAATTGAAATAAAGATGGGACTCCTCAGTGGGAGCAAGTGCATGGCTCATCTTGTCTCTGCAGAGTGCCAATATCCATAGCAGGTAGCAGTGGTGTGTGTGCGCACGCGTGTCTGAATATGTATTAAGTGCCAGCTGCACACCTTTGATCCCCCCCCCCCTTAATGCTACAATAAACTACACAAAACTCTGGCCACTAGCCTTGGATCCATTCCTTGCAGTTTGTATCTTTGGTTTGGTTTTTTCATTTTTTTAGATACGAGCATTGACAGCCAGAAAGGGCGGATGCATTGCCCAAAGTCACACAGCTAACAGATGACAGAGCTGGGACCCACATCTGTCTGATTCTTGCAACATCAGCTGAGGCGGGCGAGACCAGTTCTGCATATCAGGGAGGCCCTAACAACACCAAGGCTCCCTGGGTTTTAGCTACAGTGGTCTTCTTTGGTGGGGGTCGGGGTGGGGAGGGTGTCTTCTGATTTGCTGAAACTATGAAGGTATGCTGAGCATAGTCAGGGTGGAGTGTGTCTCTGTAAGGTTTCCCGGTAAAAGACAATATTTAACAATGCCCATGAATCTAAAGGAGAAAGAGGGAATGTGGGTCTTGAGATAAATAGACTTGTTATGTAGCAATAAGCAAACTAGGGTGAGCTCAATTAGTATGGAGCAGAGGGCAGAGCTGATGCCATCTGTCTGGGCCCTTTTGACACGAGAAACTGTTGGTGGCTATGGGTGTTTCATGGAGGAGCACCCAGGAACCAAGATCCTGGTGACGTAGAAATTATTTTTGTTAAGATTTAATTCCGTGGCAGGGTGGTGGTGGTACACACCTTTAATCCCAGCACTTGGGAGGCAGAGGCAGGCAGATTTCTGAGTTCGAGGCCAGCCTGGTCTACAGAGTGAGTTCCAGAACAACCGGAAATACAGAGAAACCCTGACTCAAAAAAAAAACAAAAACAAAACAAGATTTTTTTCTCATTATTTTTAATTGTGTGTGCGTTGTTTGTGTGTGCATATGAGTGCAGTATCCACAGAGGCCAGAGGTGTTGGGTGCCCTAGGTGTAGAGTTACAGCAGGTTGTGAGCTGCACAACATGGGTGCTGGGAACTGAACTCAAGTCCTTTACAAGAACAGTGTGTCCCCTGACTACTGAGCCATTTCTCCAGCTTCAGACGTTCTAAGAAATAGTGAAAACCTGGCCCTGCATCTCCGTGACAATTATCCCTACAAAGGCTTGGGGCAGGGGTACCCATGATTGCAGGAAGGACTGCTGGCCCATCATTCTAGCAGCCAAAACCGCATGTGCCACTCAGGGATCTCTCAGGCCTCACAGACCTTGAGAGTACTCCATAACCAAGTAGTGTTTGCAAGGTTGGCCTGACCTGGCTGGCCAGAATTGTGTCAGGAAAGGGCTAGAACAACATTCCCAGTGACTGTTCACCGGAAGAGCCTGGCCCTCAGGCCCAAGCAATGGCAGCTCCACTTAGGGTTGCAAAGAACATGGCATACCTGTGTGCTCCCCCTGTGGTGCCTGGAGCTGTCTGGAGAGTGAGTTTGCCTACTGCTATTCAGCAGGCTCTTAACTTCCATCCTCCTTTCCTTCTTAGAGTGTGAGCTTTGCTGTGTGAGTCAATGAACTCAGGTGGACTGACAAATCCAGCACCTCCCACAATGCATTTCGGTAGGACTTATAAAGTCTGTTATGAAGAAGTGGAAGCATTCAGATCTGGCTTTCAAGGATGAGGTTCTGGCATCTACTTCTGACAGAGTCAGGATATGGGATAAAAACCCAGGTCCTCTGTAAGAGCAGGATACACACTGCTGAGCCATCTGGCCAGATCCCAAACACTATTTTAAAGCAGTTGTCTCAGTAGTTTGCAGTCTACCTACAGAATAGCCATCTAATTCTAGACACCCATTGCTTCAAAAAGAAACTGTACACATCAAAAAAAATCACCCCCACATTACTACCCCTGTATTAGATCTGAATGTGAAATGTCCCACCCTGTGTATTTGAACACTGGACCTTGAGTTGGTGGCTCTGTTTTGGGAGGCAGAGAAGTCTTTTAGATATGGAGCCTAAATGGATGACCAGGATTATAAAGGTAGGGTTTGAGGGTGATAGGTTGATCAGATCTAGGCCCAGCATCTTGCTTCCCAACTGCTATGGTAACCACCCACCTTCAAGCTCCCACCGAGCCTTTGCTATCATGATGTCCTGTATCCCCTGAACTGTGAGCCTGCGTATATCTTTATTCCTTGTTTCTCTTAGGCATTGTATCATAGTAAGGACAAAACACCTTGACAAACACGGATCCAAGAGGAGAGACTCTGAGGATAGACCCACCTTTGGGCCTCAAAGTGTCTGAACACAACTACCATCCATCATCAACAAAGACCTGAACTGGAGTTTCTGGGTTTGGTCCAAGTACTGGGTTGTGAATTCCAGGAGTATTATAGAGGTGTATCAGAGACCACCATACCAGGCTTTTATATAGGTGTGTGTGTGGTGTTCAAGCATGCTCATGTGTAGAAGCAAGAAGATACCCTGCTTCCTCCTCTATTATCCTCTCTCTTGCTTCTCTGTGGCAGGGTCTCTCCCTATGTCACCAGGCTGGCCGCCAAGAAGCCCAGCAACCCACTCTCTACCTGCATTAGTACCATGGTTACCGGCTCGTGCAGGACCACATCTGGCTTTTTGTACCGGTGCTGGGTCTAAACTCTGGTTTCCATGCTTATGTAGCAAGCACTCCTAGCTGCTAAGTCTTCCCAGTTCTCTCCAGCCCTATTTAGAGTTGTTTTTAATACACATTCATTTAGCTCTATCTTTGGGAAGGAAATCAGATTCAGATGCAAAGCTCGCAGCAAAGGCGCTAAGGAATCGCACAGTCAAGCTTGCCACAGATGGCTGGAGGCATAAGACATGAGCTTTCAAAGCAGTTTTTAAGCCACAATCCACAAACGCTCAGGATGGAATCCAGAAGCCACCTCAAATTTCGAGTGATGATTGACATCAAGTGAACATTCTGGACCAGTTTCTGAGGTAACGGGAGTCTTCTCTCTGTCACCCGTTCCTATAAGCACTTGTGATGTGTGCTCACTGAGCTTGCAATGTAACCACTGCAACTGAGGCTCTGGATCATTTATTTCTTTGAAATTAACTTTAACTTTACGTAGTCATGCTCAGCTAGTGTCTGCTGGAAAGAAGAACATGGCCCGGCCTTTCTCCTATGCACATGTGTTGTGGAGGGACATAAGGAAAGGTAGGGAGGGATATGTGCCATTGTGACCATGCCTCCTCCAACCTTTCCTTCACCAAAGACCAGAAGAGCCCCTTTCCGATTCCACTCTTAGGACTAAAACAGGCTTGGAAAGAAAACTTCCCGATTCAGCAGCCCAGGGACCTCCTTCTTAAAAACATCATTTGGGAAGGTATGACTTCTGGATGCAGGCTTGCCTGCCAAGGTCTGAAAGATGAACATTATGATAGATGGATTTTGCCCACCCAAGATATTGGTGCCGTATCCTATAAGGCAGCAGTAAAAACATACAGGACTTGGCCGGGCGGTGGTGGCACACGCCTTTAATCCCAGCACTTGGGAGGCAGAGACAGGTGAATTTCTGAGTTCGAGGCCAGCCTAGTCTACAGAGTGAGTTCCAGGATAGCCAGGGCTACATGGAGAAACCCTGTCTCAAAAAACCAAAACAAACAAACAAACAAACAAAACCAACACTTGCTTTAAGTGTGCCTCCCCAAAAGCACTGAAAATGAATGCCCTAAAGCCACCCCCTCAATCATGGATACCACTACTCCAGGACACTCTGCCCCTGATGCTGCAAGGGCTTCCATTGGAGAAACAATTGTCGCTTCTGCTATGACAAAGATAGCAGAAGGAGACTGTATTAAAATAGATGAAAGGGCCTGTAGAAATAACCCTCCGTCAGGGTTATCCCCAGCTCTAAGGGCCAGGTTACATTTGATACCCCCTGCCTTGACTGGCCTTCTAATGATCCCATCCAGGTTGAACAATAGCCTTTGTCAAGGGAGAAACTTGAAGCCCTCACAGAACTGCTAAGAGAACAGCTCCACCTCCACCATATTCCCACTCCCGAAGCCGTGGAAGGCTCTCATGTTTGCCGTGAAGATCTCCGGGGGTGGAAGCCACTGTGAGATTTAAGGGCAATTAATAAAAACTATGCAGGTTTGGGAATCCCTGCAGAGGGGCTGCCCTTCGTTTCAGTCATCCCCACCAACGTCCCTCTCCTAGCAATAGAAATTAAAATCCTTTTTCTATTCCCCTCCGTCCTCGGGACTGCCAATGCTTTGAATTTTTGGCACCCCCATTAACAACTCTGGGATGGCCTCACATTACGAACAGACAATCCTCTTCAGAAGATGCTTATTTCACCCATCACATTCCTAGGACCAGAAATCCCCCTAATGTCAATAAGCCCCTTTAAACTCACCCTTTCTTCCCTTAAGCCTTGACCCTTGCCTCCCTTCATTGACATGTATTCTCATTTCTTATGGGCCACACCCCAAATAGGAGACAGCTCAGAGAACTTAACTTGCCACACATAGTGAATTTGCCATCATGGGCATTCCTCAACAGATAAAGACTGACAAGTTTCCCCACCTTCACTAGCTCCCAATCCAAGGCCTTCTGCTCACAAAGGGAGATTGCCTACCACGTGGGGCTTCCTTACAATCCTCAGGGCCAAGGGATCGTAGAAAGAACACATCAAATTCTAAAGGCTCAACTTAAAAAAAAAAAAAGAGCATCTACCCCCCAAAATATACAATTGATAAAGGCCCTGGCCACCCTAAATATATTTAATATCTACAAGAACTCCAAATATCCTCCCATTTTCCTCCATGGGTGCACACCAGGAGCAATCCCTTCTGTCTTAGTATGATGACACAATCCCCTAAGTGGAATATGGAAGGGACCTGACACACTTCTCACAACGGGAAGGAGTTTTGTTTGTTGTTTTCCTTAGGACTGAGTCCTATCTGGGTCCCAGCCAGAAATGTCCGACATTACTTTGCAGACAAGAAAGATGGCTGCTTCTCATTGACATGTCAGGAACAGAGGGGAAGGAGGCAATGTCACCCTTGATGGAGTAACAGGATCTCTTAGAAGGACATCCATGACCTTGGGCCATGCCAAGCTGCCTCTTCCCCTTTTCCCCTCCCCCTCACGGCCACCGGAGCCTATCTCTCCTCTAGTCACATGGCTGTTTTTGCTATCCTCCGTTCTAATTCTGCCACCGCTCAGTTGCTTCCCACACTACCTAAACTCCCCACTCATCACTGCCATGTCTTTGTGATAGAGACATTCAGTGCTAGAAATCAAATTCTAGAAACAGGGATTGCCCTCTAAAAGGATGCTAAGAACCCATACAGTTCCAGATACAATCCAACTGCTATAGCTGGGATAACATGCCCTTGATCTGTTTTCCATATAGACACATGAAAGACAGGAACTCCTGTCTCCAACAGGTGGAGACCTATGGAGGCTGCCATTATTGAACCTGCAAGTTAGAGCAGGATCATAAAACAGACATAATTCAGGAGAGTCACACTCCATCCATCCCAGACCCCTGGGATGAGCACTGGAGCACGGGAGTGGCTGGCAAGTTCTATAAGGACCTTGCCTGATCCATGTGTGGATCTCCACATTTCCTGACAACTCTATTCAGGCTCCACAGCCAGTCCTGGTCCATCAACACATTGTGTACCAAGAAACTCAAGCAGCCCAAGAGATTCAGGCTATCCTGACTTGGCAACAATGTATCCAATATACCAAGGACCTCTTTCCTCTTAGACACACCCTAACTACTCTTGATGCTTCTTCTGCACGTCACTCTCTCAGCATTGCTTTCAGCTTTCCCTGTTAAGGTCTCCTTAAAAGATAATTCTTCAATATCCCCCTTTTACAAGCTCCATGATCTCCCCTCACCCCCGCAGAGACTCCTCTGTTCTCTGTCTTTTTTTTTTTTTTTTTTTTTTTTTTGGCTTTTTGAGGCAGGGTTTCTCTGTATAGCCTTGGCTGTCCTGGAACTCACTCGGTAGACCAGGCTGGCCTCGAACTCAGAAATCCGCCTGCCTCTGCCTCCCAAGTGCTGGGATTAAAGGCGTGCACCACCACTGCCCGGAACTCTGTTCTCTGTCTTATGGGGTAAATTCCATCATACATGCTATTCCAACGCCCCTATTACCAAAACAACTCCTGCTAGCTCCCCTGCCATTCTCTGATGTCAAAGAACTGTTGGCCTTTGCATCAACTCATCTGTTGCAAGCTTCTGCAACCTGTAATGATTATCCTGCAGGTCCACCTATACGAACTTGAGGAACTTGCCCAGATACTGAGAGAAGACGAGGGAAGGAGAGAGAGAGAGAGAGAGAGAGAGAGAGAGAGAGAGAGAGAGAGAAGAGAAATCTTCTTCACCCCCTACTCACTACTCATCAGGTGCAACCTCACAGTTTGCTAGGTGCCTGGGGGTGGGGTTCAGGTCGCCCACATCCAGACACACCACTTGATCAAGGCCTGAACACGAACAGCCTTGAGTGTCTTCAACAACAGATAATCTCCCTAGTGGGAGTTGTACTACAAAACAAAAGGGACTTAGATTTAAGAACTACTGAACAAGGTGAGACTTGTGTTGTACTGGGGGAAGAATGTTGCTTTTATATCAATGAGTCTGGACTGATGGAACAAAGCATACTAATACTGGAAAGCCTCTGGTGGCCCCCCGAACCCCCACACGGTGGTATTCAAATCTCCTTATCCTAGACCTCTGCCTTACTCAATTCCTACAGCAACAGATAAACAACCATACCAGGATTGCCACTAATCAGGTCCTGGCTCAATACCAGATCCTCATACAAATGGAGACCAGTGATTATGATGATATCTCTCTCCCTTATTTAAAAAAAGGAAGGGGTGCTGCTGCAGGGCTGACTAGGAGCTGAGAAGGGGACGAAGCATGCCCCCCCAACCCTGGATTTTCTCAGCCTGAGAGTGGCAAGAGTTTGGTTGCTCCCCCACATTGTCCCGGCGCTAGCAGACTCCAGCTAGGCTTCCCTAGGTATGGATGTCCCTTATGCATACAGCAACTGATAAGCTGACACATCTCCAGAGTTACAGTGGTCGGTTGTTATTTATCTGACCCATGGGCCTGAGACATCCCAGGCTGGACTTCCCTTCTACATGACCTTATAAGGCTCCTTCCTGGCCCCTTGCAGCTCCTGAATATGCAAATGAAGCACCTTCTATGTTCTTTCCCCAGCCAATAACATACTACAAGCAGCCATTTTCCCTAGGGTATATTTATCCTTTGCCCCCTCCTAATAAATGAGCTGTCTGCCAACACAATCTTCCAGATGTTCTTTCCCATCATACTCTCTGCTGCTTAGGATCCTCTTCTAGCTCTCGCCATGTTTGACATCCCCTCCCTCCTCCCTGGGACTGGGCTAGTGCGTACCAGTCCAATCTTATTGAGACCAAGCGGGACTCAAGCTCACCACAAGGCTACATAATAGAGAGACCCCATCTCAAAAACAATCGAGCAAACAAAAAATTGGTATGGTACCTCGAACCTTATTTCCAGCTCTTGAATGGGGGAATAAAGTAGAAGAATTCTCATGAATTTGAGACCAGTCCGGGCTACATAGTAAATTATAAACCAGTCTTAAGCTCAAAACAAAACAAGAAAAAGCACACATTTCATGGCAGGGAAGGTGGCTTAGTGGGTAAAGGTGCTTGCCACCAAGCCTGACAACCTGAGTCTTTTCCCTGGGACCCCACACGGTGGAAGGAGAGAAACGATTCTTGTGAGTCTTCCTCTGACCTGGTCCCACCTGCTCTAGCAAGAGAATGAGTCCTATCCATCACATACACACTGTGCGATTTTTTTAAACTAAAAAATATTTACATTGATTTCAGACTGCTCAGTGTAAAAGTTCATGACTTTTCTACACCTTCCCTTGTACCTGAATAATGACAAAGAGACCTGGTATATTTATTGACAAGCTTCTTGCATTATAGCTGAGCAGATACTGAGTTATTCTAACCGGACTATGCTGGCTGCTGGCCAGCCATGTGCCCCTTCCAGCCATCTTAGTCTGGCCCTGTCTGTCTGCTGCATCTGTGCACTCAGCTCTCTCCTCTCTCTACCCAGGACCCTCTCACTGGGATCGGAAGTCCCGCCAGATCGGAAGTCCCGCCTTAACTCTCCTCCCCAGCGATAGGCTGATCAGCTCTTTATTAACCAATCAGAGGTGATGGAAAGCAATATTTTATAAAATACCGATTCAGGAAATGCTTCATAATAATGACAATAACAAAATACAGACTACACCCAGCTCTCTGGGGGGTACAGAAATCAACATTAAATACACAGTGCACAAAAACATGCATACACACACACACACACACACACACACACACACACACACACACACATATCTGTCATGGAACTCATTCTGTAGACTAGGCTGGCCTCGGACTCAGAGATCTGCCTGTCTCTTCCTCCTGAGTGCTGGGATTAAAAGTGTGCACCACTGCCTGGCAAATATATATTTTTTTTATCTTTAAATCAGAAAGTTTCAACACAGTATAGAGGAATCTAGAGGGCATTATGGTAAGTAAACTAAGGCAACTAACAGTTTCTTAATTTAAAAACTAAAATAATTGCCAAAGTAATAAAAAAAAATAAGGAAATCTGACCAATTTTCACAGGCAAGAGGAATCTAAGGAGAAAAAAGAGATTCAGTGTAATGTAGCATCTGGATAATGGATCCTAGGACACAAGGGGAGGTTAGGATGTTGGCAAACTTAACTTTAATAATATTGCATCAACTTTGATGCATAACTCGTAGCAAATGTATCAATATAAGATGGGAAAAACATCATTTGGCTTGGGACATATGGAAACTAACATATGTAATTCTTCTGTAAATCTAAAATGTTCTGCAAAATAAACCTATTTTAAAAATGGTAATTTATGGAACCAGAGAGATGGTTCAGCAGCTAAGAGTGCTTGCTGCTCTCATGAGTTTGGATCCAACACCATGTCAGATAGTCTGTAATTGCCTGGAACTCCAGCTCCAGGGGATATGATGCCCTCTTCTGGCCTGATTGACACCTGCATTTACATGCACATACCCACACACAGAAACACACACATACACATAAAAATAAATAAATGAATCGTAAATATTCTAATAATTTAAGGCTGGCAAGAAGCCTTTGTGGTAAAAGCTCTTGCCACACATGCTTGACAACCCAAGTTTGAGCCCCAGAACCCACAGAGGAAAGAGAGTAAAGACCCCTGAGAACAGTCCTGTAACCTGTGTGTGTTCATGTGTGTTCGTGCACTCCAGTGCATGCACACAATTACATGCACACACACACACATACACAGAGAGAGAGAGAGAGAGAGTCAGAGGGGCCTATTTATGCACTCATCCATCCTCCCCTGTTATAGCCAAGCCGAGGCTCAGTCTAAGCTTCTCTGAGGCTAAATACACAGATGCTTGTAAAAACCACATGAGAATTCTCGCAGCCTGAACACTTACATGTCTTGACTTCAGATTGATTAGATTAGCAGCATCTGCAACTACCCAGAGGGAACACTTAGTACTTTGTTTCCAGTCTCCACCTAGTACATTTCACAGTGCACACACGCAGGGGAGGCCCCAACATCACCCCCACTTACCAAGGAAAAAACCGATTCACCAAGAACCAACAGTCAACACCGAGGAACCACAGGCAGGTGGTGGGGATGCCAGAATCTGAGCCCAGGAAACAAACTCCAAATTCATGTTTTCATATCCCCAGCTACGACATTCCTTGAGGAGAAGACTTTAATAATAATAATAATAATAATAATAATAATAATAATAATAATAATAATGGCTATTATTATTATTATTGAAACAGAGTCTCTCTGTGAAGCTCAAACTGGTCTTGAACTCATAGTCCTTCTACCTTAGCCTTTAAGTGCTGGGAATTACTGAGGACACCAGGCCCAGCTAATTTTTTTATTTAATTATTTTCAGTACTATAAATTGAATATACAGCCTCACACAAATGCTGTACCTCTGAGTTGTCTTCTTAGCCTTTCTTTTTCTTTTCTTTTTTTATTTTTATTTTATTTATTTATTTATTTAGTTAGTTTTTGTAACCTCTTGTTTTAGAATAGGGTTTCACTACGTTATCCAAGCAGAGCAGGCCTGATGGATTATGGTCTGCTAGAACTTGGGATTATAGACCTGTGTTTCCAGCCCTGACTTAAGTTATTAATTTAAAATTTTAAGTCTTATTATTATTGTGTGGCTCTCTGTCTCTTTGTTTCTGTCTCTGACTGTGTCTCTGTCTCTCTCTCTCTCTCTCTCTCTCTCTCTCTCTGTCTGCGTGTCTGTGTTTATGTGAGTGTGTTTCAGAAAGAAATGTGTTCAGCTTCTAGCCAGTGGGAGTCAAATGGAGAAAGAAGTACCAACTTCAGGGGTTTCCAGAAGTAGAGGGGTCTGCTGTGGCTTGGGGCTGAGCTGCCAATAGGCCTATATGACCTTCTCCCCCACCCCACAAGGTCCTCCCAGGTCCCCAGTGATGGGAGAGAGCCTGATCCTGCCTTCCTCCCACTGATCTGTCTGCACTCTGATTAGGCTCTTATCTTTCTGGCTTTGCCCTGCTTGACTGCCTGTCACGTTCAATTGCACTGCAGGGCCTTCATCCTGCCATGGGCCGAGTGTCCCTGAGTGTGAGGTTCTCAGACTTGGGGCCTGCTCTTGATGGTCCTGGTTTCCTATAATCCAGAGCAGTGTTTCTGGAACACAGTAGTGTATGTCTGAATCAAATTAAGGAGAAGCTACCTCCCCACGCCTTGATGTTGGATTTCAAGGCATTCAGAGCTGCCCACACATCTCCCCCTTCCAAAATAACTTCTCTCTCTCCAGACTCTCTTTTGCCCCAATTTCTATGATTAAGGCCTTGTTTTTTGGCTTATGCCAAATAGAGACTTTGTACATGATTTTTTAAAAAACAACATTCTTAGTTTTAGCAGGAAACAGAAGGTACATTGAAAAGGGTTTATCTGAGGTGTGGCAGGGTATTAATACAAGAAGCCCAGAAGCACCCTGGGTCTTGCAATAACAGGAAGTTGTTAGCTCCCTAGGGCTGAAGGGCCAAAGGGAGCCCTGAGGAGCTGCCTTAGGGGGACAGAGGCTGAGGCTGCCTCATTATTCCAGACTGAAGCAGGTGTCTTCATGTTGCCCTCTTGAAGCAGCAACTGCACCCCCCAAACCCACCCCACCTCCAACACACAGAGGCCACATTCAACCAGAAGCCAGAGGGTTAGGGCTCTTCTGAGCTTTTAAGGCTCAGCTTCCCAGGGCCAAAGAACAGCAGAAAATGCATTCTGACTGGTTTTAATAGAATAAAGAATAATGAACCTGATGGATTATGATTAGAGTAAAGATATTATGCTCTTTAAGAAGGGCTGGGCTGGGCCTGAAAATACAGGACTATACTCCCGGCTGCTTGGGAGGTTGACACAGAAGGATGGGCTCAAGGCCCTACTTGGGCTACACAGTAAGTTCAAGGCAACTTGACGGTACCCTACATTAAAATAAAAGGCCAAGGCTATAGCTCTACTGGTATAGAGTGCTTGCTAGCCTACACCAGGATTCAATTCCCAGCACTGGGCATGGTGGGGCACAGCTATAATCTCGGAGAAGGGGGATGAGAAGTTGAAGGTCATCCTTGGTTACGTAAAAACCCTGTCTCAAAATAAACAAGTAAAAACAATGGATAAAATAAAAGGGACCTGCGGACACACCTCAGTGGTAGATGGCTTGCTGGGCGTGCACAAAGCCCGAGGTTCAATCCCTATTACTGGGGCGGGAGTGGGAGGGAGGAGATGAGAGAGAGAGGAGATTTAAGGTGACTTGGAAGCTGGTCCTGATTAAAAGAGACTACACTGTGGATGGCAGCTGAGAAGCCTGGAAAAGCCCAACTGTGGGGCAAATGCTGGGCCATCCACCACATAGGTTTGACTAGCTGGTCAGGAGCAGGGAGGTCTCAGTCAGAGCTGTGATCCTGAGTTCTAGGCGGTGCCTTGACGATGGGTGTCTCTTTCCCATGCCTCTGATGAAGAATCGTTGTTTCTGCTTCATAGCAAATGCAGGGATTGCAGAAATTATCTTTGAACCTGGGTCTGGGAGAGAGAAGGGGAAATGAGAGCCGGAGCTGTCTAAGGTAGGGGGAGCACTATCAGGAGGAGGAGGGGGCAGAGAACTAAAGTCCTAGATGGAAGACAAGGCTTCTTCGGGGTGGGCAAGGGTCATGGGTCATCTGGGGTCTCCTGCTTAAAGTGAGGTCCAGGGGCCAGATTACCAGAAAGTTTATTAGAAGTAAGGAATCTGGGTCCCCATGACTTACTGACTTACTTGGGATTTACATGTTCACAAAGTGCCTAAATTATTATTCTCTCTCTTCTCTCTCTCTCTCTCTCTCTCTCTCTCTCTCTCTCTCTCTCTCTCTCTCTCCCTCCCTCCCTCCCTCCCTCCCTCCCTCCATCTCTGGTTTTTTGAGGCAGGATTTCTCTGTAAAAGCAGTCTGGATGTCCTGGAACTCACTTTATAGGTGATGCTGGCTTCGAACTCACAGAGAACTTCCTGCCTCTGCCACATGCTGGAATTAAAGGCATGTGCCACAATGCTGGGCCTCTGTAGTGTTTTTTTAAAATGTGAATGGGTGTTCTGGTGCATATGTCTGTGTACCTTGTGTGTGTTTAATGCCATCACCGGGGCCGGAAGTGGATGCCATACCCCTTGGAACTGGAGTTATAGTTGTAAGCTACTATGTGGGTAGCTTACAACAACTATAACCCAGGTCCTCTGGGAGAACAACCATTGCTCTTACCTGTTGTCATCTTTCCAGCCCCACCTCTATCGAGTTTTTTGAGTTGACCTCTCTCTGAACCTGAGCTCACCTATTTGACTGAATTAGCCAGCCAGTGAGCATTGTGGATATTTCTGTTTCCCCCTCCCCAGCGCTAGGGGATTCAAACTTGGGTCCTCACGCATGCACGACAAACGCTTTACCAACTGAGCCACCTCTCTGAACCATGCTAGGAATTTTGGAGTCTGGGAAGGGTCCACTCTAGTTCTTAATTCTCTTTAGTAAGCCACGCTTTGGTCTCTGGGTGGTGCCAGTTTCCTGTTTGCTTGTGTGTTTTAGACAGGTTCTCAATTAACCCAAGATGGTTTCAAACTCCATGTGTAGCCAAGGGTGATCTTAGGTACCTCATCCTCCTGCCTCCACTTCCAAGTACTGGGTCTACAGATGCCACCATACCTGGCTCCATGCCATCTTTTTGCTTTCAGAAAGTCATTCAACAAAAATGGAGGAGTCATTCCTTAGCACTGGGGATGAGGAAATTGGTAACACACACACATACACACACACACAAACACACACACACACACACACACAATGTAGCTTAGAGATAAAGGGCTTGTTTAGCATGCAGGAGGCTCTAGGTTCAATTCCCAGCACTAACAGGGAATTAATTCTTAATAACAAAGAATCAACTAGGAAACTTCAAACCAATGGAAGAAGTGCTGAACATGAGGATGTTGCACACGAGTGTATAGTGTGATTTTTACAAGGGGCTAGAGGGATGGCTCGGGGGTTAAGAGCACTTGCTGCTTTAGCCGAGGCACCTGGGTTCAGTTCCTAGCACCCAGCACCCACCTGCAGGCTCACAACTTCCTTTAAGTCCAGTTCCAAGGGATCTGATGTCCTCTTCTGGTCTCTGTTGGCTCCTGCCATGTGATGCACAGAAATTTATGCAGGTGAACACATACATTCACACACACAAATGACAGATACATAGTTAAGGAAAGTTTGGATCTGGAACATTCCCCAAAGGTCCATCAGTAGAAGGCATGGTCCTTTAAGAGATGGGCATCTTAGGTCAATAGGCACTTGTTCTTGAAAGGAGTTGTAAGAAGCTGGGTTCTTCCTCTGTGCCTCATGGCTACCAAGATGTGAGCCAGTTGTTTAACACAGTTTCCTGTTATGACTGCCGCCTTGAAACAGAGCAGCAGGGTCATCTGATGATTGACTAGAAGCCTCCAATGCTGTGAGCCAAAATTAACTTACTTAAAATAATGATGATGATGATGAAAAGGTTTATCTCAGACATTTTGTTGCTGTAACAGAAAGCTAATGCTATCTGTGCCTCAGTTTCTCTGTCGGTGAGAATTACAGTTGTACTTTAAGCATAGGGTTACTATAGGGACCATAACAAACCTAGGCCAGCACTTGATAAGCAAAATAAAGGGATTTGAAAACTCACTTTGGGCCTGTGATTCACAGGCCTATCTCAGGTAAGCGGGGCAAGCCAGGAATGTCATCTGTGAATGGTGACCAGCTGCAGGCTGATCTCACCGCCATGTGCATAAGAGCTGGGGGAGGAAATCTCCAGACCCAGGAGGAGGCCATCTGGGCTGTGGGCCATCACAGTCAGCAAGCACTTTCGTGAGAACTAGAAAGATCTTTGTGGCGGCCGCTCTCCCCAGGCGCTCTGTGATTGATGCTCTTGCTGGGATCTCCCTGACCTCCCGCTCTTTGAAGCCCTGGGCTGAGTGCCCTCTCTACTTCCTCTCACTGCTAATTGGAAGTCAGTGGGTTGGCTCTGGCCGGCAGATGGTGATACCCAGGTTGGACCGGCATTGGAACTATTCTGTAGAGTTCAGAGTTAGTAAGTTCTGAAAGCCAGAGGCCCCATGTGTTTAACTTGGGCATTTCTTGGGCCTTGATCTGCTTCTGAAGTCTGTAGGGCTGCCATCTGCCCTCCTAGCTCCAGTGGCCTCATGCCTGAACTGAGCAACAATACTGTGTGTATATATTCATGTGTGTATGAGTGTGTGTGTGTGTGTGTATTAGTATGTGTATGTATTAGTGTGTGTGTGTGTATTAGTGTGTGTGTGTGTAAGTGTGTGTGCTGGGGTGCTTTCTCATTCTGGGCCAGCTCAGATTAAGTTACATTGAGCCTCTGACTCAGAGGATGTTCTTGGAAATGTGGGGAATTTTGTCTTTGATCTGTGGGGGTCAGGAAAGATCTCTGTCTTGTGGCCCAAGACCCAACTCAGCAGAAGGAACTCAGTTTCCAAGATGGCGATGTCACTTCTCAGCCACTGAGATGGCCCCAAATCCAAGGCAAGGACAGAAAGTTGACACAGAGCTTTTAGGATCTTATTCTGGGTGGTGACAGGGATGGACAAAGTCTGCACACAAGGACAAGGACCGTTCCATGTTTTCCTGGTGACATTTGCATGGTGCTGGGGTTCCTAACCACTTGCTAGCAGATGTTATCACTCAGGCACTTGTCACCTCAGGCAGAGACTCAGGCCACTTGACCTGTCAAGGAGACTGGCAGCCAGCTGACCTAGGCAGCTGTTTTCACCTGCTGTGAAGGAGGGGACACTGCCCGCCCTCCTCCTCCTTCTTCCCCTCCCCCCCATTCCTCCTCCCCCTCCCCTGCCCTCCCCCCCCTCCTCCGCAGAGGACGTTTAAGAGGCTCTTGTTTTAGCACAATTTCAAGTTTACACAAAAACTGCAAATATAAAGAACTTCCATCCACCCTCCACCAACGTCATTGACCTTTAGTTGCTTTTGAATTCTTTCTCCCTCTCCCTCCCTCTCTTCACACATAGGTTTACACATAGGTAAACTCACAAGTGCGTATACAGTTGTCCCTCAGTGTCCACAGTGAGTGAGTTGATTTCCCGACCCTTCGAAGATGCCAAAATCCATGATGCCCATTATGTATTTATGTCCATTCTATAGAATACTTAGAATCTGTACATATTGACATGAATCCTCACACAGACTTTACTCAGATCGTCAGTGATTCAGTGCACACGCATGAAGCTGTACATTGGTTTCTTTTTACTTTGTTATTAGTGGTGGATGTGTGGACGCACGAGTATGATACACAGGCGTGAGTGCAGGTGTGCACTGGTGTGCCGTGGCAGGCATGTAGAAGACACTGGACAACCTTCTGCGGTGGGATCTGTGGATTAAAGCCAGGCCGCTGTGTTTGTGTGGCAAGTGTTTTCACCTGCTGAGCCACCTTGCCTGCCTCTGTTCTTCATTTTGTGAGACAGGGTCTTCCTAGGTCCCTATGCTGACCTCAAATTCATGATCTTTCTGCCTCGGCCTCCCAGTTGTTAGAATCACAGGCATGTATCACCATGCCCAGCGTTATGGCTTTGTGGTGTGTGTGTGTGTGTGTAGGTACGTGTGTGTGTGTGTTTAGGTACATGTGTGTGAGTATGTGTGTACATGTAGGGGCCAGAGGTGTCATTCCTCTCAGAGCCATCTACCTTGTTTTTCTGAGGCAGTGGTTTGTTTTGTTTTTTTCCCTTACTGGTCTGGCCCTGGTTGATTAAGTTAAGCTGAATTAAGTTAGGCCTGTCTCTACTGTCCCAGTGTTGTGATTATAAACACAAGCTATCTTCACCAAGTGGTGGTGGCAGTGGCTCCCAGCACTTGGGAGGCAGAAGTGGGCAGATCTCTGAGTTTGAGGCCAACATGATCTATAGAGTGAGTTCCAAGACAGCCAAGGCTACACAGAGAAACCCTGTCTTGAAAAGACAAAAACAAACAAACAAATGTGTACTGCCGTGCCCAGATTTTTACATGTATTCTGGGGCCTAAGCTCAGGTCTTCATGCATATATGGAAAACACAAAACAAGCCATCTCCTATAGGCCTACATTGGTTTTCATGTATGTGTGTTGGTTATGTACAAACAATGCAAGTGCCTAGGCACATGTGGAGGCCTGAGGGTCCTGTACAGCTCCTTCACCTTATCCTTTGAAGCAGGGTCACTCAACCAAACCCAGAGCCCAATGATATTGCTAGTCTTGGTAGCCAGCTTGCTCTGGGGATCCTTGTCCCCCCCCCCCCCGTTCTAAGGCTGGAATTACAGGTGGGCCATTATGCCCACCTGGCATTTACCTAGTGCTCTGACTGGTTTTTAAGTCAACTCAAGGCAAGCTGTACTCATCTGAGAGGAGGGAACCTCAATTGAGAAAATGCCTCCAAAAGATCAGGCTGTGGGCAAGCCTGCAGAGCATTTTCTTAATTAGTGATTGATAGGGGTGGGCCCTGCCTATTGGTGGTGGTGCCAGCTCTGGGTAGGAGGTTCTGTGAAAAAGCAGGCTGAGCAAGCCACGTGGAGCAAGCCAGTAAGCAGCTCATGGCCTCTGCATCAGCTCCTGCCTCCAGGTTCCTGCTTTGGTTTCCTGCCTGCTTTGGTTTCCTGCCTTGACTTTCCTGTATAATGGGCTATGATGCAGAAGTGTAAGCAAAACAAGCTGCTTTTGGTCATAGTGTTTATCATCCAATAGTAACCTTAACTAAGATTCCTAGGTTCGGCTGGGCATGGTGACACATGCCTTTAATCCCAGCACTCCGGAGGCAGAGGCAGAGGCAGAGGCAGTCAGATCTCTATGAATTCGAAGCCAGCCTAGTCTACAAAGTGAGTCCAGGACATCCAGAGCTACACAGAGAAACCCTGTCTGAACTCTGATGTTTTTACTTGGACAGCAAACACTTTAATTGGGCCATCTCCCTAGTTTCTGCTATACTGTACTTCTAAGGGGAAATGGTAAGTGTTAGGTTTGTGCAATGCTCTTCAAAAATGTGGGGTTTGTTTTTCTAGTATTTTGACCCACGTGTGGTGACTCCTCAGATGTGAAGCCCACAGGCACAGAAGGCTGACTTTATTTGTATTTTCTTTCAAGTTTAAGTCGTAGACACATTTAAGCCTAATGCTTTCATGTGTATTTCCTGAGAACAGATGTGCTTTGTCTATACACAGTACAGAAGTGAACAATGCTCCACTCCCATTATCTAATCCACAGTTAATATTCTAGCTGTACCGTTTTCCCATAATACACTTTATAGTTATTTTCCCAATCCAGAGAGTCTAATTGGGACATGCTTTGTAATTTGTTGCCAAGTACCCTCCATCTATAATACAGACCTGTTTTTCAACCTTTGTCTTTCACATCCGTGGGAGTTTTCAAAATGAAAATACTTCTAAAAGTGTTCTTGTGACTGACTTTCTCTGAATGCCAACTCAAAGAACAAGAAAGCCAGCCTGCCCAGTTCCTAGCCTTTGAAGCGTCTGGACAGGTGGGCCTGACAACAATCTATTTTGGTCACGCCTGAGCATCTTGGCTTATCCATCACACTCGTCCTGGGATTTGTGCTTGAGTACACAGTTGATGCCTAATAAGTACTTGCTGATTTGCCAGGAGAGAAGAAGGGATTCGGCTACTGTATTAAATTACCCAAATGACATTCCAGGAAGGTTTTTGCTGATGTAGATATGAGGTAAAAAGGTTGATCTCCCAGAGGCCAATGCAAGATTTTTCTTCTCCAAGGGCAAACAAGGTGGGGGCTGGAATTTGGACTGCACACAGTCCTTTGAGACAGGGTGCCACGGCTTCAGCCTTATACATTGCTACATACTAAGCCTCTTGGTGCTCTGCAGCTTATTTTGGCTCTAAGGTATGTTCAGGCTGTTGTTCCTCCCCAAGCTTCCTATCAGCCAGGTCCATATACTGACTCTGTAGGCAGAATATTGTTCAGTTCTAAAAAAATAATAAAATTCTGGGCCCTCCCACACATATGGAGCAGATGTGCAGCTTGGTCTTTTTGTGGGTCCTGAACAATTGGAGCAGGGGCTATCCCAAAAGCTGTTGTCCGTGGGATATGTTCTAGCTGGGCTGCCTTGTCTGGCCTCAGTGGGAGAGGATGTGTCTAACATCCCACAAAGAATTGAAGTGCCAGAGAAAAGGGAATACTCCTGGGGGGTGGGTGTGCCCTTTACCCTCTCAGGGAAGGGGGAGGGGGCAGGGGGGAGGGGGGAAACGGTTGTGTCAGGGGGTGACCAGGAGGAGGGGCAAGGAGTGGGATGTGAAGTGAATAAATAAAATGAAGTAAAATAAAATTCTTGAGAAATGTGGTAACACTTGTTTGTAATCCAGCAATTGGGAAGCAGCGGTTCAAGCCTAAATAGCAAGTTTCAGGACAACCTTAGCTACCCGTTTCAAACAACAAATAACAAAATACATAGCTTGTTTGTTTGTTTTAAAATATCAACTCCTTTTTATTAGTGTGTATGTGTGAGTACATGGGTACATACATGTGTGTGTACAGGTGTGTATGAGTGCATCCATGCGTGTGTATGTGTATGAGTGTGAGTGCAGGAGTGTATATGGGTATACAAGTACATATGTATGTGTGTACATGAGTGCATACATGTGTGTGTGGGTGTATGTATGAGTGCATCCATGCATGTGTGTGTATACGTTTGTGAGTGTATGCACTCATGTGTTTGTGTGTGTAGGGGTGCATATGAGTGCAACCATGCATGTGTGTATGAATGTGTGCACTTGTGTGTGTGTGTACACGAGCCTGCGCATGTCAAGGTCAGAAGAAAACTTTGGGAGTGGGTTCCCCCCTTTGCCTTTGCTGAGGCAGGGTGCCTCTTGTTTCTGCTGCTTGGCATAACCCGGGCTAGCTGGCCTGTGAGCTTTGAGAGCTATGCTGTCTTTGCCCCCCATCTCACTGTACAAGTTCTGGAATGACAGCTGTGAGCCACTGCATCAGCCTTCTGTGGACTCAGGTTCAAGCTCCTGTCATCTGACTTTTGTGGCAAGCACCTTTAGCTGGTGAGCTGTCTTCACAGCCCCCCTCCCCATCATACTTTCCAGCATGTTTCTACTTGAAGGAACCCTGAAGCCACTATTACAAATGACAGAATCCAGTCATAAAAACCCATTTACATAAGTGTCCAGAACAAGTAAGTCTAGAAAGGCAGACTGTGTGGAAATGGTAAAAGGAGGGGTTACTGCTAGGGGGTTTCTTTTTTACCAAGCAGTGGTGAGGCACACCTTTAATCCCAGCATTCTCTGCATTCAAGGACAGCCTGGTCTACAGAGTAGTCCCAGGACAGCCAGGGCTACATAGAGAAACCCTGTCTCAAAACAAACAAACAAACAAACAAACAAACCCCAACCCTTCAAATCAAACCAAACCAAAAGACCCTGAAAATTCTAGAATAGAAAAGGAAATGGGGGCCGGGCGGTGGTGGCGCACGCCTTTAATCCCAGCACTTGGGAGGCAGAGGCAGGTGGATTTCTGAGTTCGAGGCCAGCCTGGTCTACCGAGTGAGTTCCAGGACAGCCAAGGCTATACAGCGAAACCCTGTCAGAAGAAGAAGAAGAAGAAGAAGAAGAAGAAGAAGAAGAAGAAGAAGAAGAAGAAGAAGAAGAAGAAGAAGAAGAAGAAGAAGTCTGTTCTTATGTTCCTATGTGATGCAAGAGCAAAATTTAAGGGATCAACAAAATTTGTTTAAAAACAAGAAAAAGTCTCTAAGGATGTAGTTCAGTAGTAAAGTGTTTGCCTACTATGCTCAAGAGCCAGCTAACCTCTAGCAGTGAACAAACACACACACACCACAAACACAAGAAAAATGCACTTTACACAATTCTAGAAAAACATTGCATTGTCAAAAATTTGCCTGGATTGTTGAGTTTTTCGGGCATCCCTTTAAACTGTACACTTTAGAGAATTACCTCATTGGCCTACCCTTTATCCTGGCTTCTTCATAGATAAAGCCTGAGGTAGCAGCCACCATGCCACCATGCCACCATGCCACCTGTCCTGACTCTGGGAAGGCATGCTGTCCCTGGCATCACAGGTGATGAATGTTGCAGGATATCTGATTGCACTGTGAACCCCAAGATTGTGCTATCTACTGAAAATACCTGTTTCTAGTTGTGATGTGGCTCAGCCCCTAACACAAACCTTTAATCCCAAACAACGAAGTTAGTTTGTAGAAGGACTCCCCCATGTTTGAAAGTGATGTCTAATTGAGTGGCAGACAAAATGACAAATCAGAGAAAGATTAGACAGAATAGAATAGGCTCAACTCTCAAGAGAAGAGAGGGGGGAAAGAAGCTACTTAAGAGAGAGCAGTGCAGAGAAAAGGGGAGGAGCCAGTTTTACCAAGACGGTGGTACAGAGACAGGTTGCAGAGAGAAAACAAGTTAGATGCAGATGGAGACAGAATAAACTGCAGAATGTGAAGGAGCCAGAAGTTTAGAACAGATTTCTAGAGTTAGAGACCAAGCAGAGCAATTCAGGATAAGCTCAGAGAAGCCAGTTTGAATCAGTCAGCTTGGAAAGGAGTTAGAGCCAGAACAGCTGAGTTGAACCAAGCAGCCAGAGATCAGAAAGTAAAAGAAAGGGTTAGCTTATTTGGAAGCAAGTCTCAGAGGCTGAGAACATTCTAAGCCTAGATTAGATTGTACGGAGGCTAGAAGCTTCCAGGACTAGACCCAGGTTAGCAGCCTGAGGCAGTAAGCCTTGGAGACTATAGGCAAATAAAATATACTTTTATAGGCGAGATAAAGTTTCCATCAGCTCCCTGTTTTGATGTGCAGTCTGGCTAGTGAGCTGCTTCCTGCTTTCCTGGATATGGAGTCAGCAGGACCCTACCTACCCAGTCCTATCTTTTTGTAAATTCTTCACATACTGTTATGCCCAAGTTGCAGGGACCCTAAAAGACCACCAAGGAGCCAATGCAAACACACAAGAGTCTTATTGGGAGCTCTCTCGGAGCAAGGTCTCTCACAGTCCCCATTGCAGTAGTCAGAGTGAAAGCGTAGGGGTGCAGGGTATTAATTGTAGTTACGGGCAAGCTTGGAGAATTTCCATTTGGGTCATCAAGTTAACAATTTTAAAACTGCATTTCTGGCATGCTCTACAGGAACCAAACATGGGGACAAAACCACCTGACAAACAGGATGGCTAAGTTATCTATTCTCTGCAAGATGTCTTAAGTTATCTATATGTACCTTGACCCTGCTAATTGTAGCCTGACTAGATGTTGCTAAGAGTTGGGGGTTGCCATAGGATGCTTGCTCAGAAAGACTCTGTGCTTTTCTTCCTGGAATTGGAGTTTAGCTTCTGGTCTCACACAACATAGAGTTTCTTCAAAAATGGAGGTGGTTAGGCTTTACAATACCATGGCTGAGTAGTAAGACATTTTGGGCTGGGCGATGGTGGCGCACACCTTTAATCCCAGCACTTGGGAGGCAGAGGCAGGCAGATTTCTGAGTTCAAGGCCTTGTCTACAGAGTGAGTTCCAGGATAGCCAGGACTACACAGAGAAACTCTGTCTCGAAAAAACAAAAACAAACAAACAAACAAACAAAGACATTTTGGGGTCTGTATGGGGGCCCAAAGAGCCAGTACACTAGTACTTCACAACAGTAATGAAATTGAACAAGGCTTCTCCTATGTTTAAACTGAATGTGCTTGCATGCTCCACAGTTCTCAGGCACTTTCCCTCCAATGTTCAATTAACAGGCCTGAGCATAAATCTTAGGAAGTTTTATGAGTGAAGAAAGAGATAATTTGTATGTTCTCTAACCCCTTCTGCTCTCAGTTGCCCCTCAAGATGACCCTGCATCTCTGTGGAACCTCTTGCCCCACAGTGTGGCCTTCTTTGGTCAATGCTTTGCCCCATGTGGACATGTTCTTCCTGGTATCCCCAGGGCACCAGTAGCAAGGCTTTTTTAATCCCAACATTCTCTGCATTGAAGACAGCCTGGCCTACAGAATGAGTTCCAGGACAACCCGGGCTACACAGAGGGGGAAAAAAACCCAAAAACCCAAAAAACAAAAAACCAACCCCCAAAACCAAACCAAAAGACCCTGAAAATTCTAGAATAGAAAGAAAATGGTGGAAGGGAAGAGAAGGAGAGGAGGGAGGAGAAGGAGAGGAGGGAGAAAGGGGAATCCTTGGTGTCCTGTAAGTACAGGTGGTAAGGGCATGGCCTTTTGAGTGGGATGTGGTACAAAAGAGTTTACAGAAGTCTGTTCTTATGTTCCTAGGTGACACAAGAGCAAAATTTCCCCAGGGATTTCTAGGAAGCAGATGAGAATTGTTAGAACATGTAATACTTTGTCTATGAGAGACACAAAGAAGGTTAATATTAAATAAAAATGCTAAAGTAGTTAAATTAATGCCAAATGAAGTAGACTTTAATAGAGGATCAAAAAAGAATTTTATAAAAACAAATATAATCAGGAACATATATAATGATGTATGTGTATGTGTTTTAAACTTTAAAATCACATTTAGTGTGTGTGTGTGTGTGTGTGTGTGTGTGTGTGTGTGTGTAATGTTTGCATGTTCTCCCTCTCCCTGACAAGTCTTTATCATATTTAGGAAGTTGAAAGAATCCTATAATCAGTAGCAAAAAGACAATCCAGGGGGAAAAAAGGCAAATAGACATTTCACAAAAGGAGTCACCAGCAGACTCAAAAATAACACCACTTCAGGTACCAGCAAATACAAATCAAATCACAGTGAGGTTCTACTGTGCACCCCTCCCCTAGGACACTCAGTGTAAAGGCTGATTACACTAACTGTCGCCAAGAACATTTGACAGTATTAACTCTTGGTCAGGCAAGGTAGCACTCACCTGAAACAGCTATAATCCTGTTACTGAGGCAAGAGGATCGGAAGATTGAGACCTATCTAGGCTACACATCAAGACTCTGTCCTAGACAAGCAACAATAAATAAACTAAGATAGGCAATTGTCCTATATCATGGGTGGGAGTCTAAACTCATACAACCACTGTGATGAAATTCACTGTGTGAAGCCAAGTTTCTATTCCACCAAATGTGTGTGTGTATGTGTGTGTGTGTGTGTGTGTGTGTGAGAGAGAGAGAGAGAGAGAGAGAGAGAGAGAGAGAGAGAGAGAGATGTTGCAATCTCAGCCCTGTATATTTATTTAAGACAAATGAAAGCCTATGCCCAGCAAAAACTTCTATAAGCTGGGTGTATAACACCAGCACTCAGAAGCTGAAACAGGAAGATTTCCATGAGTTTGAGGCCAGCTTAGGGTATATAGTTCTAGGCCCGCTTGGGCTACAGGTTAAGAAAAGAAGAACAGGAGAAAGAGGAAGAAGAAGAAGGAGGAGGAGGAGGAGGAGAAACTGGTTCATAGGCAGATATTTGTGTACAATCATTTTTTTCTCTACAAGTATGAATTTTTTAAAAGTAAACTGTTGATGATGGAGGCGGGGATGTCTGTCTGTCTGTCTGTCTGTCTGTCTGTCTGTCTGTCTATGTATACATTGAATATCAGACCTGTGCAAATGTGCTCATAAGCAACACTATTAGTAATGGTCCTCAGATGGAAACAACTTAAATGTCCATCAACAGCTAAAAGAATCAGTTGATAGTGGCGGTTGATAGAAGACTTCACAACAGTAAGAATGAAAGATTTATGATTGTGTGTAAGAGCAGGAATCCATTTCTATAAGATCCCAAACAGGCAAAGCTGGTCCACCTCAGGCTAGTGACAGCCTTGGGTACAGCCGTGCTGAAGACAGGGGTCTTAGGGGTCTTAGGGGGTTTAGGGGGTTTGTAAAGCATTTAGCACCATGTACCCTCGACTGGTGTACACGAGGGTTCTATGGGTGTGTCCTATGTGCAGAACTGTATGTGGTGCAATTCTCGTTATCCATTGTACACATCAATCAAAAGTTTTCAAAATTAATGTTAGCCCTCACTGCTCTTCAAACAGGTTCCTCGGCCCCACCCCCGGGGAATCTTTGGCCAGCCATCTTTTCCCATCTCTCCTCTCCCAGTTCCCAGGCTCTGACATGCCTGTCTCCCTCACCTGCCAGCGGAAATCTCAGAGCATAGGAATTTGATCTCTACTCTAGGCTTCAGACAGATCCAAATAGAAAAGACTCATTATGACCTAAGCCAAGGAGTCAGCCAGCTCCGAGACACGTTCCTTTGCTTCCTTAGAACAACAACAGAATGCTTCAGGCATTTTTAAAGAGTAAATTTTTTCTATAGAGGCCTCTGTGTCTTCCCTTTCTTGTCATGCTCAGGGTCAGCTCCTCTGGCCTCCCTTGTAAATAAATCTGTTCAGCAGTTTACTTACTCTCTTCTCCACATCTAATGCTGACATTGTTCTGGAGTTTTCAACCCAGAGCCAAGTGTCCCTCCACTGGTGAGTCAACCTTCAGATCCCAGTGAAGATGGTGGTGAGAGGCAGAATTCTGGGTACAGTATGGAACCCAGAACTCTGGTACATGGCATGGCCCTTCCCAAGTCATGGGTTAAGAAATCAAGTGAATAGACTGCCCCCCCCTTTTCTTTTTTAGATTTTTCTTTTTAAGTTTGCCAAGACATCATATAGCCTGGGCTAACTTCAAACTTACCATATAGCCAAGGATAACCTTAAACTCCTGGTCTTGCTGCTTCTGCCTCCTAAGTGCTGAGGTCACCACACCCAGCAGAACTGAGTAGAGGGTAATTAGATGACATATTTTCTTTGTTGTTGTTCTTACTATGTAGCCTAGGCTTGCCCCCTACTTTCAGTGATTCTTGTGCCTTGGGTTCCTGAATGCTGGGATTACGGTCATCTACCACCATGCTTGGACTGATAACCATTTGTTTTGTGTGGCAGCTTATTTTTCAACCATTTAGTTACCTGACCAACCAGAAGCATTTGACGTAGTTGGTCTGCTTCTGGGGTTCCCCTTACCTCCCTTCCCCTGTGGGTCTTTCTGCTGACTCCTCCCCGGCTCAGATGTGTGCTGTAGACAGCTCTAGGGCATGGTCCTCAGACCTCTTGCCTTAAGCTCACATGTGTTATCAATATTTCTAATATGGCTTCCTTCAGTCTGTTCTCAACAAGGGCAAATATTAAGAAACAGCTGCCAGTCTATGTGTAGAAAAATAAAAATAGATCCATATTAATCACCTTGTGCAAAGCTCAAGCCCAAGAGGATCAAAGACCTAAACATAAAGATACACTGAATCTAATAGAAGAGAAAGTGGGAAAGAGCCTCAAACTCATTGGCAAAGGGGGAAATTTCCTGAACAGAACACTAATGGTTCAGGATCTCAGATCAACAATTGATAAATGGGACTTCATGAAACTGAAAAGCCTCTGTAAGGCAAAAGACACTGTCAATAGGACAAAATGGCAACCTACAGATTGGGGGAAAAGCTTCACTAACCTTACATCCGGTAGAGGACTAATATCCAAAATATATAAAGAATTCAAAAAGGTAACCTCCAAGAAACCAAATAACCCAATTTTAAAAAAGGTAAACAGAGAATTCATAACAAAAGAATCTTGAATGGCCAAGAAACACTTAAAGACATATTCAAAGTCCTTAGTAATCAGGGAAATGCAGATCAAAACAACCCTGAGATTTTCCACCTTATGCTAATCAGAATGGCTAAGATCAAAAACTCAGGCGACAGCAGATGCTGGAGAGGATGTGAAGAAAGAGGAACACTCCTCCATTGCTGGTGGGATTGCAAACTGGTTCAACCACTCTGGAAATCAATCTGGTGATTCATCAGAAAATTGGAAATAGTTCTACCTAAAGACCCAGCTATGTATCACTCTTGGGCATATACCCAAAAGATGTCCCTCCATACCACAGGGGTACGTGTTCTACTATGTTCATAGCAGCCTTATTTATAATAGCCAGACGCTAGAAACAACCCAGATGTCCTTCAACAGAGGAATGAATACAGAAAACGTGGCTTCATTTACACAATGAGTATTATTCAGTACTAAAACCGAGGACATCGTGAATTTTGCAGGCAAATGGATGGAACTAGAAAATATCATCCTGAGTGAAGTAACTCAGACCCAAAAGGACATGCATGATGTGTACTCACTAATACTGGATATTAGCCAAAAAGTACAGAATACCTAGGATACAACCTACAGACCATACAAAGTTTAACGAGTAGGAGAATGCTGTAATCCCATTTAGAAAGAGGAACAAAATAATCACAGGAGGCAGAGGGAGGAAGGGACCAGGGTGGCAGAGAGGAGGGGGAGGGGGAAAGGGAACAGGATCAAGTTTGGGGGGGAGACAGGAGAGAAGCCCAGAGAGGTCAGGAGAGTGAACAGAAATATGCAGCCTCTGGAGGTGGGAGGTGGGAGGTGGGGGAAGCTTCTAGAGAGTACTGGAAACCTGGGAGGTGAGAGATCTCAGGACTCAATGGGGATGACCTTAGCCAAAATGCCCAACAGTGGAGAGAGGGAACTCAAAGAGTCCACCTCCAGTAGAAAGACAGGGCCTAAAGTGGGCGGACGGGGTTACCAACTCACAGTCAAAATTTCTGACCCAGAGTTGTCCCTGCCTAGAAGAACTGCAGGGACAAAAATGGAGAAGAGGCTGAGGGAAGGGTAGTCCAATGACCGACCCAACTTGGGATCCATCTCATGGGGAGACACCAAGGCCTGACACTGTTACTGATGCTATGATATGTTTAAAGACAGGAGCCTGGCATGGCTGTCCTCTGAGAGGCCACACCAGCAGCTGACTGAGACAGAAACAGATACTTACACTCAACCATTGGACTGAAGTCAGGGACTCCTATGGTTGAATTAGAGGAAGGATTAAAGAAGCTGAAGGGGAGGGCGACCCCATAGGAAGACCAGCAGTCTCAACTAACCCGGACCCCAGGGAGTTCCCAGAGACTGAACCACCAACCAGGTAGCATACACAGACAGGTCTGAGGTCCACGGCACATATATAGCAGAGGACTGCCTGGTCTGGCTTTAGATGTCTGGGAGAAGATGTGCCTAATCCTCAAGAGACTTGAAGGCCCAGGGAAGGGGGATACCTAGTGTTGCCGGGAGCACCCTCTCGGAGGCAAGGGGGAGGAGGAATGGGATGAGGAACTGTGAGAGGGGAACCACGAGAGGGTGCAACGGCTGGAATGTAAATAAATAAAACAATTTAAAAAACTATTATTACATATTAAATTTAAAAAGGAAGGAAAGAAGGAAGGAAGGAATCTTGCTAGGCGATGGTAGTGCACTCCTCTAATCCCAGCACTTGGGAGGCAAAGGCTCGGCTATCCAGTATGTTTTATGTGTCTTCCTACGTCTACTGTAAAATCCATGGTGGCAAGGATCTGTGCCCGTTTTGTTCACTGCCGCGTCTACGACCGTCTGGTCTAAGGGTTCGACATCTGTAGCAAGTATGAATGCTTCTTTTGGAACGGTCTGGGTAGCACCAACAGACAGGAAGTGCGGTAAGGACACCCCAAATAGAGCTGTAGGAGGCTGAGAGAAAGAAGACATGTTTTCAGTCTTTAGAGCATGAGAAATCCTTGGAGAGTGGAGCAGAGAGATCGATTTAAACTGTGAGAACGTGAGAAAGGGAGTCCGCTCCTCCCGCTTCCCAGCTGTGGAGAGGCCAGCTCTGTTCTAAGTCCTCGGTTTCTATACCTGAAAAATAGAGACAATCAGAACACCTACCTCCGCGGTTTCTTCACTTCGAAGCTAGTGGAAAAACTACGGGGCTGGGGGTGTAGCTCAGCTGGTAGGTAGAGCATGCTTGAAGCCTTGGGTTCACGTCTCAGTGCCATATAAAAGCTACATGGTGGTACCTGCTTGAAATTCCAGGAGGAATTTGGGGGGAGGGGTAGAAGTAGAGCAGAATTTCGGGGTTATTCATGGCTAAGGCTGAATAGTAAGTTCAAGGCTAGCTAGATGTACAAGACCCTGATGAAAGATAGGAAAGAAAGAAAGAAAGAAAGAAAGAAAGAAAGAAAGAAAGAAAGAAAGAAAGAGAGAAAGAGAGAGAGAAAGAGAGAGAAAGAAAGAAACAAAGAAAGAAATCCCCTCCCCTCTTCCTCTCTCTCCACGTGGTCATGGCTGGCCTCAACTTCTCTCTTATCCTTCCATCTTCTACCCCCCACCTTTGCCCTATCTCCTGAATAAACTCCCCCCTTGGAGAAAGAAAGAAAGAAAGAAAGAAAGAAAGAGAAAAAGAAAGAAAGAAAGAAAGAGAAAAGAGAAAAGAGAAAAGAGAAAAAAGAAAAGGGGCCAGGAAGGAGAAGTGGAGAAATTACTCAGTGGTTAAGAGTGTATGCTGGCCCCATTTTAGTTCCCAGCACACTTGTTAGGCAGCCTGTAACTCCAGTTCCAGGGGTTCTAACACCCTCTTCTGGACTGCACAGCCGCTCACATTCATATGTACCCCCTCCCCCAACAAACACACATAAACACATAATTTAAAAATAAAAAAAAAAAATTCAAATACTTTTTAAAAAGACAAGAAAAATCTATACAAAGAGAATCTAGGCCAGGTCAGGCCCTGCTCAAAAGGTTCTAGTACTTTTAAAACTATGTAGATTATAGGATGCTTATAAGCTAAGAACTTACACTCAGGAGGGGGGGGGGGGAGGGGGCAGAGAGAATCTCTAAAGGCAGGGACAACTAGTTTAGTCCAGAGAGGCTCCGAACCTAATGAGAATAACTTCTGCCTCAGAATGATCTCTGTCTGGACTCAGGCAGCTCCATGAGACCTCGGCTTTCAGAAGAAAAACTCAGGATTTGTTGTTACGTGGCATGAGGCCTCTGCTGGGGAACAGGCAGCTCACAGCTGCCTGGGGCTGATGCAATCGGAGCAGAGAAAAATGATTCACTTCAACTCCGCCATCCACCCCAGGACTTTGGCCAAGTGCAGGTTTGGGGTTCATTGGAGGATGTTCTCCCCCCCACCCCACCCCCACGCCTTTCTTGAATTGAAAGAGTAACTTTGTGTTTCTAAAAGGTGTTGTTATTGTGTGGGGAAATCCTGCAGTGAGTTGTAGTGGGTAGGTCTGGGATGGACCACTTCTCCTACGTTTATTGAGTCTGAGGAGAGAATGAAATTGAGGGTCTTTGCTCTCCCCCAGCTCTTCCCTCCCACCCGGCTAAGAAAGAGCTGAAAGGTGTCATTGAGAAGTAATGGAGAGAGAAGGGGGTGACGCGGAGGCACCAGGACGCTGTCCAGGAGGCTGCCAGAGAAGTGGCTTCTTGTTTGTCAGCAAGAGTTTGTGGTGAGGAGGTCTGCAAAGCTCTCTCCCACAGCACCCAGGACTAAACAGAACAAATACAACCTCTATTTGTCTGTCCCTACCCTGGATTTAGATGGCGTTTTTACAGCCAGGGTTATTGGGATCAGCTGAAACCCAGGCGGACTCTTCATTTCTAGGATGGCTAAGCCAGACAAATGCTTCTCTGTCCTTCTGTTTTCCAGGCCAGGAGACTAGGAGACACATTCAGTCAAGAAAGGAGCAATGAAGAGTATAAAAATAAATCGGTGTGCGTGTGTGTGTGTGTGTGTGTGTGTGTGTGTGTGTGTGCGCACTTACTGCATCTCCAATGCTGAAATGCACAAATAAGTTTTTCAAACGTGTAAACTCGGGCCCACGTTCTTGAGACACAGAAAATCTACTTGTCAGGAGGAAACCTAATGGGCAAAATGCAAGAGAAACTTTACAGACAGCTAGCTACTGGGCTACTGAGCCAATCTTAGGTGAAAGAGGGGGAAAGGACTATGGGCTAGGTCTGGCACTCCCTGGGGTGGCTTCATAGAGAAGGCTTGGAAGGCCAGAGGCAGCATGGCACCTGCTTGGTCCCCACTGGCACCTAATTACTGCCTGTTACTTAGTATAATGGTTGTTGTAGAATGGGCATTCGGGAGGTATTTGAGGACTGAGTGGAGAAGGAGGTGGCTTATATTAGACAGATAAATAGGTGAAGAAGGGGAGGAGGGCATTCCAGCCAAGGAAAGGCCCAGAGGACTGAGCTGGGTGTCTTGGTGAGACTGGTTTAACCACAGCAGAGGGCGTGTAGTGAGAAGTCGTGGGAAATGAGGTTAGATAGGGAGCCAGATCAGGAAGACTGGAAAGCCAGGCTAAGAAACTTAGTTGAGATAAACATCCTTTCACGAAGCCCTTTTCCTCTCCCCTTCTTTTTTAATGTTGGGTATTGAGCCCATGGTGTCACAGGACTCCTACACAGTACTGCTACTGTGCATTCAGGGTCCCTCGCCCCTTCGTGAGGCCTTTGTGACGCACAGACTGTGTGCTAACCACATAGGACAGTAGCTGAAACAGAAATTAGTTTTTAAAAGACCTCAGGCTCTACTGGGGAGCAGCAGCAGATGTGCCCTTGGCTCTACTACCTGTGATAACAATGAAAATGGATAAAAGAGCTGAATAGTTTAGTAAGCTTGGTTGCAAGAGCAGAAGCCAGGTCAAACTTGCTCAAATGAATTGAGAGGTTTCCCGAGAGGTATGTAAGATTTCCAGTGTAAGAAGTGGAACCCACAGAGGATGTAAGGGGCTTCAACTTGGTAAAGGTCGACATCACTGTTCTTCTGCTCTTCCAGCAATGCCTCATGGGTAATCTCTTACCACTGCTTTTTTTTGTGTGTGTGTTTGTTTCCTTCTTGATTAGGATTTCACCTGAAGGCCATAACTCCCTCCCATGCCAGGGTCAGTTGTCCTCATTGAGTCTCTGAAGCCCAGAATCTTAAGAATAAAGAACCTGTCTGGTGTGGTGATACATGTCTACACTCTTAGCAGTCAGGCGGATGTCTATGAAGTAAAGGGCAGCCTAGGCTACATAACCAGTACCAGGTCAAACAGAACTACGTATTAAGACCCTATATTAAGAGTCTGGAGAGATGGCTCACCCGGTTAGAGTGGCGCTGGCTGCTGCTCTTCCAGAGGGACCCAGTTGTAGTTCCCAGCACCCATGTTATACCCACAACCATCTGTAACTCTAGTTCCAAAGGATCAGCATTTTCTTCTGGCCTCCTCAGGCACTTCACACACATGGTACCCATACCTACATGTAGGCAAAACCACATAGACATAAAATAAAAATATTTAAAAATATTTTTTTTTAGCCTCAGGATCTGCCGCTGAGTCCATATTTTTGTGAGCTTAATACAGATACCAACATGGACTCTGAAGGTGACGCCCAAAAATTAATAACCTTTAAGATCATGGGCTTCAAGATGTCACAGGCACTGCAGGCAGAAGGGAGTAGGCCTACTGTGGACCAATTACTTCTCAGAAAAATATTTTTTAATCTGAGCAAGATGGTATATGCCTTTAATCTTAGCATTTGAGAGGCAGAGGCAGATAGATCTCTATAAATTTGAGGCCAGCCTGGTCTACAAAGTTAGTTCCAGGCTAGCCAAGGCTATTAAATAATAATTCTTAAAGACCCCATTTCAAAAAAACAAAAGGAGGCTGAGGAGATGGTTTAGCCAGCAAAGTGCTTGCCATTCAAGTATGAGAACCAGAACTTGGATAACTAGTACCTGTATAAAACCCAGGTATGATAGTGTGTGCCTAGTACTGGAAAAGCAGAGATGGGTCTCCAAAGCACATTGGCTAGCCTATCTGCCTGAATGGGTGAGTTCCAGATCCAGGGAGAGACCTAGTCTCAAAAGTATAATAGAACACAATAGAGGAAGATACTGTACATTGTCCTCTGACATCCACACACATGTGCACACACACAAAACTTGAAGAAAAAGGAGGAGAAGAAGAGGAAGAGGAAGAAAAGGAGAAGAAGAAGAAGAAGAAGAGGAAGAAGAAGAAGAAGAAGAAGAAGAAGAAGAAGAAGAAGAAGAAGAAGAAGAAGAAGAGGAGGAGGAGGAGGAGGAGGAGGAGGAGGAGGAGGAAGAGGAGGAGGAGGAGGAGGAGGAGGAGGAGGAAGAGGAGGAGGGGGAGGAGGAGGAGGAGGAGGAGGAAGAAGAGGAGAAAAAGGAGGAGGAGGAAACAAACAAATCTTATTGACTATTCAGCTTATAGATGGCTAGATACCCCTCGATCCTAACCAGTCGGCTGAGCTTAGCAGGCAAGCCATGAGATAAAACATTGCTGTCTAAGCCTACTAAGAGCTATGAATTAGAGGAGAGATGGGGCCCAGTTGCTAGAGTGCTTGTCTAGTCTGTAAGAAGTCATAGGTTCATTCCCGGCACCACAAGCAAACAAGGACAATTTGAGTTCCTCCCAGCGAACAACACAGGGAACAGGTCAGCTGTCTGGGGCGTGGTACGGGCACAAGGCTTCTTTGGGCCAGACTTAGGGGAGAGGAGGATGGGCCATTTCAGACACCAGCCAAGGAGCATTCTAGAGATATTAAACCGGTTGTGTTCCACAGGAGGAATTGGAGATGTTTTAGAAGCTGAAGTGACCCCAGACCATGAAGAAAGCTTTTGCCTAACACAGAGTAGAATACTTTAGAGGTAAAGATTTCTTTTTTATTTGATAATATTTTTGAAAAAAAAAAAAAAAAGTCAGAATCTGCTTCTCATTTATGGCCATATCCCAGGCCACATAGGCAGGCTCAGAATAAAAACTCACAACATGTTTTTTCAATTGAATCCAATCCCCTTAAACTCAGACAACCAACAAACAAACTGCTCTTTATATTATGCTAGGGACAGAGTCTGGACCAGGAACACAAACCATCAAACATGCCTTTTCTGATTCCAGATACAGGGCTTGGGTCACTGGACACAGATTTGGTGGGGACAGGTAAAAACAGAGCCGCAGAGTCAGAGCCAAAGCCAAGGTGCCCGGCAGAGGCCTAGATAAACAGATAGTGCTGGGCCCAGTGGCTCCCGGAGTAGAGATCAAAGGTAGCTTTCCCCGGTGCAAGCAGCAAGCATGGCAGGAATCTGAGGCCCTCTCACCCAGTCCCCTACCCACGCTCACAGATGGAGAGCTATGTCATTAGTAGCCACACCTTGGAGTACTACCAGCATGCAGGCGTTTGTGACAATTCCTTTCTAGTCTTTCTTATACAGCTCCTTTAGATAGTCAGCCATGATATATATGGCTGTGTTTATGACTTCTGGCTGGACAGCTTGGGCTCACAGCCCAAGTCTGCTCCTTGGGCAGGCGTTTGCATGACTGAACTACTTGGTTTCTGCACTAATAAAACAGTGTCAAATTGACAAATCCCCTTAAAGGAAGGGGGAAGATTGAGAGGGTTATTTGTGCATATGCCTAAGTGTATAATATGTCACGTGTGCACTGAGTGAACAACCACGTTCACTGTAGCTGGTATCCCAAAACAAGATGGCAGATGTGAACTCTTGCCAATTTGGCTGAGACCTGCCTCTTCCTGTTAGGTCCTGCCACCACTACTGCTATCCTGACATTCCCAAACTGGACTGCTGGTATACCCATGAAGTGTTTGTGAGTGGACAGAGCTGATGCTGCTGCTGACCTGTGAATGGAACTGCTGGTTTCCTGACAATGCACATGGGATCTGCTCCAAAGAACCATTTCTCCACAGGTCCACTTCCCCCGAATCTGTTCTTTTCCACTGCCACTGGTGGGCAGTGGTCTAGAATTGAGGCTAAAGAGGTTAAAGAATTGAGGTTAATGAGGTTAAAAACCATCATTTAAAAAGTAGGTTTTAAAAAATTAAAGTAAAGATTTTGGTTAAGGTAATTTCAAGGGGAAGAGCAGGAAAGGGTTAAACCCACAGAAAGCTATTGGATTAGCTATAGTTTGGGCTTGCATCTATTTCTTCTTCTTCTTCTTCTTCTTCTTCTTCTTCTTCTTCTTCTTCTTCTTCTTCTTCTTCTTCTTCTTCTTCTTCTTCTTCTTCTTCTTCTTCTTCTCTCCTTCTCCTCCTCCTTCCTCCTCCTCCTTCTTCTCCTTTTGGAACAGACTCCTGATTGGTTCTAGTATTCTTTTCCTTCTGTTAGGAGGGAATCCTTGCTCTCTTCACTGCCTTCGGGTTTGAAGTCCTAAGGAGATGAGTTAAGAACACTATTGCTCATCTCCTCCACAGGGGAAGCTTCCTGAAAGGATGATGCAGACCTACAGACATGGCCTGCAACTTGGCTACAGAAGACACTAAAATTATCTTTCTCTCCTTGAGCCTTGGATTCTGTTACTTACATTTAGACTTTGTGCTCACGCATCAACTCAGAGGGGCAACATCTGAGTTTGCTTTTGATTTATATTATATCAAGTTTTATGGCAGTGAAGTCAATGCCATTCATGCTGTTTTGCTTTTTAAAAAAGATTTTTTTTTATGTGTATGGGTGGTTTTGGCTTCATATCTGTGCACCACATGCATGTCTGGTGCCTGAGGCGGGGAGAAGAGGGGGTCGGATCACTGGAACTGGAGTTTTAGACAATGTGAGCACCATGAGGATTCTGGTCATTTG
The DNA here is from genome assembly GCF_011762505.2 of Arvicanthis niloticus. Taxonomy (NCBI): domain Eukaryota; kingdom Metazoa; phylum Chordata; class Mammalia; order Rodentia; family Muridae; genus Arvicanthis; species Arvicanthis niloticus. The sequence continues at coordinate 33,324,284 of NC_047675.1, forward strand.
CAAAAGTAGTGAGAGCTCTTAGCCAGTGAGCTATCTCTCCAGGCCCTTGTTTTGTAGAAGAAGAGAAGGAAGAGGAAGAGGAGGAGGAGGAGAGAGAGAGGGGAGAGAGAGGAGAGAGAGAGAGAGAGAGAGAGAGAGAGAGAGAGAGAGAGAGAACACAAGGGTTCTTGTGTTTTAAGAAATTCTGGACATTTGGAGTTAGCCATGGTGAATCATGTCTATAATCCCTATACTTGGGAAGCTGAGGCAGAAGGATTGCTATAAATTCAAGGCTAACCAGGATTACACGAACAGTAAGACCCTATCTCTTCCTCACTTGTTCCCCCACAAAAAAAAAAAAAAAAAAAAAACAAAAAAAAAAAACAAAAAAACAATCAGGCATTTTGAGCGTTTGGAATGTTTAATGCAAAATATTCCAAGTTTTAAATATGGGTTGTAATTTTGATCTTCAAAAATGATCACGGGTTCCAGGCATGGTTATATATGCCCGTAACCCCAGCACTGGGGAGGCCAATCTAAGAGAATTATGAATAGTTACAGCTAGCCTGGTGTAAAAAAGCAAGATCTTGTCTACAAAGAAACAACAATAAAATAACACATATACACACAAAACAAGGAAGCTAGGCCCGGCGGGACATGCCTATAATCCCAGCTTCTCAAGACATCGAAGTGGAAGGATCGATAGTTTGCAGTTGCTTAGACTACATAGTGAGATTCAGTATCAAACAAAATAAAGCAAAACTCAAAACTAAAATGGCCACATGTCAGGTAACTGACTGTCCCACTGTGTCAGAACTAGGCGTTGGCCGAGCTATAGAACTTCCCATGCAAAACAAGATGAACTGCTCCCTGTATGTAGGCCACATGGATTTCATACAAGACTCCCACTTTAACACATGATCTCATTTTGTCCCCTTGAAGTATCTAAACACGGTATCCTGCTCTCTGGGTCCCCAACTCCACATTCTTAGGAGGCAGGTGCCATTGTTATTCCTACTTTGGGAATGTGTTAAGTCCCTACAACACACTGGAGACAGAGAACCCACTCATGCCCGGGCCCAGCACACCATCCCTACCCTCTCATTCCCCTGGTGTGCCTGGCCCTGCGTCTTCATCAAGAGTCAAGCTTCTCCATGGCTGTAATATCGAATCTCTGTTTGGAGATGGAGGGCTCTCTGCACTGCCAAGAGGTTAAGGGTTTGTTTCCCTGACGATCTCCTCTTTCAGATGAGGGAAATACGGCTTTTCTTCATTACATCCCAGACCATGCGTTTGGACCTGGTTCAGTTGTCTGAACACAAGAACTGAAGGCAGAGAGTCAGGAGGTGAGCTTCTTGGGGATAGCACCCAACCTCCAGCATCATTGCTGGATAGTGTAGCACCTTTATCTTTCACTAGGAAAAGTGAAAAGGGCCAACTTTTTTTTTTCCTGCCTGATTTCTGAGTTCCAAGTGGGACACCCATCTAATTCTCCAAATACAGCCCCTACCCCAGAAGGGAATGATTGAAGTTCCAGCCTTCTGTCCTTTCCGGGCCACCACTCTGACAATCCAGGCATTCCAGGAGGGTGTTTGGGATTGCCAGGCTGTCACTGCACAACTGGTGCGTGTGTGGGGTGGGGGGAGGCAGTGCAGCTGAGAATAGAGTATGTTAATAAGGGTCACAGATAGCTTCCTCTGCTCACAGCTGGCCAGGTGTTGGGAGCTCTGTGGGTGGCTTGCGGGGAGACAGGCCCACCCTGAGTCCAGTCATTTTCTGATGAGATGATGCTTGTTAAGTGGCTATAAAGTTTTAAGAGGGCATGTCATAACCACTGTAAACATGAGGAATCAGTCCCCTTGGGAAAGCTGGTAACAGGGCATAAAAGGGCCTCCCCCAAAGGGGCCCCCTCTAGGCTTGCCTCTCAGCACAAGTCAGAATTCTTGGAAGGGTGCCCAAGTCAGAAGGGAAGGTTTTTATTTTATTCATTCCTTTGGCTCTCGCCATATAGGTGTCTTTGGCCTCCTTGAATTTGAACATTCTGGCAAGAAGTCAAGTCACGCTGCAGAACCCAAGGGAGAGGTTTTGTTTTCAGACCTGAGTTTGAATCCCGTGTCTGCTACTTATCTGCCCAGTGAAGTAGAAAATCCAGCCACTGAAACTGTTTCGTGAAACTCTTTCCTCTCCAGGAAGATAACCAGCAGGCAGAGGCCATGGATGACTGTGAAGGCAAAAGAACTGGGTACAATGGAGTTGGCCCTCCACTACCACAAAGCGATCCTATGCTCATGTATTCAAACAACCTCCTATTGTGACTCCATTGCGCACAAGTCATCCTTGGCTGCATGAAGGAAAACAAAACAGAAGAGTCCTTGCTCAAAATCCATGTATGCCCTGAGCATATGGTCTTCCTTTTTCATCTCCTCAAAGTCCTAGGGTTTTTGCAGTAAGTAAATGTGACATCTGTCCACATTTAAAGGACATCATCTGACAAGTTTGGTTGCACACACAATCCTATCACTTGGGAGACTGAAGCAGGAGGATTACAATGAGTTAGGGGTCAGCTTGGGTTATATAGAGAAAGTCTAGCTCAAAACAAAAAGCCAAGACTTGGACTGGGATGTAGCTCAGTTACAGCAGGGTGCTTTCCTAGTATAAAGGCCTGGGTTTTAACCCCAGCACAACAAAAAACCAGATATGGTACACACCCAGAGCCTAGCTCTTCAAAAGTAGAGCCATACAGTCATCCTTGGCTATCTATCAGGGTTGAGATCAGCCTGGGATATATAAGACATCATTAAAAAGAAAGAGAGGCTGAAGAGATGGCTCAGCAGTTAAGAGCACTTGTTCTTTCAGAGGACCTGAGTGTGGTTCTCAGTACACACAGTGTGACACAAAATCATACTTAACTCCAGTTCCAGGAGATCTGACCCTTTCTTCTACCTCTGTGGACATCAGATACATATGCAGGAAACCAACTATGTGTGTGTGACAAAAATAAATAAACCTAAAATAAATAAATAAAACTATAAAAGAACCAACTATATTTTATTGTTTATTGTTTTTGGTTTTGTTTTTGAGGCCAGGTCTTTCTATGTAGTTCAGGCTAACTTCAAATTAATGATCTTCCTCAGCTTTTCAAGTGCTGGGATTACAGATATGCGTACCCATCCTAGTGTGATTTCTATTACTGTGACAAAACAGTAACTGAAAGCAGCTTGGTGGAAGGATTTATTTCATTTTAAACAGCTTACAGCACATCAGGGCAGGAAGCCAAGGCAGGACTTCCTGCTACAGGTAGGAACTGACGCAGAGGCCACAGGAGAACACTGCTTCCTGGCTTATTCCCCACAGCATGTTTTTTGTTTTTTAGACAGGGTTTCACCATGCAGTCCTAGCTGGCTTAGAAATCACTACATAGACCAGGCTGACTTCAAACTCAAAGTCATCTGCCTCTGCCTTCCTAAAAGTGGGGATTAAAGGAACACACTGAGTTCCAGGCTCCTCAGGGCTACAGAGTGAGACCATGTCCCAAACACACACACACACACACACACACACACACACACACACACACACACGAAAAGGAAAACACAAAAACTAAAGATGTTTTTAAATTAAAAAAATACTTAGTACTGGAGTTAGTAACAATTCACTTTTAACAATAAGCATCTTAACCTTTGCAAAATATCCCAGAACTTTGATTTTTTTTTTTTTTTTTTCAGAACTGAGGATCGAACCCAGGGCCTTGTGCTTGCTAGGCAAGTGCTCTACCACTGAGCTAAATCCCCAACCCCTACTTTGTTTTTTTTTTTTTTTTTAATGAAATGTGGTAGAGGCTGGAGATGTTGCTTTGCAGCTCACTCCTCTTGTAGAGGACTGGAGTTTGCTTCCCAGAATCTACACTGGGAATCATGTGTAGCTGCAGTGTCACATGCTCTGACAGGTTGTTTTGGCCTCCACAGGTACCCACGTTCATATGCACCTGCTCTTACACAGACATGTGTAAAACATAATGTAAAACAAATAAATTAAATTCAAAAGAAGAGAATTGTTGTGGGTACATGTGTGTGTGTGTAACACACACAAACACACACACACAAACTTAAAACATACTGAAGAGTGGAGACTAGAGGTGGGGGTAGGAACTGGATATGAAAAACCTTAGAAAGAACTATTTTTCAGTTAGCGTATATGTGTGTAATGTATGTCACTTTTGATTCATATGACTGTATGATTCGTAAAATATTGTATTACAAAAAAAAAAGCAAGCTTAAAATGAAGGGGGGGGGGGAGGGCGTTTAATCCCCAGGCGTGACTCTGGGCTGGTGGCATCTGTGAGGGGGTGGCATTCTTGGGGCAGCCACACCACAGGATCGGCTGCTTACTCGGTCCTGGCTCCACCCACCTTAGCTAATAAACTGAAAGCATGTCTGGGCTCCCAGGGAAAAGGCCAAGAGTGGCTTGCAGGCTGGTTTGGGGGGGGAGGGGGAGGCAGAAGTGAGGACACTCTCCCCTGCTTGTTTCTCAATGGCAGAAATTCTGTTTAGTCTCTCACCCTGCCACTGGGAAGAACTTTACCTGCAGGTCCTTCCTCAAGGAGATGAGATAGACCTAAATTCACAGGTTAGTGTAAATGTCTGTCAGAGTCTGACACATGCCAGGCAAATGTTCTGCTGATTGATCTACATCCCTAGCCCCAGAGATAAGACTCTTAGAGTCTCTATCCCAAAACACATTTTTGTGAGAGATCAAGAAGGCTAGACGAAGATCCTGGAGAGATGAATATTAAGGTGACAAAGCATGGGAGACAGAGTCTGTTTCTTCCTATTCTAGTCTGGGCCAGACCTGGATGAGAACTCCAGGAAATACAAACCAGGAGAATCCAGCTGTGTCTGAGGCTAGGCTTTGGAGATAGGCCTGCCTGAATTTAAGTGTCAGCTGCTTCTTTGCTGTGAGCTCTGGGCCGAGTATTTGGCCTCTGGGAGTCTGTTTTCCCCTTTGTGAAATAGGATTGCTGATAAACCCTATGACTAATGGGAGCAGAGAGGAGACCATCTGGATAATCCAAGGAGGCGCCATGGAGGATGAACTTTACACTATCAGCCCCCAGAAGCCTTCCTCCAGAAGGTGTACAGGGGCCACCTCAAGGCCACAAATGTGGTTCAGGGGAGAAAGGTGACAGAGAGGAGCAGCCATATGGAACAATACCAAGAATGAAAGCAGGGTGGTGGGTCTGACTCACACGGTGACTCACTTCCTTGCCCAGGGATGCTCTGAGCCAGGGCTGCTTCTCACAGGTTCCCTCTCTGTGGATTCCTCTCTGCTCTACAAGGAGAGGGACCAGGGCATCCCACTGTACCCTCCGCATCCAGTTTCAAAGGAGAACTCAGTTAGTTGGAACCCTCAAATTTGAATTCCAGAAAATAAAGACACTAAGATCCACTCTTTAGAAGAAAGTTCAGCTTTTAACTGGGGTACAGGGACCTTGGAAGCCTTGTGTCCTCCTCTGAATTATCACACGGATATCTGTACCCCACAAGACATTGGGAAGGCACAGAAGAGTGACAAGAAACTGAAAAACTCACCCATAATTCTGTTATCCAGACTCAATCATAAGATTTGCCTGGGTATTTTTCCGCTTGATTTTTTTTTCACTCACATTTCATCCCAGCCAAGTTTGTGTTATATGTATAAATACTATTCAAAAGATGTGAACTTGGGAATTAGAGACAGGATTGGGGAGGGGGGATTGGGAGTTCAAGGTCATCCTTAGGTATATAGTGAGTTCAGGGCTAGCCTGGGCTGTATGACACCTTGTATTTTTTTTTAAAGGATGAATGAAACAACAGATATGAACCACACAGGTAATTGAAAGTGGTTCACAGTAGGCTCATTATTAAAGAAAATGCAAACTAGCCAGTCATGACCACAAGCCAGTCTCAGTACTTCAGAGGCAGAGACAGACAGATTTGTGAGTTCAAGGTCACCCTGGTCTACCCACTGAGTTTCAGGATAGCCAGAGTTGCATAGTGAGACCTTGTCTCAAAAGAAAACAAAAAGAAAAAAGCAAAGAAAGAGAAACACGTGCACTTAGTATATATGTAGATCAACATATCCCAAAAGTTTTCACTGTATTGCAGTCAATCAATATAAAATGTTCAATGATATACTTCCTTGTTTGTATATCTCAGGTATAAGACATGTCAGATGCTCAATAGCAACCTGGGCTGGTGGTATCCTAGCAACCTGGACTGGTGGTACCTTGGCAGACAGTACAAGTCATTTCGTTTTCTTTCTTTAGTTTTTGCTTGAGTTAAAGCCTAGGTGTGTGTCATAAAATACCCTTTGGGAAAGATAGCTTTCAAGAGCTACAGTGGTATCCAATGTGATTTAAGCACCTATGACTCCATCCCTGGGGAAGTGGAGACAGGAGGGCCAGGAGTTGGGGAAATCAAGGTCGTCCTTAGCTCCAGAGTGAGATCTAGGCCAGTGTAGGCTCCATGAGACCTTGCTACCCCTGTCACCCCCCTCCCCCATAAAGCTCTACAGAAACATACATATTCTGTCTGATTTCAAAGGTAATATATTCAGTTTCTGTTGTGTGCTTCCTGGGGGGTTTCCCTGCTCAAGGATATGTGCTAGCCACTTTGTGTAATATTGAACAAAAATTGGGCATATATAATACATACTTCTTTATAACTCTTCTCATTTCATGGTACATTGTGAATGAAAAAAAAAAAAAGCCAGTAAAAATGTCCGAGCAAAACTTGAGCCTCTACAGCATCGGTTGTCATGACCGATGACATGACGCTTCAGCCCTTTAATACCACACGTTCCTCATGTTGTGGTGACGCCCCCCCCAACCATAAAATCATTGTCATTGCTACTACATATCTGTAATTTTGCCACTGGCTGTTCTAAACGATAATGCAAATATCTGTGTTTTCTGAGGCTTTAGGTGACTCCGAAGGGGTTGTGACCCACAGGTTGAAAAACCACTGCTCTACAGGAAGCCAAATGTATTCACACACCTGTTGCCCTCTCAGGGGCAGAGTGTAATCTTTCCACCCCCTGTTCCTCAGATGTAAAAACTGAAGCTCTATGTTGAATTCTTGGGCTGGAGATGTAGTTCAGCTGGCTGGCTAGCGTGCACAAAGTGTTGGCTTCCATTGCTAGCACTGCATAAAACCAGGTGTGGAGAAGTGTGCCTGTAACTCCCATCATGGGAAGTAGAAGCAGGAGGATCAGAAGATCAAGGTCACTCTGGCTACATAGTGAGTAGAAGGCCAGCCTGGGATGCACAAGACCCTGTCTCAAAGGGGGAGAAAAATTAATTCTCACAAAGTTGGGACTCAATCCAGATCTGATTTTAGCCCCTATGGTTTTCATTTTTACCATATGGTCTCCTTCTGTAGGGAGGCAGGGAGGGGAGCCAAGGTATGCCAAGGAAATGCTTTACAAATTAACTTTTGCAGTAGGAGACTCAGGAAATTGGGACTTTCTCTCTCCATAATTTTCCCTAACAACCTCTGCAATCACACAGGTGAATCTTTTCTCTCTGCATCCACGTGGCTCCTGGGCCACAGTCCTTGTCTTCCGATGTATACTTTCCTTGGTAGGTTGCTTCTCTCAGACTCCCAAGAAAGAGAGAAAAAGTCCCTAAGAAATCTTGAGGACCAGCACAACACCTGGTATTCAAGCCAGATAATCTCTCTCTCTCTCTCTCTCTCTCTCTCTCTCTCTCTCTCTCTCTCTCTCTCTCTCCCCCAACCCCCCCCCCCAGCTGTCCTGGAACTAATTTTGTAGACCAGGCTAGTCTTGAATTCAGACATCCACTGCCTCTGCCTCCCCAGTGCTGGGATTAAAGCTGTGTTCTGGCTCATCAGACCATTTCTCGTTCTATGCTTTAGAGGATGTTTATCAGCTCCTTGACCTCTGTCTACCAGATGCCAGAGCAATCTCCCCTCCCAGCCCTCACCACCAGGCCAGTTTTGGTTTGGCATTCAAAACTGCAGGTATTACCAAATGTTACCTGCTTTGGGGGGGGGGGGGGTATAGTTGGGAAGCACTGGTTTTAGATAGAAGATACAGGAGATACTTTGTTTTAATTTGCTTGAGATAGGTCTTGCTGTGTGCCCATGCCTGGCCAAGTTCTCTATGTAGCTCAAGGTGGCCTTGTACTTGTAGCAATTCTCCTACATTCCATTGCTAAGTACTAGTACTAGTTTAGTCTTTTCTAAACTAGTTATTTGAATCTATGCAGGAAACAGACAGGACAATACTCGGATTGCATTGCCCACAATTTGGAATTCATTTCTTCCACCATTGTGTATGGGTGTTTTGCTTGTGGGTATGTCTGTGCTTAGATTTCCAGGACTGGAGTTACAGTTGCCATGTGGATGCTAGGAATGGAACCTGAGTACTCTGGACAAGAAGCCAGTACTTTGAACTACAGAGCCATCTCTCCAGCCCACTTGGTTCAGTCTATCTGTCTGTCTGTTTATCTATCTATCTATCTATATCTAGATACAGGCTCTTTCTTTGAGACCCTGGCTAGCCTAGAACTCCACAAAATCCTCCTGCCTCAGCCCCTTGATTTCTGTAATTATAGGCAGAAGCCAACATACCTAGCTTCCACTTTAAAATAGTACTGCAATAAACATCTCTCTCTCTCTCTCTCTCTCTCTCTCTCTCTCTCTCTCTCTCTCACCACACACACACACACACACACTCCTTCTTAGGCTTTTTATTTCTCCCAGATGAAGATCTATCTTTGGAATCTGAAAGAACAAATTCTCTCTTGCTTAACATGCAGACTCTTTAAACTGAATTTTACAGTTTTTACACCTGGAAACTCCTTCCTCTGATTCAGAAAATAACTCTCCAACATAAACAGAACTGGTCAAATTCCACTGAATTCAGTTCGGGTTGGCTCTCATCCCAAGCCTTTAATCTTCAATCTCCTCACCTTTAAACGGGAGTGATGATGCTACCAACTTCAAAGAGGAGTCTTTTCAGGATTAAGTGAGATTATCCATGAAAATTCCTGGCACATTTGAGAAGACAACAAAAAAAAAGTCTTAAGCAGGACTGGCTCAGCATACAAAGGTATCTACTGTACAAACCTAGCCACCTGGGTTCGATCCCCAGAACCTACATAAAGGTAGAAGAGAACCGACTCCACCAAGCTGTCTTCTGACCTTTGAACTTATGTTGTGGCACCCCACCACCACATCACACATCAAATAATAATAAACAGATTTTTAGGCAATGTAGTAAAGTGTGTTTTTGTTATTGTTTTTTTTCTGGAGTGTGTGCATGTGTACATGCGTGTGTGTGTGTGTGTGTGTGTGTGAAAAGACAACATTTTGGAGTGTGCTGTGTACATCTGATATAGGGAGGGCATGGTCAGACTTTCAGGCTTGTTCAGCGTTGTTTTTACCCACTGAGCCATCTCCTTGGTCCCAACGTAGTGAAATAGTAATTTGAGAACCTAGAGGGTGAGTATATTTGAGTTTGCCCCACAGAATTCTTTCATCTTGACTGTGTTTAATTTTTTTCAAAATCTAACTCTGAGACCAGAAACCTTAAATTTTACATTAATTGATTCCATGAATTCCACGAATGTGACGTTTGGATGCAACAGCTCTCTTTTGGGTATTCAGTTTCTTGGACTGGAAGACGGGGTTGAGCATATCCCTCAGCCATGTGTAGGTTCCATAAGAGCACATGATGGAGAGTGTGGCTCAGGCAGCAAACCCGTGTGATGGGCATGTATACTGAGTCCCTTTGTGTTGCCCGAGGCAGTATCCAGTTTACAACTCTGCTGGTGGGTACAGAGGTGAGAGTTTTCTGGGGTTTTTTTTTGGGGGGGGGTGTAGGAGAGGGTATTTATTTGTTTGTCTGGGGGTGTGGTTCAGTTGAGAAGGTCACAACAGGGCCCTGTATCCTGAACTGCCAACCAGCCTGAGCTGGAAACCTTGGAGTATTGTTCCTGTTTCCTCCCATTCAGAGTCCCTACAAGAGATGGCTGGCTTTATGATTCACCGAGAACTCTCCCTCCCAAAATTCACTCCGACCACTTAAGGTGTGAAAATTCCATTCCTGGCAAGTGGATCACATCACATTGCTTTGAGAAGAGGCCCGAGTGTTATTTTGTGTTGGGAATTTTGTATTGGGTGAATTCCGAAGACTCAGTATCCCTGCCCATCACATGGGTTGTATTTACAAAATACCAGAGAAGGTAAGATGGCTCACAGGCAAAGGCACTTGCCACCAAACCCGATGACCTGAACCCAATTCTTTGAACTTCAATTTAAGAAAGAAAGAAAGACAGAAAGAAAGAAAGAAAGAAAGAAAGAAAGAAAGAAAGAAAGAAAGGAAGGAAGAAAGAAAGAGAGAAAGAAATGGCTGTTCATAGTTTGGTGGAGGAAAAGGTTTATTATAGATAAAAGAAGGAGCATAGCCATAGGCAGAGACATCAGGGAGAGAGTCCAGAGTCCTGAGCCAGGTCATGTGAGGAGATAGGGGATCAGAGAGGGTGAGAGCCAGACCAAAAAGCCAGCTTGATGAAGGGTAAAAAGGACCAGCATAGCCAAAATGGCTGGATTATATAGGGAGGAGCAGTTAGAGGGAAAGGTAGCCCAACCTCTGGGCTGGAGAATTTAAGGTAGAGAATGGGGTATGCTAGCCACACCCTGTAACAGATAGGTCTGAAGGATGCTGGGAGAACCTGGCAGCCACGTTGGCTTTGATTTGTTAAATAGGCACTTCAGTTAGCCATTTGTCCTGGGTTTGAGACCTAACAGAACCCACGTGATAAGAGAACTGCTCCCTGCAAGCTGTCCTCTGACCTCTACTTGTGCACTGGGGCACACCCTGTGTTTCCTGATAAATCTACATAGTATATCCCTCCCATCTGATGCCAATGGCAACCTAAAACAAATCTAGAATCACATTCGTGATTTCCTAGGCAATCATGGCTATTGCCTGCACCGCTTTCCTCTTGGCATAGACTAGAGGAAGAGAGGGAGGCTGACACTCACTTGTGAGAGCCTTGTGCCAAGCAAAGGAGCCCCCCACCCTCACTCCCCATCCCAGATTCAGCCCTTCCCAGTATCTGATATACAGAGAACATACAGGCCTCTACTCTCCTGCCTCCTAAGCCTGGGGCATCCTGGGAACAGCATGGACTTACCGTTTCCTAGCTGTGACCTTGGACCGTTTCCTGAATCTCTCTGAGTCTTAGTTACCCCATTTGCTTGTAACACTGCTTTCATACCATTGTTGGACAGGTTTAATGAGGTACAACATTCTTTAGATTCTTATTACATTCATTTAGGTACTTTTTGTGTGTATGTATGTGGGCATAGTTGTGTCATGGCATGTATGGATATGAAGGCTAGAGAACAACTTTCAAGAGTCTGTTCTCTCCTTCCATCCTTGGACTCGTGGGATCAGACACAGGTCATCAGGCTTGGCAGCAAGTGCTTTTCTTCTGTTTGAATAAATATACTCTAGAAAGAGACAAATGAAGTTCAAGTTTAAGGACAGGATAGCAACGCAGAAAAGAGAGGTTCATTGTTTTGTTTTATTTTGTTTTGGTAAGATTTATTTATGTATTTTATGTATATGAATGTTTTGTTTGCATGTATATCTGCACATCTAAAGAGGATATCTGAGCCCATGGGAGTTCAGTTGTATATAGATGGTTGTGAGCCTCTATGTGGGTGCTGGGAATTGAAGCCACAGTCTCTGGAAGAACAGTCAGTGCTCATAACTGGTAAGTCATCTCTCCAGCCTCCAGAAAGGAGAGATTTTTAACTCTTTTATTTTTTAAAAAAACTTTAAGCCAAATGTGAAGGCCTTCTCCTTTAATCCAGCACTGAGGAGGCAGGAGCACAAGGTCTTTGTGAGTTAGGGTCCAACCTGGTCTACATAGAAAGTTCCAGGCAGGCCAGTGCTACATAGAGAAGACTGTCTCAATACATTCTCCCATTTAAAAAAATTTTTTTATTTGTGTGTGTGTGTGTGTGTGTGTGTGTGTGTGTGTGTGTTCAAGCACATGAGTTACCCTTAGAAACCAGAAGAGGAAGTGAGATTTTGTCGAGCTGCAGGTACAGGATGGTTGTAAGCTTTCTAACATGGCTGCTGGGAACCAACTCTCATCTTTCAGAAGAGCAAGCAGTAAATGGCCCTAACCACTGAGCCATCCCTTGAGTCCTTATAAGCACTTCTTATTTGTTTGTATTTTTCTTTCAAAAGATTTATTATTATTTTTGTTTTATGTATATGAATGTTTTACTTCTGTATATGTACACTGTATGCCTGGTACCTGAGGAGGCCAGAAGAGGGTGCCAGATACCCTGGAACTGGAGTTGATGATTGTTGTAGGATACCAGGTAGGTGCTGGGAACTGATCCTAGCTCTTTACCAAAGCAGCCAGTGCTCTTAACCACTGAGCCATCTCTCCAGCCTTTTTGAATTATTTTAATGTGACCTTAAAAAAAAAAAAACCAATGACTTTAGAGTAATTTTGTATCTATAATAGCAATACAAAATCTCTCTCTCTCTCTCTCTCTTTCTCTCTCTCTCTCTCTCTCTCTCTCTCTCACACACACACACACACACACACACACACACACATACACACACACAATCTCTTATCTGGATCCTCTATGTTAATATCTTATATAACATTTGTCAAAACAAAGAAGCCAGCTAAACAAAACTCATCTATCATTCCAGTACATAGGAGGCTAAGGAAGAAGGATTTCAAGTTCAAGGCTAGCTTGGGCTACACAGTGAGACTCAAACAACTAACCAACCAAACAAACAAACAGCAACAGTTACAAGAACAACAAAAGTAAACAAAACTATACTAAAAAACCCAATAGAGTATATTATTAATCTAATTGAAAATGTCATTGGTTCTTTCCACTAATGCCATTTTTCTATTCCTTTATACCACATTACATTAGGATATACTTGTAATACGTGTGTGTGTGTGTGTGTGTGTGTGTAATATATTAAATAATATATCATATAGCTTTTGTTCCCAAAAGGTAAAAAAAAAAAACCCAGGAAGTTTGAGGATGACTCTGACTTTTATAGCTATGCAACTTTCATCATAATACTTGGAACTCCATAATCCTGTTAGTAAAGAAGTTGGTAAATCAGATGTGTGGCCCATGACTGCAATCCCAACATATGAGATTTGGAGACAGAAGGATCAGGGATTAAAAGTTATGATTGCTAAATGAGATCCTGTCTCAAAAACAAACTAATAATAAGAACCAGTGACCAGGGAAGATCTCTCTCACAGCTCAGTTCTAGTGTTTTGTAGAGAGGAAAGGATATGGAATCTATGCTACTGTGCAAAACTAATTTTTTTTTTTTTAAGACAGGCTTTTTCTGTGTAGCCTTGGATGTCTTGGAACCCAATCTGTAGACAAGGCTGGCTCAGAGACCTTCCTGTCTCTGTCTCCCGAGTGCTAGGATTAAAGGTGTATGCCACCACTGCCTGGCTCAGGGGTGATTTTAAAAGAGAATTCTCAAAATATTAAAATAGATGTCATAGCACCTACAAGTCCCCGTTGGCCTCATTAAGCTAAAAATCTAGCCACATCTTCCAACTGGGGACTCCTGACTACCACAGCCACTGGGGATGGAGGTATTTGGGGATCTGGAAGGTCTTTTCCATTCCTCTCCACTAGCATTTATCCTTGTTAGAGGCTTAGAGGGACGCTTGAGTGCAGCGGGGAAGAGGGGTTTTGGGGGCAGGGAAGAGATATGCAAATTCTTTAAGACGGAGCAGATGATAAGTGTTCTCTGTGACTTGTGACCTGCAGACCTCTGGTGTGGGTGGAAGATAGGATCTGAGGCTGGGCTCTGATTTTAACTAGCTGTTTTAGTCTGAAGTTTGTGGCACCTTGCCCAGGCTGTGCCACTTGAGTGAGCTTTAGATAGCAGGGTCTGAAATGGATAATTACCCTACCAAACCCAGTCTACCGTGCTGGGGGCTGCAGCACAGCGAGGTCATGACCTTAGCATATGTGAGGTCTTGGATTCAGCCTCCAGCACCAAAACTACACACACACACACAAACATCCCTCCAGCCCACCTTTGTTTCCCAAAAGGAACCTGACATCTGACTTCCTTTCCCCAGGACTGTTGACCTGAACCTGTTTATTCAGAATTCTGTCGGTGGCAGGCTGCTTCTGCCTGTGTTTGGCTCGGAGAGATTATGTTGTCATATCCTCAGAGAACCTTTCCTTGTCTGCCCCTGAAGTGGTCATGTGAGGTTCCTGGTAAATGTTTTCAAATATCTCTTGTGTTCCATTTACAGGGGAGAGACTATTGACTCTTCTGAACTACTTAATGTCATTCCGTTAATTCCTGTCTTTCTTTGTGGGTCTCAGTGAAGCCAGTTTTGTGCTTCTGGGAATCTTTGGCCATGTCATAACATATTTTTGGTTGTCATGACCAAAATTCAATTCAGTTCAGGTTCACCCAAGTTGGGTGGCTCACAACCATCTGTAATTTCAGCTCCTGGGGGTCCTATGTCCTCTTCTGGGGGCACCTGTGCTAATGTACACACACACACACAATTAAAAATAATACATGGAGCAGTGGTGGTACATGTCTTTAATCCCAGCATTAGGGAGGCAAGGGCAAGGAAATCTCTGTGAATTCCAGGCCAGTCCAGTATACAGAGCAAGTTCCAAGATAACCAAGGCCACACAAACAAACAAACAAAGCAAAACAAAACAAAAACAATTTTTTAATATCTACAGTTTTGAGTGGTAGAGAGATGGCTCAGTGGGTAAAGGTACTAGCAACTAGCAACCAAACTCATCAATTTGAATTTGATCCCTGGGACCCACATGGTTGAAAGAGAGACTCTCACAAGTTATCTCCTGTCCTCAACTCAAATGCTATGGCATGTACATACACACATGCATACAACACACAACCAACCAATCAATCATTCAATAAGGTAAACACATGTACACACACATACACACACAATATCTATAGTTTTGAGAAACTCTGGTGAGGATCTTGAAGCTTTGAAGGACAGGTCTAGCTCTTCAACACTAACTACAAAATTCTCATTGCATCTGCCATAGAAAAGACATTTGGTATGGGACTGAGAAATGACACTTGCCTATAATAAAAACCTGTCCATTGGAGACTTTGATAGCATTGAATTGAATGTTCTTCACCAAATCTACAGTTATTTATTTATTTATTTATTTATTTATTTAGTGAAAGTGCCCCTGTGTAGCCCAGGCTGGCCTCAAGCTCACAACTCTGTGCTCTAGCCTACAAAGTGCTATACTAACCAAAGCTTGTTGTTTCTCAAGCGCTGAATCAGAGCTCAATATACAGTGAATAGATCCACGATTCATGAAGAACTTGTGAATGTCTGAGTGGACACATCGAGTCACCAATTCTTCCATTCATCCTTGCTCTCTCTTTTTTTTTTTTTTTTCTTTTTCTTTTTCTTTTTCTTTTTTTTCTTTTTTTTTTTTTTTCAAGACAGGGTTTCTCTGTATAGCCCGGGCTGTCCTGGAACTCACTCTGTAGACCAGGCTGGCCTTGAACTCAGAAATCCGCCTGCCTCTGCCTCCCAAGTGCTGGGATTAAAGGCGTGCGCCACCACCGCCCGCCATCCTTGCTCTCATGTCAACAGACACCTCAGCAGTGGTCTTTGGAAACCAGTTTTGGTTTTACCTGCCCAGCTAAGTGATTTTATGAATTTGACAAGTCTTTTTCTGAACCTGAATGCAGTTACGGAAATTTTATGTATCCAGTCACCAGTACCCCTACGATGACAGCAACAAAGACAGACAAAAAGAGAAAAATGGCTAATGCCACTATAGCCAGTGGCTGGTAGTGAGTTCATGGAAGAGCAGCCTTTTAGAAGAGCTGTATATTCACTGTCCTCTCCCATATACTGTACCCATATAAAAATAATACCATGGGAGTTTTTGCTTACATATGCACGCATAGATTCTGAAGCCTGGTTTTTAATCTACTACATAGAGGTATTCTGTATGTTGGCTTTCATGATTTAATTGGCTAATTTAATTG